>NC_140989.1:194114105-194419633 GCF_052327205.1 Somniosus microcephalus
CTAGGGTTAGGGCTAGTGTAACGGCTAGGGATAGGTTTAGGGTTAGGGTTAGGGTTAGGGTTAACATTAGTGCTAGGGTTAGGGTTAGAGTTAGGGTTTGGGTTAGGGTTAGTGTTAGGGTTAGTGTAAGTGTTAGGGCTATGGTTAGTGTTAGGTTTAGGGTTAAGGTTAGGGTTAGTGTTAGATTTAGGGTTAGGCTTAGGGTTATGGTTAGTGTAAGGTTTAGGGCTAGGGCTAGGGCTAGGGCTAGGTCTAGGGCTAGGGTTAGGGTTAGGGTTGGGTTTAGGGTTCGGGCTAGGGTTAGGGCTAGGGTTAGGGTTAGTTCTAGTGTTAGGGTTCGGGTTAGGGCTCGTGTTATGGTTAGGATTAGGGTTAGGGTTAGGGTTAGGGCTAAAATTAGGGTTAGGGTTAGTGTTATGTCTAGGGTTAGGGTTAGGTTTAGAGTTAGGTTTAGGGTTAGTGTTAGTGTTAGGGTAGGGTTAGGTTTAGGGTTAGGGTTATGATTAGTATTTGGGTTAGATTTAGGGTTAGGTTTAGGTTTAGGGCTAGGATTAGTGTTAAGGTTATGGTTAGGGCTAGCGTTAAGGTTATGGTTAGGGGTAGGGTTAGGCTTAGGATTAGGGTTATGGTTAGGGTTAGGGTTAGTGTTAGGTTTAGGGTTAGTGTTTGGTTTAGGGCTAGTGTTAGCGTTAGGGTTAGTGTTAGGGTTAGGGTTAGGGTTAGGTTTAGGGCTAGGGTTAGTGTTAAGGTTAGTGTTAGGGCTAGGGTTAAGTTTATGGTTAGCGTTAGGGTTAGGGGTAGGGTTAAGGTTAGGGTTAGGTTTAGGGCAAGGGTTAGGTTTAGGGTTAGGGTTAGGGTTAGGGTTAGAGTTCGGGTTAGGGTTAGGGTTCGGGTTAGTGTTAGTGTTAGGGTTAGTTTTAGGTTTAGTGTTAGGTTTAGGTTTAGGGTTAGGATTTGGGTTAGGGTTAGGGTTAGGTTTAGGCTTAGTGTTAGGTTAGGGTTAATGTTAGGGTTCGGGTTAGGGTTACGGTTAGGGCTAGTGTTAGGGTTAGGGTTACTGTCAGGTTTATATTTTGGGTTAGGTTTTGGGTTAGGGCTCGGGTTAGGGCTACGGTTAGGGCTAGGTTTAGGGTTATGGTTAGGGTTAGGGTTAGTGTTAGGGTTAGGGTTAGGGTTAGGGTTAGGGTTAGTGTTAGGGTTAGTGTTAGGACTAGGCTTAGGGCTAGGGTTAGGGCTAGGGCTAGGTTTAGGGTTTGGGATAGCGTTAGGGTTAGTGTCAAGGTTAGGTTTAGGGTTAGGTTTAGTGTTAGTTTTAGGGATAGGGTTAGTTTTAGGGTTAGTGTTCGTGTTAGGATTTAGGTTAAGGTTAGGGTTAGGGTTAGGGTGAGGGTTAGGGTTAGGTTTAGGATTAGTGTTAGGGATAGGGTTAGTTTTTGGGTTAGAGTTAATGTTAGGGTTTAGGTTATGGTTAGTGTTATGGCTAGGGTTAGGGCTAGTGTTAGGTTTAGAGTTAGGTTCGGGTTAGGGTTAGGATTAGGGTTAGGGTTCGGGTTAGTGTTAGGGTTAGTGTTAGGGTTAGGGTTAGGGTAAGGATTATAGAGTCATAGGCCTAGAAATTCAGTCTGGACACTTTTGGGGCGCTAAAGTCGGGCGTTTGCTAAAGTTAGCGCCCGCCGGAAAGTGTAGGCCACATCGCCGAAATTCAGTAGAGTTGGCCAAGAGTTTGGCCGAGCGCTGAAACTGGCGTTGCAATGCTCTCTTCAGGCGCTAAGCCGGCGATGCGGCCTGATAACGCCGAGGCCGGGCGCAGCGCAGGTGCGGTCATGTTTTGATTGACAGCAGACACCCTGACGCCGGCCAGCTCTTAAAGGGGGAAGGGTCGACTTTGACTGCTGCCACGCCCTGCATACTGGAGCCCTGCAGCTAGGCCTCAACACTGCTGGTGGGCCAAAATAGTGCCTGGAGCCATGGAGAGGGCCCGTGAATGAGCGCAGCGCTTCTCAGAGCATGCTCTGAGGGTGCTGATTAATGGTGTCGAAAACAAAAGAGAGATCTTGTGCCCGGACAGTGGCAAGAAGGCTCCCAGGAGCCAGTACAGGAAAGCCTGGAGGAAAATCGCCCGCAGGGTGTCAGCCACTTGCGATGTCCCCAGGAGTGCGGACCAATGCCGCAAGAAATACAACGACCTCACTCGGATGGTGAAGGTGAGTACCCTTTCCAGTGTCCTCCTCATCCTTGCATGTGCACCTCACATTATGGGCAAAGGGACCTCAAAGGACTAATGGGCAGCCCTCCTCCCGCAGCAATGGCACTGGCACGATCATCAATAGCACTTTCTGCACTTAACACACTGGCCAAGCTATTCGGCCATGGGAGGCAGTGCACACAACAACAGGGCACCACACTGGCCAAGCTATTCGACCATGGGAGGCAGTGCACACAACAACAGGGCACCACACTGGCCAAGCTATTCGACCATGGGAGGCAGTGCACACAGCAACAGGGCACCACACTGTACTTAGAGGCTGTCCTTTCTCTTGCAGGCCAAGCTGGCGCGGAATTTGAGGAGCCAGTCTGACACCGGTGGAGGCCGTCCCGAGTACCAGGCGCTCAGTGAGCTGGAGGAGAGCGTGGCTCGACTCATGCGTGCCCGGGTGACTAGCCCTGTTGCGATCGGAGATGCGGACCCTGTACTGGGACCCACTGGTAAGGACATGACCGGTTGGACCTCTGTCGTTGCCCTTGCGCTTCAGATCTACATCCTTTCGCACTGACCGTCAAATGCGCATAATGCCACCACTCAGGCCTCCCTCGCTGACGCCCTGTCCTCACTCTAAAGCTACTCTTGTGCCTTCCTGCTTTCAGCTGGTGAGGAGGAGGTGGTCCCTGAAGCTCAGAGTGCCAGGTCCTTGGAGGAGGAGGATGACGAGGACCAGGAGGACAGCGGCACATCGGGGGAACCCTCATCCGCGCCAGGGGATGGCAATGGAGGGGAGACGTCTGGCCTGCAGGAGAGCCAGGGGGAAGTGTTGCAGGGGAGGGCAGATCCTGGGCCCAGTGGGCTCGAGGCACGCGGGAAGGGTCCGGCAGCACGCCGGCCTTCTCCCCAGAGGGAGAGTCCGTCCTCCAGTCCGGAGACGGTCCTCGCCCAGGAGGTGCGCCTCCTCGATGAGATGTCGGCGGCGTCTGAGCGGCGCCACCAGGAGTTCATGGGGGTTGTGCAACAGATGCCTCAGGCCATTGAGTCCCTGGCTCATAGTGTGGTCGCTTTCGGGGAATCACAGGCCAGGGGGGTCGAACAACTCGCGGCAGCGCACGACAGGGGTGTCCAGCAACTCGCGGCAGCCCAGGACGCGACTCGCGAGATGAGTGGTGCCGTCCAGACACTGGCAGAGCTGATGCGGGCACATACCAGGGCAGTTCAGGCACTCACTTCTGCCACACTCGCTGTGGCGCGGAAGCATCGCCAGGGCACCCGCCGCCCTGCTGCAGCACAGTGGTCTGGCCTCCACCAGATTGCTGCGCTTGCTGCACTGCCAGCCCGGCCGAGTGCCAGTGTCTCTGGCGAGCAGCGCACGCCTGCCATCAGCCAGCTTGCCCCCATTGGTGCAGCCGACACTGCCACTCCCCCAGCCAAGGTGCGACGAGCTGCTGCTGAGACTGATGCTGGCCAGCCACAGCTGCAGCAGTCAGCAGCCGGCCCCTCCCGGGCCGGGCCTCGTCTAGGCCGACCCCCAAGGGCATCTGGCAACACGCATTGTGGCCCTCATGAGCCTTCCCCCAGCCTTGCCACACGCGCAGGGCCCAGGTTGAGGCGGAGCAGCAGGTCGGGCAGGGGCCAGAGAAGCCTGTCTAAGGACTCGCCCTCTCGGCACACCCATTAGAGTGTGGTGACAGCGGTTTTTTTTATATTGGGGGGCTTGTGTTCTGGGGGGGCATTATTTTGGTAAGTCCGAGGATCAAGGCATTTTTTGTTTTTATGGGGGTGTTTGTGTTGTGGAGGGGGGGGCTTATTTTTGTAAGGCCGATGATGAAGGCCATTTGGATGGCCAAGTTTTGTTAGTCCTCCCCAGGTTTTGGGAGTGACAGATGTTTTTGACTGTTTTTTGGGGGTCTTGTCTGTTTTTCTGTTTCATGTGGGAAGGGCCCTGAGTTTGTGAAATAAAGCTTTTTATTTATTCAGCATGTCCACGTCTCAGGTTTCAAGTGGTTGTTGCGTTAACCGGCTGAGGGCTTGCGGTGCGGCTGCCTTCAGGTGCGTTCATTGCCACAGCCCATTCCCTGACAGGGGGGCCTAGAAGTGTCGATCAATAAGCCCCCGGCGGACGGCCCTTGGACCTTGTGCCTCCCTCCTGGGCTGGTACTCCTCCTCCTCCTCCTCCTCCTCATGGTCCTCCTGCTCGTCCTCCTGAGGTGGTGGTGCAATGTCAGGTGGCAGTGCCTGAGTCCTGCGGATAGCCAGGTTGTGCAGCTTGCAGCACACGACGACGAACTGGGAGACTCTATCCGGCGAATACTGTAGAGATCCGCCGGAACGATCCAGGCAGCGGAACCGTTGCTTGAGGGCGCCTATCGTTTGCTCTATGATGTTCCTTGTGGCTTGATGGCTTTCGTTGTATGCCTCCTCCGCTGGGGTCCTGTGCGCGCGGAGCGGGGTCATGAGCCATGTACACAAAGAGTAGCCCTTGTCCCCGATAAGCCATCCCCTTGGTGGAGGCTGTGCCTCGAACATGTCAGCCACAGTAGTCTGGCGCAGGATAAATGCATCGTGGCTGCTTCCTGGGAAGCAGGCATTGACAGCTAGGATGCGCTGCCTGTGGTCACACACCAGCTGTACATTTAGGGAATGGTAGCCCTTCCGGTTGCGGTAATCCTCGGCATTGTGGATAGGTGCCCGCATAGCCGCATGCGTGCAGTCAATGGCACCCTGCACCATGGGGAAGCGCGCGATCCTGGCAAATCCGACTGCACGCTGCTCCTGCCTCTGTCGGGTCATGGGGAAGGAGATGAATTGGTGTCTCCTCGCGAAAAGTGCATCGGTGACCTGCCGGATGCAGCGATGCGCGGCGAACTGGGAGATGTTCGCTATGTCCCCAGCAGCGGCTTGGAAGGAGCCGCTTGCATAAAAGTTCAGAGCCACCGTGACCTTCACTTCCACCGAGAGAGACGTCCTGCACATCAGCTGTGGACGCAGATCTCTGTGAAGCAGCTGGCAGATCTCTGCAACCACCTCCCTTCTGAAGCGCAGCCTCTTAACACAATGCGCCGCAGTCATGGTGAGATAGGACACCTGCTGCCGGTATTGCCTGAGTGGGTAAGGCCTACGTTGCCGACGCCTGATGGCCCCTCTGCGTCTAGGCATGGCTGGCCCTCTCTCACAGCGTCTGCGAGCCCTTCGCACAGAATGCTGCAACTGAGGGTTGGACCCCCATACAGCCCCCATAATAAAGTTAAAAACAGTGAAATCAAATGAATCAAATGTCAAAGCACTGGCCAGAAGCCAAAAATACCTCTCCTATGTTGTCCCAAATCAGTAAGCTCTGTCCCTTGGTCTCTGTCCAGAAATCCAAAGCAGTAAAGTCATTGCAGCAAAATGGCTGGGCTTTATAGGTCAGTGTAAGTGCCCTTTAATTAGCGCTCCCCGAGGCCCACAGGGCCTCTGTTGCGTTCCACTTCACAGTTCTTAGCAGCGCCACGCCCACATTGGGCGGGCGCCACTGAATTTCCGGTTTGGGGCGCACAAACAGCGTTGCACGACGAAATGACGTCATAAGCTGCGCGCGCAGCTGAGCGGGCGCAAACACTTTGCGCCGGCGCTAAATGTCAACTGAATTTGTGCGTTGGCGCAGATCGGTCTGCGCCCGGGCGCTAAGTGCCTAGCGCTGGAAATATACCCCTCTTATGGCGTTACCGGCTGGCGCAACCAACTGAATTTCTAGGCCATAGTGTCATAGAGTTATACAGCACATAAAGAGGCCCTTCGGCCCATCGCGTCCGCGCTGGCCATCAAGCCCTGCCTAATCTAATCCCATTTTCCAGCATTTGGTCCATAGCCTTGTATGCTATGGCATTTCAAGTGCTCATCCAAATGCTTCTTGAATGTTGTGAGGGTTCCTGCCTCTACCACCCTTTCAGGCAGTGAGTTCCAGATTCCAACCTCCCTCTGGGTGAAAAAGTTCTTCCTCAAATCCCCTCTAAACCTCCTGCCCCTTACCTTGAATCTATGCCCCCTTGTTATTGACCCCTCTACTAAGGGAAAAATTTCCTTTCTATCTACCCTATCTATGCCCCTCATAATTTTGTACACCTCAATCAGGTCCCCCCTCAGCCTTCTCTGCTCCAAGGAAAACAACCCCAGCCTGTACAGTCTTTCTTCATAGCTGAAGCGCTCCAGCCCAGGTAACATCCTGGTGAAGCTCCTCTGCACTCTCTCCAAAGCAATCACATCCTTCGTATAGTTTGCTGACCCGAACTGCACACAGTATTCCAGCTGTGGCCTAACCAGCATTTTGTACAGCTCCATCATAACCTCCCTGCTCTTATATTCTATGCCTCGGCTAATGAAGGCAAGTATCCCATATGCCTTTTTAACCACCTTATCCACCTGTTCTGCTGCCTTCAGGGATCTATGTACATGCACACCAAGGTCCCTCTGATCCTCTGTCTTTCCTAGGGTCTTACCATTCATTGTGTATTCCCTTGCCTTGTTAGTCCCTCCAAAATGCATCACCTCACACTTTTCAGGGTTAAATTCCATTTGCCATTGTTCCGCCCATCTGACCAACCCATCTATATCATCCTGCAGACTGAGGCTACCCTCCTCGCTATTTACCACCCCACCAATTTTCGTATCATCTGCGAACTTACTGATCATACCTTTTACATTCACATCCAAATCATTAATGTAGACCACAAACAGCAAGGGACCCAGCACCGATCCCTGTGGTACACCACTGGACACAGGCTTCCAGTCACAAAAACAACCTTTGACCATCACCCTCTGCCTTCTGCCACTAAGCCAGTTTTGGATCCAATGTGCCAAGGCACCCTGGATCCCATGGGCTCTTACCTTCTTGACCTGTCTCCTATGCGGGTCTTTATGGAAAGCCTTACTGAAACCCATGTATACCACATCCACTGCACTACCCTCATCCACACACCTAGTCACCCCCTCGAAAAATTCAATCAAATTGGTCAGACATGATCTTCCCTTGACAAAGCCATGCTGACTATCCCTGATTAATCCTTGCCTCGCCAAGTGGAGACTAATTCTGTCTCTCAGAATTTTTTCCAATAATTTCCCTTCCACTGATGTTAGGCTCACTGGCCTGTAATTCCCTGGTTTATCCCTACTACCCTTCTTGAATAATGGTACTACGTTAGCTGTTCTCCAGTCCTCTGGCACATCCCCTGTGGCCAGAGAGGTTCTGAAAATTTGTGTCAGAGCCCCTGCAATCTGCTCCTTTGCCTCACACAGCAGCCTGGGATACATCTCGTCCGGGCCTGGGGATTTATCCACTTTTAAGCCTGCTAAAACCGCTAGTACCTCCTCCCTCTCGATGCTAATATGTTCAAGTATATCACAGTCCCCCTGCCCGATTTCTATGTCTACATCGTCCTTCTCCATAGTGAACACAGATGCAAAAAATTCATTTAAAACCCCACCTACATCTGGCTCCACACACAGATTGCCACTTTGGTCCCTAATGGGCCCTACTCTTTCCCTAGTTATCCTCTTGCCCTTAATATACTTATAAAACACCTTAGGATTTTCCTTTATTTTGCTCGCCAGTGTTATTTCATGGCCCCTCCTCACTCTCCTAATTTCTTTTTTAAGTATCCCCCTGTACTTTTTATACTCCTCTAGGGCTTCCTCTGTCTTTAGTCCTTTGTATCTGCCAAAAGCCCCCCTTTTTTTCCTAATCCATTCTCGTATATCCCTTGACATCCAAGGTTCCCTGGGCTTGTTGGTCCCACCCTTAACCTTTACGGGAACATGTTGCCATTGTACTCTCTCAATTTCCTTTCTGAAAGATTCCCATTGCTCCGATGTGGATTTTCCTACAAGTAGCTGATCCCAGTCCACTTTGGCCAGATCCTGCCTTATCATATTAAAATCTGTCCTTTTCCATGACTACCTTAAATCTCACCGAATTATGGTCACTGTCACCAAAGTGCTCACCTACTAACACTTCTACCACTTGCCCGGCCACATTCCCTGGAATTAGGTCCAGTACCACCCCCTCTCTTGTAGGACTTCCTACATGCTGGCTCAAAAAGCTCTCCTGGATGCACTTAAAGAATTCTGCACCCTCTAAGCCTTTCACACTCTGGCTATCCCAGTTAATATTGGGGAAGTTGAAATCCCCCACTATTATTACCCTATTATTTGCAAATTTCTCTGAGATTTGCCTACATATCTGTTCCTCTATCTCCCCCTGACTGTTTGGGGGCCTATAGTACACTCCCAGCAAAGTGCTTGCCCCCTTTTTGTTTTTAAGTTCTACCCATATGGCCTCATTAGATGAACCTGTTAATATATCATCCCTCCTTACAGCAGTAATTGACTCCTTAATTAATATTGCGACACCCCCTCCTCTTTTACCCCCCCGTCTCGCCTGAAGATTCTATACCCGGAATATTGAGCTGCCAGTCTTGCCCCTCCCTCAACCATGTCTCCGTGATAGCAACAATATCATACTCCCATGTGTTCATCAACAACTTCAGTTCATCCACCTTATTCGTAAGACTCCTTGCATTAAAATAAATGCCATTCAGCCTTGCCCTACTTCCTTGTGCCGTTACATATTTGCTCTGCCTTCCAAGCTGACTTGTTTTTTCCTCTATATTTGGCTGTACCTCACCCCCTATTATAGCTCCACTCTGTATCCCATCCCTCACCAAGTTAGTTTAAACCCCCCCCAACAGTGCTAGCAAACCTCCCCGCAAGGATATTTGTCCCGTTCTGGTTCAGGTGCAACCCGTCCCACTTGTACAAGTCCCACCTTCCCCAGAAGCAGACCCAGTGATCCAGGAAACTAAAGCCCTCCCTCCTGCACCAACTCTTTAGCCACGCATTCATCTGCTCTATCCTCCTATTCCTATACTCACTAGCACGTGGCACCGGGAGTAATCCAGAGATTACAACCTTTGAGGTCCTGCTCTTTAATCTGCTACCGAGCTCCCTAAATTCTTGCTGCAGGACCTCATCCCTCTTCCTACCCATGTCGTTGGTCCCAATGTGAACCACGACCTCTGACTGTTCACCCTCCCCCTTCAGAATGCCCTGCATCCTTGACCCTGGCACCAGGGAGGCAACAAACCATCCTGGAGATTCACCAGGATGTTACCTGGGCTGGAGCGCTTCAGCTATGAAGAAAGACTGGACAGGCTGGGGTTGTTTTCCTTGGAGCAGAGAAGGCTGAGTGGGGACCTGATTGAGGTGTACAAAATTATGAGGGGCATAGATATGGTAGATGGAAAGGAACTTTTTCCCTTAGTTGAGGGGTCAATAACAAGGGGGCATAGATTCAAGGTAAGGGGCAGGAGGTTTAGAGGGGATTTGAGGAAGAACTTTTTCACCCAGAGGGTGGTTGGAATCTGGGACTCACTGCCTGAAAGGGTGGTAGAGGCAGGGGCCTAGAAATTCAGTTGGGCGCGCCAGCCGTTAGCGCCTTAGGAGGAGTAGATCTCGAGCGCTAGGCGCTTAGCGCCCGGGCGCAGCGCGATCTGCGCCTCGCCCCAACTTCAGTACACATTTAGCGCGGGCGCAAAGTCTTAGCGCGCGCCCTGCTGCGCGCGCAGATCATGACGTCATTTACTAGTGCAACGCCCTTTGTGCGCCCCAAACCGGAACGTCACTCGCGCCGGCCCATTTTGCGCCGGGCGGCCCTAACGACTGTGAAGTGGAATGGTACACAGCCGAGCCAGGCCGCGGGGAGTGCTAATTAAAGGGCACTTACCCTGCACTATAAAGGGCCACCATTTTGCAGCATTCACTCTTGTGCAACGGTTTTTTGGACAGAGACCAAGGAGGAGAGCTTACTGGTTTGGACCAACACTAGGACAGGTATTTTTAGCTCAGGCCAGAGCTTAGCAATTATCTTTGCCTTCATTGAGAGCTCAGTGTTTGCCAGCATATAATGGGGGCTGCATTGGGTGGCAACGCTGACTTTCAGCCTTATGCCAGAAGGGCTTACAGACGCCGTGAGAGAGTGGCAGCCCTGGCTAGACGCAGAGGGGGCAACAGGCGTCGCCAACTGAGGCCTTACCCACCCAGGGTATACCGCCAGCAGACCTCCTATCTGACCATGTCTGCCGCGATGTGTGTTAGGAGGCTGCGATTCAGAAGGGAGGTGGTTGCAGACATCTGCCGGCTGCTTCAGAGAGATCTGCAGCCACAGCTGATGCGCAGGACGTCTCTGTCGGTGGCAGTGAAGGTGACGGTGGCTCTCAACTTCTATGCCACCGGCTCCTTCCAATCCGCTACTGGGGACATCGCTAACATCTCCCAGTTCGCCGTGCATTGCTGCATCCGCCAGGTGACCGAAGCCCTTTTCACAAGGAGACATCAATTCATCTGCTTCCCCATGACCCTGGACAAGCAGCAGCAGCGTGCAGTGGGATTTGCAAGAATAGCGGGCTTCCCCATGGTGCAGGGCGCCATTGACTGCACGCATGTGGCTTTGCGGGCACCTCTTGAGCATGCCGAGGATTACCGCAACCGGAAGGGCTACCATTCCCTCAATGTACAGCTGGTGTGTGACCACAGGCAGCGCATCCTAGCTGTCAATGCCCGCTTTCCAGGCAGCAGCCACGATGCCTTTATCCTGCGACAGACAACTGTGGCTGACATGTTCCAGGCACAGCCTCCCCCAAGAGGATGGCTTATCGGGGACAAAGGCTATCCTTTGTGTACCTGGCTCATGACCCCGCTCCGCGCGCCCATGACCCCTGCTGAAGAGGCATACAACGAGAGCCATCAAGCGACTAGGAACATCATAGAACAAACAATCGGCATCCTCAAGCAACGGTTCCGCTGTCTCGATCGCTCCGGGGGAGCCCTCCAGTATTCGCAGGATCGAGTCTCCCAATTCATCGTCGTTTGCTGCATGCTGCACAACCTGGCTATCCGCAGGACTCAGGCACTGCCACCTCACGTTGGACCACCACCTCAGGAGGAGGAGCAGGAGGAGCATGAGGAGGAGGAGGACGAGGAGTTCCAGCCCAGGAGGGAGGCACAAGGTCCAAGGGCCGCCCGTCGGCAGCTTATTGAACGTCACTTCTAGGCCCCCTGTCAGGGAATGGCTTGTGCCAATGAAAGAACATGATTGCAGCCGCTCTGCAAGCCCTCAGCCGGTTAAGGCAACAAACACTTCAAAGATCAAACATGGACAATGTTAATAAATAAAATGCTTTATTGTTCAAACTCAGGTCCCTTCCCACATGAAAACCAAAAACAGACGAAACCCCCAAAAAACACTCAAACACATTACTCGCTCCCACAACCTGGAGAGGATTAACAAAATAGTGCAACTAAAATGGCCGTCATTCTCGGCCTTCGTAAAAAACAAACATCACATCATCGGCCTTCAAAAAACAAACATCCAATTCTCGGCCTCAAAAAACAAACACAACTGGCCACACATTTGACTATTTGCCCCGCTAGGGCGATGCCTTGGCCATCTTTGTGTGGCCCCTGCCCGCCCTGCTGCTCCTCCTCAAAGTAAGGCCATTGGCTGCTGCAAGGCTGGGGGCAGGCTCCTGAGGGGCACATGTCGTGACGGCAGATGCCCTTGGGGGTCGGCCTAGTCGAGGTCTGGCCGTCGAGCGGGCGGCTGTTGAATGCTGCAGCTGTGGCTGGCCAGCATCAGTCGCTGCAGCAGCTCCTGGCAGCTCCACTGGGGGAGTGGCAGTGGCGGCTGGATGAATGGGGGCAAGCTGGCGGATGGCAGGCGCTCGCTGGTCGCCTGAGACACTGGCACTCGCCCGGGCCAGCACTGCAGCATGCGCACCAATCTGCCGAGGGACAGACCGCTGTGCTGCTGCAGCGCGCCGGGTGCCCTGGCGATGCCTGGCTGACACAGCGAGTGTGGCAGCAGTGAGTGCCCGTGTTGACCTGTTCACTGACCGCAGCAGAGCAGCCTGTGACTGGACGGCACCACTAATCACCTGGCCAGTCGCTGCCAGAGCTGCCCCGAATTCCGCCCGACTCGCTGCCTGATCTACCCCGAATTCCGCCCGACTCGCTGCCAGAGCTGCCCCGAATTCCGCCCGACTCGCTGCCTGATCTGCCCGGAATTCCGCCCGACTGGTGGCCACTGAGGGCCCGAACTCGGTCACACTCCGAGAGAGGGACTCGATGGCCTCAGGCAACCGTGCCACTGCCGCCATGAGCTCCGTGTGCCGGCGCTCCGAGTCCGCGGACAAGTCCTCGAGGCGTTCCATCTCCTCGGCGAAGACCATCTCCGGACTGGAGGCCGGACTCTCCCTCTGGGGAGAAGGCCGCCGAGCTGGCCGACCCTTCCTGCATTGCTGGACGCCGCTGGGCCCAGCAATTGGACTCCCCTCCGACGCACCCCCCCTCTGGGGAGAAGGCCGCCGAGCTTCCACCCCCCTCCCGCGTTTCTGCAGGCCGCAGGTCCCATGAGCTCCCCTCCCCTTCGACACTTCCGCCACGCTCCCCTCCAGGGAAGACGTGTCCCCTACATTGGCCTGGGTGGCCGCGGCTGAGGGTTCCCCTGATGGGCCGCCTTCCTCTTGCTCCTCCTCCTGCTCCTCTTCTGAGGGTCTGTCACTGGCAAGTTCAGGGACCTCCTCCTCACCATCTGAAAGCAGGAATGCACAAGAGTAGCTTTAGAGTGAGAAGAGGGCATCAGCAAGGGATGCATGAGTGGTGGCATTCAGCGCATTGGTCGGACAGTGGCAAAGGATGTAGATCTGATGCGCAAGTGGGACGAGAGAGGTCCAAAAGGTGATGTCCTTACCATTGCTGGCCAGAACAGGGTCGGCATCTCCACATGCAACAGGGCCAATCACCCGGGCACCCATGATGCGCTCCACGCGATGTTGAAGCTCGGTGAGTGGCTGGATCTGGGGTCGGCCTCCCCCGGTCGCAGTCCGGCTCTTCCGATTATTAGCCAGCTTGGCCTGCAAGAGAAAGGATGGCCTCTAAGTACAGTGTGTCACCCTGATCTTGTGTGCGCTGCCTCCCATGGTGGAATAGCCTGGCCGGTGTGTCGCCCTGATCTTGTGTGCACTGCCTCCCATGGTGGAATAGTTTGGCCAGTGTGTTAAGTGCAGAATGTGCAATTGATGTTCATGCCTGTCCCATCGCTGCTGGATGAGGGCTGGCCATTAGGGCTTTCAGGTCCCTTTGCCCATAATGTGAGATGCACATGCAAGGGTGAGGAGGTCACTGGAAAGGGTACTCACCCTAACAATGCGAGTGAGGTCATTAAACTTTTTGCGGCATTGGACACCGCTCCTGGGGACCTCGCTGTTGGCTGACAGCTTGCTGGCGACATGCCTCCAGGCTCTCCTGTAGACGCGGAACGGCGCCTTCTTGCCATTGTCCGGGTACAAAACATGGCGCCTCTTCTCCACAGCACCAACCAGCACACTCAGATCACGCTCTGAGAAGCACTGCGCACATTCACGGGCCTTCTGCATGGCTTCAGGCGCTATTTGGGTCCAGCAGCAGTGTTCAGGCCTAGCTGGAGGGCTCCACTATCCAGGGCGTGGCAGCAGACACAGTCGACCCTTCCCCCTTAAGAGCTGGTCGGCGCCAGGGTGTCTGCTGTCAATCACGAGATGGCCGCACCTGCGCTGCGCCCGGCCTCGGCGCTATCGATCAGCACCTCCGGCTTAGCGCCCAAAGAGAGGCGTCCAGCACCAGTTTTAGCGCTCGAGCGAACTCTTAGGGCGAAGCTAATGAATATCGGAGAAGTGGCCTCGATTTGGCGGCGGGCGCAAACTTTAGCGGCCGCCCCACTTAACCGCCCCAAAAGTGGCTACAATGAATTTCTAGGCCAGGAACCCTCACAACATTCAAGAAGCATTTGGATGAGCACTTGAAATGCCATAGCATACAAGGCTACGGACCAAATGCTGGGAAATGGGATTAGATTAGACAGGGCCTGATGGCCGGTGCGGACGCGATGGGCTGAAGGGCCTCTTTCTGTGCTGTATAGCTCTATGACTCTATGGCCTAGAAATTCAGTGGGCTTTGCGCCCAGTTACCGCCCAAAGAGGGCTTCTGCGCCACTTGAGGAGTTTGCGCTGATATTCAGCGCTGCAGTAATGGCGGCGGTAGCCGGTAGCGCTGCGCCGACACCGATGACGTCATCGGTGTGCGCAGTGCCCCGGTTCCGCCCCGCTACCGGCCCGACCCCCATATTTAGTTGCGGCCGCCTCTTCCGCAGCGGCCGCAAACAACGATGTGAAGACGGGGCCGTCCTGCAGCCTTAGTGGGGCGAGTTAAGGCGGAGGTGCGGCCGGCCGCTTTTTCGGCGGCCGCCTGCCCGCACCTCCTTCCCCAGCCTCCTCCACCCCCCCCCCCCCCGGCATTGCCGGCTGTTTTCCGGGAGCCCGGCACTTCTCCGTGGTGCCGGGCTCATTTGCCGGCACTATCAAGCGGCGATCTCCCCGTTGCAGGCACCTCCCCCTTAAGAGAAGGAGGAAGGCCTGCAGTACCGCAGCCTGCCGCTCCGCAGCGGGTGGCGCTGCAGCACCTAGCGCGCCGAAATTCAGTTTCAGCGCCCCAAGCGGGGGCGGGCACACCCTGGAATAGCGGCCGGTTTCGACTTGGGGCGCAGAAACTGAATTTCCGACGGGCGCAACTGGCTCCACGCGCAGCACTAACTTCTGGGCGCTAGCCAGCTGGCGGGCCCAAAGTGAATTTCTAGCCCTATGACTCTATTCATGTATTTATACAATTCTTCGGGTTTTCCTTGATTTTATCTGCCATAATTTTTTCATGCCTTCTCTTTGTTTTCCTAATTTCCTTTTTAATTTCACCCCTGTACTTTCTATACTCCTCTAGGCTTTCTGCAGTATTTAGCTCTCGGTATCTGACATAAGCTTCCCTTTTTTTCCCTTATCCTACCCTGTATGCCCATTGATATCCAGAGGGTTCTAGATTTGGGAGTCCCACCCTTTTTCTTTGTGGTAACATATTTGCTCTGTACCCCACCTATCTCTTCCTTGAATGCCTCCCACTGCTCTGACACTGACTTACCATCAAGTAACGGTTTCCACTTTTGCTAAATCACAGCTCAGCTTAGTAAAATTGAAAGCCAGGAAACATTATATACAGATTTCAAAATAGGGAGAGATCCAGTGCTGGAAACGACAGCCCGATCAGCCAAACATCAAACAAACATGGAATAATGAAAACCATTCAAACAAGGAGGCTGGGGGAGTGCCAGTATTCCATTCATTTAATTAGTAACAGCCAGCATGGATTTAGAAATAGAAGATTACGTTTGGCAAGCCTTCCAGATTTCTCCTATGACTGTTATTTAAAAAATGTAACTAGAGGAACTGTCTGTATTACAGTTCACTGGGACTTTCAGAAAGCTTTTGACCTGCTTCTACATGAAAAACTAGGAGCTAAACATGGAAATCCAGGATAGGACTGGACAAGCAGTTCAAAAAATATTGGAACCAGAGGTTAGCCATGAGAAAATGGGGGGATGAACGAGGGGAGAGAATTCCACTCTACAGCTGCAGAAAAAGTCCTGCCACATCTCATTGCCCGAGACAGGATTTCCTGCTCCCCGCCCCCACTAACATCGCCGCTGGTCACTCCTTCCCCACTTGCCACATACAAAAGGCAGTGGGGGGTGGGACGGCCCTGGTGGATTTCCATCCAGTTGCCACCATATACAGAATATTTTTTAAATGGGAAATGGGAAGAGACTGGGAAATGTTTTCACTCAGAGGGACCTGGGTGTCCTTGTACACGAATCACAGAAAGTTAAAATGCAGGAACAGCAAGCAATTAAGAAAGCAAATGGTATGTTAGCTTTTGTTACAAAGAGATTAGAGTATAAGAGTAAAGGGGGAGAAATTTGATATCGCCCCCTTTGGGGCGCTATTATCGGCCGGGCGCAAAGTTTAGCACCCGGCGCAAATTATTGCCTCCAACTGCAAAATTGGCCCCTATCGTCCCTGGAGGTGATTTTAGCGCTAAATCAGGCGCTACTCACCTCTCTTAAGGCGCTAACGCTGAGGAGCGAGGCACTACCTCAGAGCGCTGGCGAAGCTAAGGTGATGTCAGTTAGCAATGGAACACAGACAGACTGGCGCCATCCAGTTCTTAAAGGGGATGGGGTATCTTGCTGGCCAGCCACACCCTGCTCATTGCAGCCTTGAATCTTGGCCTGAAGAGACCTCTAAAGCAATTGTGCTGGAACCACTAATGGATAGGCCCAGGGAAAGAGCTCAGCGCTTTAGCGACCAGGCCGTGGTGGCTCTGGTTGGCGCTGTGGAGCGGCAACGGGCAGTGCTCTACCCAGAGAGTGGCAGGAGGCCATTGCCCCGGGAGTACCGAAGAGTGTGGAGGGAGGTGGCTCAGCACGTCTCCTCCAGGAGCCCGGTGCCCAGGACCCACACCCAATGTTGGAAGAAGTTCAATGACCTCACTCGGGTGGTCAGGGGGAGTGGCTGCTTGAAATACCTCTACATCCCTCCATCTCAAATTCACTCTGTGCCCAGACGGCATAAACCGCCAAATCCCCAACACTCACCCAACAACTATGGCATAAAACACACACGCACATTCCACACCTTGCATACATTAAGGGCTATTCAACTATGGGAGGCACATCAGGCAAGCACATGGCTGCACATTTATTCAGACGCCATCCATTTTCTTGCAGGCCAAGCTATCTCATAAAAGGCACCAGCAGCAACGGACAGTTGGAGGCCCTCAGCGATTTGGAGGCGCGCGTTCACAGGATCGTTGCCAGCCAGGTGATCGGTCCCATGGCCGCTGGAGAGATCGACCCCCTTGGGGACAGCTGTAGTGTATGTACTTTGCAGAAGGAACTATATTCTGCAGCCCCTGTATACTGCAGTACCAGCAGTGACCACCCCTGTATATAAGCCTGTGTAGTAACTTTTGCATAGTAGTTCCAGGTTGTCTCCACTCAGTAAAGACCTGTTATAACCAACTCCTGCAGTCCGTGTCTCAACTACACACGGACATAATACTGGCGATGAGCAGATCCGAACTTACCTACAGTCTGCACCACCTCATGGGGATCCATCCCTGAAGCGAAGTTATCAGAGGTCGAGGTCAGAAGAAAGAAAAAAAAAATCAAACGAACAGAAGAAACGGGTGTCGACCGTGGGCATCCGTCTCTGATTCATCGGAGTTGAAGATTTGCAGGAGAGGCTGTCGAGAGCGGGGCTTGGTTATCCTGTCGATGGTGTTTCAGCTAATCGGGCTGGTGGCAGGTAGTACACTGATCCTTCCTGGGCTGCGGCGGTCTAGAGCTCGATCGGGTGGCTTTTCAACGGGGCCGAGCAGCGTTGTCGGGAAGAGGAGAGAGAGAGAGGGTGGAGCACACAGGGCGCGGCCGGTACTACGAAGCCGGGCAGCGTACAGACCCGAGAAGAGGGAGGCAAGTGTCCTGCAGGGTTGCTCCGACGACGGGGAAATAATAAAAATTAGAAGCGCAGAAAGCCGCGAGGAGCTGCAGTTTGCTACGGGAACCGCGGAGAGTGGCGTTAGCAGCAGCGCGGGGGGAAGTGCGCGAAGACCATAGGGCATCGCCATCAAGGCATAAAACACCAGCAACAGCGCTAGCAGCAGCGGAGAAGACAGAAAGCGCGGGAGGCGCCATCTTAATCCAGCGGGGAAGAAGGCAAAGCGCGGGAGGCGCCATTTTGTTAAATCGGGGAAGAAGGCAAAGCGGGGAGGTGCCATCTTAGATTTCCAAGATGCCGAAGACTGGCAATATCACTGCCTTCGATAATGCAATAGAAGACTGGACCACGTATGTGGAAAGAGTCGAAGTATATTGCGAGGCAAACGAAGTAGCCGATGAGAAAAAGGCATCGGTACTACTAAACTTAATGGGCACAAGAACGTACGGCCTATTGCGGAACCTGCTTACTCCAGCCAAACCGAAGGCGAAGAGTTTTAACGAAATTGTTGATATCCTCAGGAACACCTAAATCCTACACCGCTGCTGATAGCAGAAAGATTTAAATTCCACAGGAGAAATCAGCATAAAGATGAGAGCAATGCTGATTACATTACGGAACTATGCAAGCTATCAAAGCACTGCCAGTTCGGAGCAGGACTGGCAGGTACCCTATGGGACAAATTTGTCTGTGGACTAATGAGTGAAGGAACCCAGAAGAGGTTACTCTCAGAGAAAGAGCTGACGCTAGATAAGGCTTTCAGCGTGGCAGTATCGTACGAAGCAGCAGCAAGGGGAGCTACGGAAATTCAGCAAAAGCCACAGGAATATGGCACCCACAAAATGACACGGGGATTTGAAAAATGTTATCGCTGCGGCAGAACAACCCATGACCAGAAGGACTGCTGGTCCAAGGATAAAATATGCAGGCAATGCGGAAAGATGGGACACATTGCACGAGTTTGCAGGTCTGGGAAGAAGACTAACGACAACAAAAAGGCTACTAAGGAACAGTACAAGAAAGTACAAAAGTTGACAGACAGTAGTTCCGAAGACCAGATGAGCGACAGTGAATCCGGGAACAAGAGACTAAGCTGTCTCAAACTTCACAACGTAATCGCAAAAGAGGATCACCGAACCATTTGGGTCACCCTCACGATAGCAGGGTCCCAAGTCAAAATGGAATTGGATACAGGATCAGCTCTGACCGTCATGAATCGACGAGACTACGAGCGGCTATTCTCACACATACCCTTGAAAGAGACATCCATTGTCTTGAAGACGTATACGGGGCAAAAAGTATACCCCAGAGGAAAAATAAGGGTGCCTGTCGAATACAACGGCAAGGAAATACAGAAATTGTATCTGTACATACTGCAAGATGGTGGACCACCATTATTGGGATGTGAATGGATCAGAAAGATAAGTTTAGACTGGAACTCCATTCAGGCACTGATGGTGGCTGGTAAAAAGGATGACGACGTCACTCCTGGACGATTGTCAACAATGTTAGCTAACGCCAAAGAGGTATTTCAACAAGAACTGGGAACTCTTAAAGGTGTAACCGCCTCGATAAAATTAGAAGAGAATGCAATTCCCAAGTTTTTCAAAGCAAGACCGGTACCATATGAAATTCGCCCAGCCGTCGAGGCAGAGCTGGAGAATCTGGAGAATGTAGGCGTGTTATCTAAGGTAGACTGGAGCGAGTGGGCGACACCCATCGTTCCTGTCATGAAGAAAACGTTAAACAATTAGTCTGAGGAGCCAAGGAAGGTTCGCATCTGTGGGGACTTCAAGGTGACGGTGAACCCAGTCCTTCACACAGTACAACACCCTCTTCCGAGGATAGAAGATATTTTCGCCTCACTATCTGGAGGGAAGCGTTTTACAAAAATTGACCTAGCACAAGCATATTTGCAGATGGAGGTTGAAGAATCCTCTAGGAAGTATCTCACGATAAACACTCACAAAGGTCGTTACCAGTATAATCGACTGGTATTCGGAGTAGCATCAGCTCCGGCGATATGGCAAAGAGCGATGGAACAAGTCCTGCAAGGGATTCCGGGGACTCAGTGTTACTTGGACGACATCCTAGTGACAGGTGAAGATAACAGTGAACACCTTGCCAAACTAGAGCAGGTGCTCACTAGACTAAGAGAACATGGGCTACGAGCCAATCGCCCTAAGTGCGAGTTTTTTAAGAAACAGATATCGTATTGTGGCCACGTGATTGATGAAGAGGGGTTACATAAGTCCCCTGACAAAATTGAAGCGGTAGTTAAAGCTCCAGCGCCTGAAAATGTGTCGCAACTGAGGTCGTTCCTCGGATTGGTGAATTACTACCATAAGTTTTTGCCGAATTTGTCCACAATTCTGCACCCACTGAGCGCCCTACTACAAACTGGAGTAGCATGGAAATGAAGCGATGAATGTAAGCGGGCCTTTCAGAAGAGTAAGGACCTCATCACTTCAAGAGAAGTATTGGCTCACTACAACCCATCACTACCGATAAGACTGGCATGTGATGCGTCTCCCTACGGCATTGGAGCGGTACTGTCACATAAATTCCTTGATGGTTCAGAGAGGCCGATAGCTTTTGCGCCATGCTCGTTAACTTCAGCCGAGCGTAACTATGCCCAGATTGACAGAGAGGCCCCCAGCCTGGTGTGGGGGGTGAAGAAGTTCAATCACTACCTGCATGGTCAGAAATTTACTCTACTAACTGATCATCAACCTCTTGTCTCCATTTTCAACCCTCAGAAGGGCGTACCGATAATGACAGCACAACAGCTTCAGAGGTGGTCCCTTTTCCTAGGGGCACACCAATATGACATCGAGTACAAAGGAACTAAACAGCATGGGAATGCTGATGGATTGTCGCGCCTACCGTTGCCGATGGTGGAAGAAGCACCTGCAGTGGATCCAGTGGAGATATTCCACTCGACCATAGTCGAATGTCTCCCTGTGACGAATGCAAACATAGAAAAGGAAACACGAAATGACCCGACACTCTCCTGGGTCTATGATTTAACAGTGAAGGGATGGCCAGCACATGGTGAACCACTGCTGCCAGCATTCTCGCCGAGAAGAGAACAGCTGTCAGTGTGCAGAGGAACCTTGATGTGTGGATCCAGAGTAGTAATTCCACCCAAATTGAAGGATAGAGTGCTCAATGAGCTTCATGAGGGTCATCTGGGAGGGGTAAAAATGAAGAACTTAGCCAGAGCGTTTGTGTGGTGGCCGGGAATCGATAGAGAAATCGAAGACATGACCAAGAGCTGCACAGGATGCCAGAAGGTCCAAAACGCCCCACCACAAAGCCCTCTACATCCATGGGAGTGGCCCTCATCTCCATGGCAAAGGGTGCACATTGATTTTGCTGGTCCATTTATGGACTCGATGTTTTTAATTGCGGTGGATGCACATTCAAAGTGGCCAGAGGTAATAAAAATGTCCTCAACCACCACAGAAAAAACTATCACAGTCTTACGAACCATACTCGCCAGAAATGGGCTGCCTGAACAGATTTGCTCCGACAATGGACCACAGTTTGGGCTAGATTTTCAGTTGCTAGCGCCAGCAGTTAGCGCCTTAAGAGAAGTGATTTTCGGGCGCTATGCGTGTAGCGCCCGTGCGCAGCGCAGTTTGCGCCCCGCCCCAAATTAAGTTGCCCGTTAGCGCCGACGCAAAGTTTAGCGCCCGCCCGGATGCGCGCGCAGAAAATGACGTCACATCCTCGTGCAACGCCCTTTGTGCGCCCCGATTCCAAACTTCAGTCGGACCGCCCCATTGTGCGGCTGGCGGCCGGAGCGTTTGGAAAAAGGAACGCAACACAACCAGCGCGGGCCCCGGGGGGCGCAAATTAAAGGGGACGTGCTCTCCAGTATAAAGGCCAGCCTTTTTTCAGAAAACACTCTTGTGCAACGCATTTCTGGAGACACAACAAGGAGGATAGCTAACTGGCTTCAAGCAGCAAGAGCTCAGGTATTTTTGGACTCAGGCCAGAGCGCTGCAAGTGGCCTTTTGGAAATTTGAGTGTTTGCCAGGATTTGATGGGGGTTGCATGGGGTGCCAACGCGGAGCTGCAGCTCCATGTCCGTAGGGCTCGCAGACGCATTGTGAGAGGGGCAGCCCTGGCTAGAGGCAGAGGGGGCTACAGGCGTCGGCCACGTAGGCCTTACCCAGTCAGGCTATACCGCCAGCAGCGCTCCTACCTAAACATGAGTGCCGCGCGATGTGTTAAAAGGCTCCGATTCCGAAAGGAGGTGATTGCAGAGATCTGCCACCTGCTTCGCCGAGATCTGCGGCCAAAGCTCAGGTGCAGGACGTCTCTGTCGGTGGAAGTGAAGGTGACGGTGGCATTGAACTTCTATGCCACCGGCTCCTTCCAGTACGCTGCTGGGGACATAGCAAACATCTCCCAGTACGGCGCGCATCGCTGCATCCGCCAGGTGACCGAAGCACTGTTCATAGATACATAGATACATAGATACATAGAAGATAGGAGCAGGAGTAGGCCATTCGGCCCTTCGTGCCTGCTCCGCCATTCGATGAGATCATGGCTGATCCTTTAATTCAGTATCCCGTCCCCGCCTTCTCTCCGTAACCCTTAACCCCTTTTGCCCGTAGAAATATATCTAATTCCCTCTTAAATATATTTAATGAGCTGGCGTACACTGCCCTCTGTGGCAATGAGTTCCACAGGTTCACCACTCTCTGAGTGAAGAAATTCCCCCTCATCTCTGTCCTAAATGGTTTAGCCCTTATCCTTAAATTATGTCCTCTAGTTCTGTTCTCACCCGCCAAGGGAAACATTCCTTCTGCATCCAGTCTGTCTAGACCTGTCAGAATTTTATACACTTCTATGAGGTCCCCTCTCAATCTTCTAAACTCCAGTGTGTACATCCCTAAACTACATAGTCTCTCCTCATAGGTCATTCCCGCCATTCCTGGTATCAGCCTGGTGAATCGCCGCTGCACCCCCTCCATGGCAAGAACATCCTTCCTCAGATGAGGCGACCAAAACTGTACACAGTACTCGAGGTGTGGTCTCACCAGTGCCCTGTACAGCTGCAGCAAGGTATCCCTGTTCCTGTATTCTAACCCTTTTGCTATGAAGGCCAGCATACCGTTTGCCTTCTTGACCGCCTGTTGCACCTGCATGCTCGCCTTCAGTGACTGGTGTACAAGAACACCCAGGTCTCTCTGTACTTCCCCCTCTCCCAATCTATTGCCATTTAAATAATAATTTGCCCTCCCGTTCCTGCACCCAAGGTGGATAACTTCGCACTTGTCCACATTATAGTGCATCTGCCATTTATCCGCCCAATCGCCCAGTCTGTCCAAATCGCTCTGGAGCTTCCTGGTCTCTTCCTCTGAGCCCACCCCCCCTCCTAGTTTAGTGTCGTCTGCAAATTTGGAAATGCTGCATCCGACTCCCTGATCCAGGTCATTAATGTAAATTGTGAACAGCTGGGGGCCCAGGACAGATCCCTGTGGTACCCCACTTGTTACTGCCTGCCATTCAGAAAATGAGCCGTTTATTCCAACTCTCTGTTTTCTATCTGACAGCCAGTTCCCTATCCACGCCAAAACTTTCCCCTTTATCCCATGAGCCTCAATTTTCCATGCTAATCTTTTATGTGGGACCTTATCGAAGGCCTTTTGGAAGTCCAGGTACACCACATCTACTGGCTCTCCCCCATCTATTCTACCAGTTACTCCCTCAAAAAATTCCAATAGATTAGTCAAGCACGATTTACCCTTTGTAAATCCATGTTGACTCTGTCCTATCCTGTCCCCATTTGCTAAGTGCTCCGCTATTTCATCCTTAATGATGGACTCCAGCATTTTGCCCACAACTGATGTAAGGCTTACAGGTCTGTAATTACCTGCTTTTTCCCTACCCCCCTTTTTGAATAGTGGGGTAACGTTAGCTACCCTCCAATCCATCGGCACTGTTCCCGAGTCTAATGAATTCTGAAAAATCATCCTTAGTGCATCCGCTATCTCTAGGGCCACCTCCTTCAGTACCCTAGGATGCATGTTATCAGGCCCTGGGGATTTGTCCACCTTCAATCCCTTTAGCTTCCTTAACACCATATCCTTAGAGATATTGATTTGCGTCAGTTCCTCCTTTGCCAATGTCCCTATTTTTCCCGATATCCCAGGGAGGTTTTTTGTGTCTTCCTTCGTAAAGACTGACCCAAAGTATGCATTTAGTTGATCTGCCATTTCCTTATTTCCCATTATATATTCCCCCGTATCTGACTGCAATGGACCAACTTTGGTTTTCACCAGTCTTTTCCTTTTGATATATTTATAAAAGCTTTTGGAGTTAGTTTTTATATTTTCCGCCAGCTTGTTTTCGTAAGCTATTTTGCCCCTCTTGATCATGCCCTTTGCCCTCCTTTGCTCTATCTTAAACTGTTCCCAATCTTCCGCTCTGGCGCTTTTTTTGGCTATTTTATACGCCCTATCTTTGGATTTTATGCTGTCTCTAATTTCCCCTGTTATCCACGGTTGAGTCACCTTTTTAGATTTCCTTTTATGCCAGATTGGTATAAACAATTTTTGCAATTTTGTCATTCTATCTTTAAATGTTTGCCATTGTTTATCTACCTCCAGTCCTCCCAGGAACGTTGTCCAATCAGACCTACTCAGTTCCCGTCTCATGGCATCATAATTCCCCTTGTTTAAATTCAGGACCTTAGTCTCTGAGTCAATTTCTTCGCTCTCCATTTCGAGTGAGAAATCGATCATGTTATGATCGCTCTGACCCAAGGGTCCCCGTACAACAAGATTACTGATTAGTCCCTTCTCATTGCACAGTACCCAGTCCAATATAGCCTGTTCCCGAGTTGGTTCCTCGACATATTGATCCAGATAACCATCCCTTAAACACTCAAGGAATTCCTCCTCCTCATTATTTTTACTGATTAGGCTAGTCCAATCTATATGTAAGTTAAAGTCACCTATGATGACAGCTGTGCTCTTATTGCACGCTTCTCTAATTTCCCTCGTGATGCCCTCCCTAACCTCTATTTTACTATTTGGAGGCCTATATACCACTCCTATTAATGTTTTTCGCCCCTCGCTATTTCTTAGCTCCACCCATATAGATTCTGTATTAACTGAGTTAATATCCTTCTTTTCAATTGCATTTATCCCCTCTTTTACTAGCAATGCTACCCCTCCTCCCTTTCTTTTTTGTCGATCCTTCCTAAATACTGAATACCCCTGTATGTTAAGCTCCCAGCCCTGCTCACCCTGCAACCATGTTTCCGTAATCCCAATTAGATCATAATTATTAACCTCTATTTCCACAGCTAATTCATCTACCTTGTTCCTGATGCTTCTCGCATTAAGGTATAAAACCCTCAGGCTTTTTTTATGCTCACATTTTTTATGAATTAGTTTGGCCCTTTGTTTTTTGTTCCTCACCCTTTTACCATTTATTTCTGTCTGCCTTTCACTTTCCTCTATTTCACTACATAGGTTTCTAGCCCCCTGCCATACTAGTTTAAATGCTCCCGAACTGCTTTATCAAAAATTACCCCGAGAACATCAGTTCCATCTCTGCACAGGTGTAGACCGTCCCTTTTGTATAGGTCACACCTACCACAAAACTGGTTCCAATGCCTCAAAAATTTAAAACCCTCCCTCTTACACCACTGCTCAAGCCACGTATTTAGCCTAACTATCCTGTTCTCTGTACTCTTACTAGCACGTGGCACTGGTAGTAATCCAGAGATTACTACCTTCGAGGTCCTACTTTTTAGCTTGGCTCCTAACTCCCTAAATTCTACTTGTAGGACCTCTTCCCTTTTTTTAGCTACGTCGTTGGTACCAACATGTATCACGACAACTGGCTGTTCCCCCTCCCCCTCCAGAATGTTCTGCACCCGCGCCGAGACATCCTTGACCCTTGCACCAGGGAGGCAACATACCATCCTGGAGTCTCGGTCGTGACCACAGAAACCCCTATTCAGAAGGAGAAGCCAATTCATCTCCTTCCCCATGGCCCTGGAGAGCCAGCATCAGCGCGCATTGGGATTTTCCAGACTCGGGGAATTCCCCTTGGTGCAGGGCGCCATTGACTGTACGCATGTGGCTTTGCGGGCCCCTCTGGAGCATGGCGAGCAGTATCGCAACAGGAAGGGCTACCATTCTCTGAATGTGCAGCTGGTGTGTGACCACAAGCAGCGCATCATGGCAGTCAATGCCAGCTTCCCAGGCAGCAGCCACGATGCCTTTATCCTGCGGCAGAGTACTGTGCATGACATGTTCCAGGCACAGCCTCCCCCAAGGGGATGGCTACTCGGGGACAAAGGCTATCCTTTGTGCACCTGGCTCATGACCCCGCTCTGCGCGCCCAGGACCGCTGCTGAAGAGGCCTACAACGAGAGCCATCAAACCACCCGCAACATCATCGAGCTAACTATTGGGGTCCTCAAGCAGCGGTTCCGCTGCCTTGATCACTCCAGAGGAGCTCTCCAGTATTTGCCGGACCGGGTCTCCCAATTTGTGGTGGTTTGCTGCATGCTACACAACCTGGCTATCCGCAGGACTCAGGCACTGCCACCTGACGTTGGACCAGCACCTCAGGAGGAGGAGCAGGAGGAGCATGAGGAGGAGGAGGAGGAGGAGCAGGAGTACGTTCCCAGGAGGGAGCGACCAGGGCCAAGGGCCGCACGACGCCACCTTATTACACGGTACTTCTAAGCCCCCTGTCAGGGAATGGCCAGGGGCCATGAGGGAAGATGAATGCAGCCGCTCCGCAAGCCCTCAGCCGGCGAAGCCAACAAACACTAAGAAGAACAACCATGGAGACTGCATGAATAAAGATAATTTTATATTACACAAAAATGGAAAGCCCTTCCCACATGAATCCCCAAAAACAATAAACGGGCCCCACAAAAAGCCCAACAAACGACTCACTCCCACAAACTGGGGAGGAGTCACTCCACCTTTCTTCAAACCGGGCCTCAACGTCGGCCTAACGCAAAAAATAAGCCCTCCATAAACACAACCATGGGCAAAATAAAGATGGCCACCGCCATATAAAAGGAAAGCTGGCCACACCCTCTACTGAGTGGCCCGCGAGGGCGAGACCTTGCCCAGCCTTTTGCCTCCCCTGCCCGGCCTGCTGCTCCTTCGCAAGCTCTGCCCAGTGGCTGCTGCGAGGCTGGGGAAAGGTGCCTGAGGCTCAGATGCCCTTCCGCCAGATGCCGCTGGGGGGCGGCCTACACGGCGTTTGGGCCTCGAGGGGCCATCTGCTGAGTGGCGCACCTGAGCCTGGCCACCATCAGCTGCAGCCGCTTGCCCTTGATGCCCCAGTGGGGGAATGGCGGCGACGGATGGCGCAATGTGGGCCAGCTGGCGTCTGGGATGCGCTGGCTGGTGCTGTGGTGCGGTGGCACTCGGCCGGGCCCGCACTGCAGGATCTGCAACAATCAGCCGAGGGGCGGCTTGCTGGGATGGTCCAGCGCGGCGGCTGCCCTGGCGATGCCTGCCTGAGACAGCGCGTGTGGCAGCAGTGAGTGCCCCTGTTGTCCTGGTGTGCGCGCGCCTCACATCCGCCAGGGTCTTGACGGCATCAGTCAGCATGCGGCCACTCGCGGCAGTTGCTGCCCCGAACTCGCGCACACTGGTCGCCAGCGACTCGATGGCCTCAGGCATGCGCCCCACCACGCTCATGAGCTCCGTGTGGCGCCGGTCCGAATCCTCGGCCATCTTATCCAGCTTCCGCACCTCCTCCGAGGTGAAGGTGTCCGGACTGGAGTCGCGACTCTCCCGCTGGGGAGGAGGGGGCCGAACTAGGGGACCCTTGCCACGTTGGTGGCGGCGAGTGTGCCGATCAGCAGCACTCCCCTCTGATCCTTCCCCCCTTTGGGGGTAAGGCCGCGGGCCACGCGCACGGCTCCTGGGTGGCTGGACGCCACTGGTCCCAGAAGCTGCATTGCCCTGCGACAGTTCCTCCAGGCACTCGTCCATTGAGGAGGTGTCAAGCATTTCCTCCTCTCCTGCGGGACGTGACTGTCCCCCCGATGGTCCGGCTTGCTCCTCCTCCTCCTCCTGCTCGGAGGTGCTGTCACTGGCAGCTTCAGGGTCCTGGTCGTCACCAGCTGAAAGCAGGAATGCACAAGAGTAGCTTCAGAGTGAGGAGACGGCGTCAGCGAGGGAGTTAGGACTGGTGGCATTCAGCGCATTGGTGGGACAGTGGCAAAGGAGGTAGCTCGGATGGGCCAGTGCGACGCGAGAGGGCCAAAAGGCCAGGTCCTTACCATTGCCGGGCAGTGGAGGGTCGGATACTCCGCACGCTCTGGGGACGATCACACGGGCTCCCATGAGCACACACACGCGCTCCTCCAGCCGAGTGAGCTTCTGCAGCTTGGCGCGGCCACCCCTGGCACGGGCCTGGCGATTAAAGGCTACTTTAGCCTGCAAGAGAAAGGACGGGCTGTAAGTGCGCAGTGTAGCCCTGATGTAGTGTGCACTGCCTCCCATGGTGGAATAGCTTGGCCAGAGTGAAGCCCTGATCTAGTGTGCACTGCCTCCCATGGTGGAATAGCTTGGCCAGAGTGAAGCCCTGATGTAGTGTGCACTGCCTCCCATGGTGGAATGGCTTGGCCAGAGTGAAGCCCTGATCTAGTGTGCACTGCCTCCCATGGTGGAATAGCTTGGCCAGAGTGAAGCCCTGATCTAGTGTGCACTGCCTCCCATGGTGGAATAGCTTGGACAGAGTGAAGCCCTGATCTAGTGTGCACTGCCTCCCATGGTGGAATAGCTTGGACAGAGTGAAGCCCTGATCTAGTATGCACTGCCTCCCATGGTGGAATAGCTTGGACAGAGTGAAGCCCTGATCTAGTGTGCACTGCCTCCCATGGTGGAATAGCTTGGCCAGAGTGTAGAGTGCCGAATGGCCAATTGATGCTCATGACTGTCCCAATGCTGCTGGCTGAGGGCTGGCCAATAGGACTTTCAGCTCCCTTTGCCCATCATGTCAGGTGTACATGCAAGAATGAGGAGGAGACTGGAAAGGGTACTCACCTTGACAATCCTCGTCAGGTCGTTGTATTTTTTACGACATTGTTTGTGGGTCCTGGGGGCCTCGCCGGTGAACGTCACCCTCTGGGCGATCTGCTTCCAGGCTTTGGTGTAGTCGTGGTGGGTTGGATTCCTCCCACTCTCTGGGAACAAGATCTTGCGCCTCACCTCCAGAGCTGTGACCATTATGTCCAGATCACCCTCTGAGAAGCGCAGGGCATGCTAACGTGCCTTCTCTGGCATTGCCATGACTCCCTGGGGCTGAGCAGCAGTGTTGAGGCCTCTTTGCAAGGCTGCAGCGTGCAGGGCGTGGCAGCAGACCAATTCGTCCCTTCCCCCTTTAAGAGCTGGTCGGCACCACGGGGTCTGCTGTCAGTCCAAAAATGACCGCACCCGCGCTGCGCCCCGCCTGGGCGCTATCCCTCTGGACCGCCGGCTTAGCGCCTAAAGATAGTAGTGGAACGCCTCTTTTAGCGCTCCACCAACCTCTTAGGGCGAAGCCACTGAATTCCCGGCAACGGGGCGCTACTTTGGGGCGGGCGCTAACTTCGGGCGGGCGCTAAGGTTAGCGCCCCAAAACTGCCTATACTGAAAATCTAGCCCTTTGTGTCTGAAGAGTTCCGGAGGTTCTTAAAGAACAATGGTGTTAAGCATTACACATCCGCCCCATATCATCCAGCCACCAATGGATTGGCTGAGAGGTTCGTTCAAACATTCAAGAAGGCTATCAAGGCAATGTGTAATGAAGACATACCCCTACAACACAAGGTGGACAACTTCTTGTTTGCCTACCGGAATGCGACACATGCGGTTACCAACCAAACTCCAGCCATGATGTTCTTCAATCGAAGACTACGATGCCGCTTGGATTTGGTTAAGCCAAACATCAGAAGAGATGTGGAGAACAGGCAGTTTCAGAATATGAATGAAAGGATGACCAGGAGTTTTAAGATAGGTGAAGCAGTTTTGGCCCGGGACTACCGCACAGAGAAATGGCAGCCAGGAACGATCTGTACACGGCAAGGACCTCTAATGTATACCGTGGACGTTGGAGAGAGCATTGTAAGACGCCATGCTGCCCAGATTCTAGAGTCACTGGAAAACGTCAATTCCACACCACGATCCGATACACCTGGTGATGAAACCGAAGTACCAATTGCATCTACCTCAGAATCGGTGACATTGGAAGCAGATGAACCAAACAACGACGTTGATCCCGAATCAACTTTGCCAGAAGAACCTGATACCCCAAAGAGGCGTTATCCAGACAGAATCAGGAAGCCTCCTCAAAGACTGAACTTATAATTGCTTAACTTCAACTAATGTATCTAGCAACTGTAATTGTAAATATGTTATTTAATTATTAATCGAATGTTATGTACTGTTTAGCTAAAAGGGGAGGAATTGTAGTGTATGTACTTTGCAGAAGGAACTATATTCTGCAGCCCCTGTATACTGCAGTACCAGTAGTGACCACCCCTGTATATAAGCCTGTATAGTAACTTTTGCATAGTAGTTCCAGGTTGTCTCCACTCAGTAAAGACCTGTTATAACCAACTCCTGCAGTCCGTGTCTCAATTACACATGGACATAATAACAGCAATGGTATATTCATCAGCTTTCTCTCCTCTCTCATTCCACTTGCCCCTCACAACACCAACCTTTTACACTTTCAATCCAACTTACTAAATGTCTCCAGTCCTTGCTCCCTTACTGCCCCCCTGTCCTCACACTAAAGCCACTCTTGTCCCTCCCTGCTTTCAGATAGTGAACCACCAGCTGACCAGCCTGTCCCTCAATCTACTAGTGGCAGCGACGCCCCAGACGAGGAGGAAGAGAAAGCCAGAGTCTCACCGCCTGCGCCTCCCGAGGGAGCCCATTCCGACACTGGGATCACAGCTTCCCTGGAGGGGAGCAGGGGGGAAGGGTCTGATGAGGGTGAAGCTCCGGGATCCAGCGGGCTGTAGTAATGCCATTGGGGTAGGGAAGCGCCGGGGCCATCTCCCCAGAGGGCGAGTAGGCAAGCAAGTACTGCTGCACAGGACTCAGATGAAGACCACGCCATTGCGGCCATGAATAGCCAGGCCTTGAGCATGCACACTGAGCTCATGGGTGCAATGGTAAGGGTGCCCGAAAGCATTGATGGACAGATAAGGCGTGTGGAGCACTCCGCTGCAGCACAGGCCAACGCAACGCAACGGCTTAGTGCTGCAATTCAGTCACTGGCTGCTGCGATCCAATCTCAGACTGCTCTCATGCAGTCTCAGATTGATGTCACGCAAGCACTGACTGCTGCCAACCTCGCTGGGTCGGCCACAGTCCCTCGGGATCTCACAGTACTGCAGCAGACCAGCAGTCTGTACTCGAGCAGATTGCTTCGGATACTGAGGTACTGCCCCGTGGGAGTGCCAGTGTGTCAGTTGAGCAGGAAGGTGCTGTCCTCTCTCAGGAGGACAGCATTCCTGCTCCCACCTCTGGCACTTCCCCATTGCACTTGCCACGAGCCAACCCAGACTGCTGCCCCCCATGCAGAGTTGGTGCAGTCTGCAGCCGGGCCCTCCAGGCCCAGAGCTGGTCGAGGCCGTCCTTCAAGGGCATCTCTAGTCTCAGGATCTGACATTCAGCAGCCGTCCACCAGCCTTGCTGCAGCCACTGGGGCCCCATTACGGAGGAACAGTAGGGTGGGAAGGGGGGAACTGCGCAGGGGATGGAGATCACACTCGAAGGGCAAAAAGTAGGAGGTCTAAATAAATGGTGGGAATGTTTGTAGTAAAGGTCGAGGTTCGTGTGATTACATTTGTTTACTGTTTTGCCATTTATCTCCATCTTGTGAGAACCAGTTCTGTTAGTTCATGATTTGTTGTGTTGGTTTCCAATTGTTTGTCCTGAATAAATGACACACACAGAGTTTGTAAAATAAATACTTTTTTAATTCAAAATTTACATTTTTGGCCTTTGGAATCATTCCAGGTTTGGCCGGCAATAGTGGGTGTGGGTTGCTTTCCATGATATTGTTCTCCATGCCAGAAGCCACTGCTAAGGGAAATAGGTCCTTCCTATCCACTCTATCTAGGACCCTCATAATTTTATACACCTCAATAAGGTCTCCCCTCAGCCTCCTCTGTTCCAAAGAAAACAAATTCAGCCGATCTAATATTTCCTCATAGTTAAAATTCTCCAGTCCTGGCAATATCGTTGTAAATCTCCTCTGTACCCTCTCTAGTGCAATCACATCTTTCCTGGAATGTAGTGACCAGAACTGCACGCAGTACTCTATCTGAGACCTAACTAGTGTTTTGTACAGTTGAAGCATAACCTCCCTGCTTTTGTATTCTATGCCTCGGCTAATAAAGGCAAACATTCCGTATGCCTTCTTAACTATCTTATCCCTGCTACCTTCAGGGATCTGTGGACATGCACGCCAAGATCCCTTTGTTCCTTTCCACTTCTCAGTATCCTACCATTTATTGTGCATTCCCTTTCCTTGTTAGCCTTGTTAGGAGGAGGATGTTGTGTATGTACCTTTAAGAGAAGAACTGATTTTATACTGCAGTACCGGCAGTGACCACACCTGTATAAGAAGCCATAGCAGGCTTCTGTACTTCAGTCTTAAGTTTACCCTCTGTTCAGTAAATACCTGTTTTATTGTTCTCCTGCAGTCCGTGTATTATTGATACTCGGACAATACACTGGCGATGAGCAGGTTCGAACTCACCTGCAGTACTGCAACACCTCACGGGGATCTTTCCCTGAGAAGAAGCTTCTTGGAGGTCAAAGCCAGAGCAACGAGCGTCGACCGCGGGCAACCGCCCAAGGATCCATCGGAGTTCGGAGAATTGCAGGAGAGGCTGTGGAGAGCTGGGCTTGGCTCCCCAGTCAAGGTGTTCCAGCAAATCGTGCTGGTAGCAGGTAGTGCGCTGACCCTTCCGGACTGCGGCGGGCTCGAGCTCGATCGAGTGGCTCTGCAAAGGGGCCGTGCAGCGTCGTCGGGAGGAAAAGAGAGAGAGGGTGGAGCGCACAGGGTCGGTGCTCAAGAACCGGGCAGCGTAGAGAAAATAAAACGAGGGGAAGGAAAAGTGAGACGAACCGAAGCCGCGGGTCGCCGCCATTACCCTGTAGAACGCTAGGAGCAGAGTGGCAGCAAGGGGAAGAAGGAAAAGTGCGGGAAGTGCCATTTTATTCCATTGGGGAAGAAGGAAAAGCGCGGGAGGTGCCATTTTATTCCATTGGGGAAGAAGAAAAAGCGCGGGAGGCGCCATTTTAAATCACCCAAGATGCCGAAGAGTGGCAGTATCACTGCTTTCGACAACGAGGTAGAAGACTGGACCACGTATGTGGAAAGAATTGAAGTGTACTGCAAGGCAAATGAGGTGGCCGATGGAAAGAAGGCGTCGGTATTATTAAATTTGATGGGCGCGAGAACGTACGGCCTATTGCGGAATTTAATTACCCCAGCTAAACCAATGGAGAAAAATTTTGAAGAGATTGTTAATATCTTACAGGAACACCTAAACCCTACACCGCTGCTGATAGCAGAAAGATTCAAGTTCCATAAAAGATGAGAGCAATGCTGACTATCTTACGGAACTACGCAAGTTATCGAAGCACTGCCAGTTCGGAGCAGGACTGGCAGACACCTTACGGGATAAGTTTGTCTGCAGGCTCCAGAGTGAAGGAACCCAGAAACGACTACTTTCGGAAAAGGACCTGACGCTAGAACAGGCTTTCAGCGTGGCAGTATCCTACGAAGCAGCAGCACGGGGAGCTGTGGAAATACAACAGAAACCACAAGAATACAGCGCTAACGAAATGGCGTATGGAGCAGAAAAGTGCTATCGCTGCGGCAGAACAACCCATGATCAGAAGGGCTGCTGGTTTAAGGACAAAGTATGCAGGCAATGTGGGAAAATGGGACATATAGCAAGAGTCTGCAGGTTGGGAAAGAAAACCAACACGACAAGAACTACTAAGGAAAAGTACAAGAAAGTAAAAAAAATGACAGACAGTAGTTCGGAAGATCAGGAGAGTGATAATGACTCCGGGAGCAGGAGAATAAGTTGTCTAAAGTTACACAACGTGATCGCAAAGGAGGATCACCGAACCATTTGGGTCACCCTCATGATAGCAGGGTCCCAAGTAAAGATGGAATTGGTTACAGGATCAGCCCTAACTGTCATGAATCGACGAGACTATGAGCGGCTATTCTCACACATATCCGTGAAGGACACGTCCATTGTATTGAAGACATACACGGGGCAAAAAGTCTACCCCAGAGGAAAAATAAGGGTGCCAGTTAAATATAACGGCAAGGAAACACAGAAACTGTATCTATATAAACTACAAGATGGAGGACCACCATTATTGGGACGTGAATGGATCCGAAAAATACACTTGGATTGGCATTCCATTCAGGCGCTAACTGTGACTGACAAAAAGGATGATGACGTCACACCTGGATGACTGTCAAAAATTCTAACTGACGCGAAAGAGGTGTTCCAACAAGGACTTGGGACTCTAAAAGGAGTAAAGGCAACGATAAAAATCGAAGATAACGCAAACCCAAAAATTTTAAGGCCAGACCGGTACCGTACGCGATCTGCCCAGCCGTTGAAGCAGAACTGGAGAGTCTGGAGCATTCGGGTGTGCTGTCCAAGGTGGACTGGAGCGAGTGGGCCACACCCATTGTTCCTGTAATGAAGAAATCATTGAGCAGCATGCCTGGGGAGCCGAAGAAGGTTCGCATCTGTGGGGACTTCAAGGTAACTGTGAACCCAGTCCTGCACACAGTACAATATCCACTTCCACGGATAGAAGATTTTTTCGCCTCACTATCTGGAGGGAAACGCTTTATGAAGATTGATCTGGCCCAAGCGTATCTACAAATGGAGGTGGAAGAAGCATCTAGGAAATACCTCACGATAAACACTCACAAAGGCCTTTACCAGTACAATCGACTGGTATTCGGGGTAGCATCAGCCCCGGCTATTTGGCAGGGGGCGATAGAACAAGTCCTGCAAGGGATCCCGGGGACCCAGTGTTATTTGGACGACATCCTGGTTACGGGCGAAAATGACAGTGAACACCTTGCCAACCTGGAGCAGGTGCTCACCAGATTACAGGAATATGGGCTACGAGCCAACCGCCCCAAATGCGAGTTCTTCAGGAGACAAATCTCGTATTGTGGCCACATGATTGATGAGGAAGGGTTGCATAAGTCGCCAGACAAGATTGAGGCTGTAGTCAAGGCTCCAGCACCGGAAAATGTGTCGCAACTGAGGTCGTTTCTCGGGTTGGTGAACTACTACCATAAGTGCTTGCTGAATTTATCTACAATTCTGCACCCACTGAACGCCCTGCTGCAAACTGGAGTAACATGGAAATGGAGTGATGAGTGTAAGCGTGCCTTTCAGAAATGTAAATGCCTAATCACTTCAAAAGAAGTATTGGCCCACTACAACCCAACACTATCGATTTGGTTGGCATGTGATGCATCTCCCTACGGCATTGGAGCGGTGCTGTCACACAAATTCCGTGACGGTTCAGAGAGGCCAATAGCCTTTGCATCGCGCTCGCTAACCTCAGCCGAGCGTAACTACGCCCAGATTGACAGGGAGGCCCTCAGCCTGGTGTGGGGGGTGAAGAAGTTCAATCACTATCTGCACGGGCAGAAATTCACCCTAATGACTGATCATCAGCCCCTGGTCTCCATTTTTAACCCAAAGAAGGGCGTTCCGGTGATGACGGCGCAACGGCTGCAAAGATGGTCACTTTTTCTAGGGGCACATCAGTACGACATAGAGTACAAGGGTACGAAACAGCATGGAAACGCTGATGGGCTGTCGCACCTACCGTTGCCTACGGTAGAGGAAGCACCTGCAGTGGACCCTGTTGAGATATTCCATGCGACCATAGTCGAATGTCTACCTGTTACAAACTCAAGTATAGAGAAGGAAACCCGAAATGACCTGACACTCTCTCGGGTCTATGATTTGACGGTGAAGGGATGGCCAGCACATGGCGACTCACTGTTGCCAGCATTCTCGCCAAGTAGAGAACAGCTGTCAGTGTGCCGGGGGACCTTGATGTGTGGATCCCGAGTGGTAATTCCACCCAAGTTGAGAGATAGAATGCTCAATGAGCTTCATGAGGGTCATCTGGGAGGGGTAAAAATGAAAAGCCTAGCCAGGGCGTTTGTGTGGTAGCCGGGAATCGATAAAGAAATCGAGGATATGACCAAGAGATGCACAGGATGCCAGAAGGTCCAAAACGCTCCACCACAGGCCCCGCTACACCCATGGGAGTGGCCCTCATCACCATGGTAACGGGTACACATTGATTTTGCTGGTCCATTTATGGACTCAATGGGTTGGATTTTGCTACGGGGGCGGGTTGGGGTCGTGTTACCCACATTTCGTGTTTCCCACACGAATCCTGAACGATGTGGGAAATTGATGCAATTTTGATTTTATAGCCCAATTGATTCCCCACGTGTGGGAACCCCTAGCCGGAGAGCTTTTCAGGTGGGAAGCTCGCCTCCGATGACATCATCACTGCTGCTTCATTTAAGGGCTTCCACAAGCCTTGCTCACTTCAGCAGACTGCCAAGCTTCTGGCCCTGGCAGCTGCTGCTACCATCATCAATCATGGCGACACAAGGCATCCCCCAGATTTGACGAGGCAGCCCTCCAGGCATTGGTGGAGGGAGCGACAGAGAGCAGGGAGGTGCTCTTCCCCTCCTCGGGGAGGAAGAAGCCACCCCAGCAAACCAAGGCTGTGTGGCTGAGGGTGGCAGAGCAGGTGAACACCAGCTCGAATACCAGCAGAACATGGATCCAGTGTCGGAAACGCTTCCATGACCTTCTGCGCACTGGAAAAGTGAGTATGATGTTCCCATCACTCTTAATCTGATCCCCATTGCCTTTCCTCACCAGCTCTCAGCTTTACCAATCTCTTCCTCCACATCCCACTTGACACTGACATCCATGCACCCTTTCCCACTCCCTCTCTCTCTATGGTCACATTCACCTAACTAATGGACTATGCAGCCCTCACACTCCCTATCACTGTCATGCTATGAAAACAACTTACATCACATAGGGAGGGCCCTTGGTCTTGCCATCTCACTCCATCTTTCTCTCCTTCTAAGCATCTATGTCATCGATTCTCTACACTCACTCCTTCATTCTCGCTCAAACTCCACTTGTCTCCCCCATTGCAGGAAAAGAGAGCTCACAACCGAAGAGAGCGAGCCAGGACAGGGGGAGGGGCAGCCTCCTTAGCCCAGCTGACCCCATGGGAGGAGGCGATCCTGGAGATCGTCGGCATCCAGGACGACACACAAGTGGGGGACGGAGAGACCGGTGCAGCAGAGCAAGCTGGTGACAGAAGAGTTTTCCAACTCTCTCAATTGCATTGCATGACTCGCTGATAATGACTTGGAAGCTCAAGCAGATGGACCTCTGATCATCTGCAATAAGCACTGTGCAGGTAACCCTGGCCTCTCATCTCTGACACTTTCCTTTACTCCCCCACAGGGCCATCGCAAGCTCCCGTCTCCAGGGTGCAGGAGGAGGTTCAGCCTCAGCATCCAGACTCCTCAGAGGAAGCTGCAACATCTGAGGGCGCAGCGTCAGCAGAAGGCAACGCACCCAGCACCAGCGCAGACACTCACACCTCGGTGGGACCTTCGGGACATAGAGTAGTGTTGTCACCTGGTGTATCACAGCTCACAAGTGAGCCTCAGCAGATGGTGGAGACAGGGACAGCAGTGGAGAGTCCTAGTCGGAGGGCGCAGCACTCTCCCAGCTCAGCTCAGCTGCATGTTGACCCTCTGCCTCTGGGTCCATCCACAGTATCAGCGGTGATGGCACTCCAGGAAAATATGCAGGAGTCTCTGGCAGGTTTTGTCTCCAGGGTTGCTGCGAGTGTCTCGTGAAAGTCGGAGCCGCCTTTGGCACTGCTGCTCAGACATGTTGAGGTAGCTGACCCTGCGTCTGTAGACCCTGTTTGGGGGGTATCTCCTGCGCCGACGGCCTTCCATGCGCTGGCCCCTTCTGGCCTGTGCATCCTCAGGTGGGGCAGCAGCAGCTTGGCGCAACTGTTGTTGCTGCTGCTGTTGGGCGGCCTCATGTAATATCCAGAAGGGCAGGACAAAAATGGCTCCCATGCTTCTGGTAGATGCCTCAGTTGAGGAAGCGCTCAGTGAAGGTGGTGAAAGGGGTTTCCCAGGAGGTCACACTGGAGATGGTTGTCAGGCTGCAAACTTCCAGAGCTGTGGGTATGCCTTCTGAAAGATCCCCCAGACCTGAGAGAGCAAAGCTATGCCACCTGCAATTAAAGCATGTTCAAATCTGCCATTTAATGGTTGAGCTGCAGCTGCTACTCCGCAAGCCAGTTGTGCTCCCGCCACGTTTCAGATGTGTGTTTCCCACCAGGCGTGTTTCACGTGGGAAAACGATTAAACTTGCAACTGGTTAGGAAAATGGGATTATAGAGCCAATTGAGGGCTTGTTAAGGGCCTTAAGGGCCTCTCCCGCCTCCTGGAGGCGGGACGGAGTCGGGACCAGCAGACACGAATTTAGGAAAATTGCGTGGAGGCGGGATGGAGGCGGGTTTGGGCCCGCACGCCAGTTTTGCGATTTTTATCCCCCACACGCCTCCAATCCCACCTCCCCGGCCCTAGCAAAATCCAGCCCAATGTTTCTAATCGCCGTGGATGCCCATTCGAAATGGCCAGAAGTCATCAAAATGTCCTCCACCACCACGGAGAAAACTATTGCAGTCCTACGGACCATCTTCGCCAGGAATGGCATGCCAGAACAGATGTGCTCCGACAATGGGCCACAGTTTGTGTCCGAGGATTTCCGGAGGTTTCTGAGGAATAATGGGGTGAAACATTACACATCTGTCCCATATCATCCAGCCACAAATGGATTGGCTGAGAGGTTTGTTCAGACCTTTAAAAAGGCAATAAAGGTGATGTATAACGACGACATACCACTACAACACAAGGTAGATAATTTCTTGTTTGCTTACCGGAATGCGACACATGCAGTCACCAACCAAGCTCCAGCCATAATGTACTTCAACCGAAGGCTAAGATGTCACCTGGATTTGCTCAAACCAAACATAAGGCGAGTTGTTGAGGATAAGCAATTCCAGCACATCAATGAGAAGCCAACCAGGAGCTTCAAGGTAGGGCAATCAGTCTTGGCCGGCGACTACCGAACAGAAAAATGGCAGCCAGGAACGATATGCACACAGCAGGGACCACTAATGTACACAGTGGACGTTGGAGAGAGCAGTGTGAGATGCCATGCTGACCAGATTCTAGAGTCACAGGAACAAGCCAAACCCATACCACGAGCATGTGCACCTGGTAATGAACCCGAAGTACAGATTGCGTCTACCTCAGAAGCAGTGGTATTGGAAGCTGACGAACCAACCAATAACAATGAGCCAGAATCGACTCCGCCGCAAGAACAGGATACTCGAGAAAGGCGCTATCCAGTCAGGATCAGGAAGCCTCCTCAAAGACTGAACTTATAAATAATTATTTCAGTTGATGCATATAGTACAGAGAAAATTGTAATTGTAATTAGTTATTATTTAGTTGTTAAATGAATGTTATGTACTGTTTATCTAAAAGGGGAGGAATTGTTGTGTATGTACCTTTAAGAGAAGGACTGATTTTATACTGCAGTACTGGCAGTGACCACACCTGTATAAAAAGCCATAGCAGGCTTCTGTACTTCAGTCTTAAGTTTACCCTCTGTTCAGTAAATACCTTCTTTATTGTTCTCCAGCAGTCCGTTTATTATTGATACTCAGACACTACAGAGGAGGACACCGACAATGAACAGTTTGCGGAGGCGCATCAACCAGCAGCACCAGCACATGAGCACATTGCTGCCCGGGATGCAAGGGACGCACTCATCTTTGCCAGATTTGCTTAGCCTGCACAATCAAACACTTTTGCCTCGCACCTTCTTACCAGAGCATCGACAATGGCCAAGAACCTACGGATTCCTATCACTCTGACCACCATACTGACAATTGCAAGTCGCCCTAAGGCCTCAATGTGGAAGTCCCATTTGTGAAATGACACAGGCCACAACTTCAACAGTTTGCCATGAAATTTGTTTATCATCACAATTCATGGATGGCTTTTCAAAAATAAACACAACAGAACACCCAAGTGACTAACCCCTGTGCTTTATCTTCCTCTTACACGTGCTCCTATGTGGTGCTTCCACTGTGACTTCAGCAGATGTGGAGGCCCATTGTTCACTTTCTTGTTGCTCCTGTCTCGACACCTTTGGTGGGCTTCCTCTGGAGTTGCGAGCCTGTGAAGGCTCAGCAACAGTCTGCTGCTCCTGCGGCTGTACAGGGGCTGAGATGCCCATCTCAGTTGGGTGAGGAATCTGGTGGGGCTCTGACCAAGAGCTTTGCAGTGGCATGGTCATGTGTGTGCTTGGAGAGGAGCCCCTACTTCCTTGTTCTCTGCCACCAACATCTCTCTCATGGGTCAGACCCACTTCAGAGCTAGCAAGTGGCTTGACAGCACTTTGCTGCACTTCAGGGGGCCACGAGGACCCGTTTCTGCACTGACAGCCCTACTCCAGAGGACTTCCATGAAGGCCTGGTTTCTATGCTCAATAGCTGAACATCGCTCCTCAAGAGATGTCATTCTATTCTGAACAATGACCATGTTTTCAATACCCTGGCGACTAAGCTCCTCCATGGCCGTGGCCATCCTCCCCTCTACCGTAGCCATCCTCTCCTCAACGGTAGCCATCCTTTCCACGGAGGTTGCCATCCTTTCCGTGGTGATGCATTCATGCGCCAATGCCTCCACAAAGGCTCTGCTCATGTTCGCGATGGACTCCTCCATTCACTCCACACTCACAGTGACCCTGAAGACAAAACCTGCCAGAGACTCTTGCACCTGTTCCTGGAGTTCCAGCACCACTCTCCTTCTGGATGGACCTGGAGGCACAGGGTCGACACGCAGCTGAGCCGAGCTGGAAGTGCCCTGCGCCCTCCGACGAGGACTCTCCACTGCTGTCCCTATTTCCACCATCTGCTGATGCTCACTTGTGATCTGTGATACACCAGGTGACAACACTACTCTATCTCGTGAAGGTCCCACCGAGGTGTTTGCGTCTGCGCTGGTGCTGGGTGCACTGAATTCTGCTGATGCTGCACCCTCAGAGGAGTCTTCTGGCTCAGGCTGTTCCTCCTGGACAGAGGGGACGGGGGCTCTCGATGATCCTGTGGGGGAGTAAAGGAAAGAGTTAGAGATGTGAGGTAAATGTTGCATGCACTTTGAATTATGCAGATGTTCGTAAGTCAATCTGTTAGAGCATCAGAATCATTATCAGTCACTCATGCATTGTCAATGAGAGAGATGCAAAACTATTCTGTCACCAGCTTGCTGTGATGCGCCCGTCTGCCCGTCCCCGACTTGCGCATCCTCCTCCACTCCCATGATCTCCAGGGCCGCCTCCTCTACATTGGTGAGTTGGGCTATTGAGGGTGGCCCTCCTCCTGTCCTCGCCCTTTCCCTCTTATTGTGGGCTCTCTTTTCCTGCAATGAGGGAGACAAGTGGAGTTTGAGTGAGAATGAAGGAGTGAGTGTAGAGAATCCATAGCATAGATGCTTAGAAGGAAACAAAGATGGAGTGAGGTGCCAAGACCAAGGGCCCTCCCTGTGTGTTGTAAGTTGTTGGTATTGCATCACAGTGATAGGGAGTGTGAGGGCTGCATAGTCGAATAGTTCAATGAATGTGAACATACAGAGAGAGGGAATGGGTAAGGGTGCAGGGATGTAAGGGTGAATGGGATGTGCAGGAGGAGGTTGACAAAGCAAAGTGCTGGTGATGAGAGGCAATGGGGATCAGGTTGAGGGTGATGGGAATGTAATATTCACTTTTTCTGTGCGGAGAAGGCCATGAAACCTCTTTCGGCATTGCAGCCAGGTTCTGAAATCGCATTCACCTCCTGGGCCACTTGCAGTCACACAGCTTTAGTCTGTTGTGGAGGCTTTTTCCTGCCTGAGGAAGGAAAGAGCACCTCCTTGTTTGTCTTGCTCCCTCCACCAGAGCTTGGAGGGAGGCCTCATCAAATGTAGGTGCACACTTTGGTCTAGAGCTGGACATACTTGTAGAAGGAATCACTCAGAACAATGGTCACAAAGTTGAAAGGCTGAAAAAGAAGCAAGGCTGCTTGCAGGCTTTAAATCCAGCAGCATCGGAGGCGAGTTTCTCTATGAAAAGGCTCATTGGGCCAGGGGTTCCCACACGCTGGAAATCAAGTGCCCAAAATCACACTTTTTTCCCACTTTACACGGAGTCGGGATCCTGACACGACGACCACCTGACATGCCCCCAGCCCGCCTCCAATGACAAAATCCAGCCCTTTGTGTTCTCCTCACAGCTTACTGTCCCACCTAGCTTTGTATCATCAGCAAACGTGGATACATTGCACTCAGTCCCTTCATCTAAGTCATTAATATAGATGATAAATAGCTGAGGCCCCAAAACTGGTTCTTGGGGCACCCCACTCGTTACAGCCTGCCAACCGGAAAATGATCCATTTATCCCTACTCTCTGTTTTCTCTCCGTTAACCAATCCTCTATCCGTGCTGATATATTACCCCCAGCCCTGTGAGTCCTATCTTGTGTAGTAACCTTTTATGTGACATCTAATCGAATGCATTTTGGAAATCCAAATATACTACATTCACTGGTTCCCCTTTATCTACCCTATATTAGTTACATCCTGAATAAACTCTAATAAATTTGTTAAACACGATTTCCCTTTCATAAAACCATGTTGACTCTGCTTAATCATATTATGACTTTCTAAGTGCCCTGTTACCACTTCCTTAATAATGGATTCCAGTATTTTCCCGATGACTGATGTCAGGCTAACTAGCCTGTGGTTCCCTGTTTTCTCCCTCCCTCCTTTCTTAAATAGCAGGGTCACATTTGCTACCTTCCAATCCACTGGGACTGTTCTAGAAACTGGGAAATTTTGGACGATCACAACCAATCCATCCATTATCTCTGTAGCCACCTCTTTTAGAACCCTAGAATGTAGGCCGTCAGGTCCAGGGAATTTGTTGGCTTTTAGTCCCATTAGTTTCTCAAGTACTTTTTCTCTACAGATATTAATTACCTTAAGTTCCTCTTATTAGTCCCTTGGTTCCCCACTATTTTTAGTCTGCTTTTTGTGTCTTCTACTGTGAAGTCAGATACAAAATATTTGTTTGAAGTCTCTGCCATTTCCTTATTCCCCATTATAATTTCAACTATGCACAGTTTTGGTCTCCTTATCTGAGGAAGGATATACTTGCCTTAGAGGCAGTGCAACAAAGGTTCACTAGATTGATTCCAGGGATGAGAGGATTGTCCAATGAGGAGGAATTGAGTAGATTGGGCCTCTACTCACTGGAGTTTAGAAGAGTGAGAGGTGATCTTATTGAAACATAAAAGATTCTGAGGGGAGTTGACAGGGTAGATGCTGAGAGGTTGTTTACCCTGGCTGGAGAGTCTAGAACTAGGGGGCATTGTCTCAGGATAAGTGATTGGCCTTTTAAGACTGAGATGAGAAGGAATTTCTTCACTCAGAGGGTTATGAATCTTTGGAATTCTCTACCCCAAAGGGCTGTGGATGCTCAATCCTTCAGTATATTCAAAGCTGAGCTAGATAGATTGTTGGACTCTACAGGAATCAAGGGATATGGAGATCGGGCGGGAAAGTGGAGTTGAGGTCAAAGATCAGCCATGATCTTATTGAATGGTGGAGCAGGCTCAAGGAGCCGTATGGCCTACTCCTGCTCCTAATTCTTATTTTATCTTAAACAGATGCTGCTGACAGAAAATAAGCAGATAAAATCTGTTGTTTTCACTCTGATTATCTCATATTGTAAACACAGCATTTAGCCACAGCGCTTAACTCAAAGCAATAAATTGTGAAAGGCCAGAGAATAAAAAATGCAAAAATGGAAGAAAAAAGCAGAACTACAATGAAGGGACTGCAGATAGCAACGGGGCCAAATATCAATGACTACTTAAATTTTTCAAGTTGTGAAGGAGAACAGCTTGCATTGATGGAGTGTCTTTGACATACAGAAACATCCCCAGGTGTTTCACACAGGCATGGGGGCAATTTTCACTGGATAATTTAGGCGCTAAAGAACCTCTGAGGTAGCCAAGATGGGGTCTTAAGCTGAAATGCTGGTTTAGAGCAAGAAGCCATCTTGGTAAAGGAGTTGAAGGGGGCGCTATGAACGGCTTGGTAAACTGCTGATTGCCACTTAAATGCCTGCTAGCACTCACTAAAGAGGCTGCACAGCATCTTGGTGGCTAGCGCTTCAACTAACGCCCTCTCCTAACAGCGACCTGCTGATTCAGAGTAAACACGGCCTTGATGTTGATTTCAAGTCCTACTTAAAGGGATACTTAGCATTTCATGGTCATTGCTGTTGGAGCTGTGAAGAGGACATCTGAAACACATCTTTCTGGGAACCGTTGTCAAGACTTCACCAACATTCGAGCAACATTTATTGTGTAAATTCTCTGAGAACCTCACCTAAAGAGAGTAAGTGCTGTGCTACTTTACCTTATTGGAGACCTTATAGGAGTCACCAGGAGAAAGGGAGTGCATTTCAACAGTGACTCCACTTCAAAAGTACTTCATCGGCTGTAAAGCGCTTTGGGACGTCCAATGGTTGTGAAAGGCATTATAGAAATGTAAGTCTTTCTTTCTTTTTGGTCATGGGCATTATGCTAGGCGTCCCCCTTGGTCTTGATGAGGAATGGGAGGTGTAAATGATGCCAGGCAGAGCAGCACAGCTGCTGCAGAAGAGCGGGACAGGAGGATGAGGTGGGCTCCATCCCCCCTGTGGGTACAGGACATCCCTCCTCGGTCCCTGAGCCACCAGCAACATGCCACTGTGTGCCAGCCAGAGCACTCCACACCTAGAGTGGAAGTGGGTGCGTGGAGCCCACATATACTGCTCCACCAAATTTGCTTCTAATCAGCACTTGAGTGCTAAACCTGCAGGTGTCTGTTATAGCGCCTCCAGGCAAGTACAAACTATGGTAGTCAGCAATTAGGACCAAAATCACATGCTAAAACCAGACTTTTAAACAGGCGTGTCTTATTAGCACAGCACCCACTTAGCGCCTGTTTTCACCCTTTGGCCAAAATAACCCCCACAATCACAAATGTGGACATTGAGCCAAAGAATAAGGGATTAGGAAGGTCAGAAGCAGTAGTCTTTAAGGAGGAGAGGGAGATGGACAGGTGAAGGGGTTTAGGGAGGTAACCGCAGAGCATGGGACTTAGACAGCTGAAGGCACATCCCCCAAAGGAGAAGCAATAGGAGAAGGGTATGCACAAGATGCCAAAGTCAGAGGAATGGACAGTTCAGGGGGTTGTAGGGCTGGGGGAGGTTACAGAGATTGGGAGGGCGATGGAGAGATTTAAACATGAGGATAAGAATTTAAAAATTGAGGCGTTGGGGACCAGGATCTCATGCAGGTCATCAAGGTTCAGAGTAACAGGTAAGCGAGAGTTGGTGCAGGATACCATACGGGCAGCAGCGTTTTGGATGAACTGTGATGTAAGAAAAAGGAGTCTCACACATTAAGTAACTTTAAAGTAAGCTTTAAGCAACTTATAATCACACTATATACAAGAGAGGTCTTCACCATGCCTCTGGTAGAAGCCCCTTACAATACTGAGCAGTTCAGTATTTATACCAGTCCAACAGGACGTGACGTATGACAGGAAGTGAGGTATGTACAAAGTTCACAGTTCATAGTTCACAGTTCACAGGAAGTGATGCACATAACTTCCCGGAAGTTATTATTATTATCACATTCTTCCCTCCTGCAGGATTAGAAGGCTGTGGTCTTCCCTTTGTTCCGCAGCCGCCGAACGAGGAAGAGTCGCACCCGTTTGGGTTCCCGTCGTAGAGGGTCGCTGGTCCGCTTACATGCGGTTGGCCATTGGTCAGAGTCTGTGTGGCCTGGATTACCCTGTGAAGGGTCGGGGAGATCATGGCTTCGTGTACGAGCCCCAATAGGTTCAAAGTCGGTCTGCCTCTGTTCAGAGGGAGGTGCAGAGCTGGTCTGTGGCGGATCAGTACTCTCGTGCGCGAAACTGGGAGGGTCGCAACTTTGAGTACGGGGTTCTACCGGCACCAAGCTAGTTGGTGTCCGATCAGGATCCTGGAGAGGGGTACCCGATAGATTCCAAGAGTTTCCCGGTAAAATACCATCACCCGATGTCCCACTAGGTCCTGGTGGGCAGGGAGCCAGATCCCGTAATGATACGGTAGATCCTCGGCCGTCGGGATATCGTATGTTTGCATAGGTGGGGTTGGCATCGGTTAGTTCGACCTCGTCTACGAGGGGGTCATTTTTAGACGTCCGAACATATCTTCGGAGTAGTACCGGTCCAGGAGTAGTTAGCCATGACGGGAGTGATGTCCCATGAGATGAGCGACGCTGGAATCCAAAGAACCGCTCATGAGGTGTAGTATTTGTGGCTGTAGAAAGAAGGGACCGTATAGAGTGCAATGCATCCGGAAGCACTGCTTCCCATTGCTGGTCTGGTAGGCCCCGAGATCTTAAAGCAAGACGTACGGAATTCCAGATGATACCGTTATACCTCTCTACCTGCCCATTTCCGATGGGATGGCATGGTGTTGTTTTGCTTGTAGCAACTCCCCGTTTCTGAGAGGTAGTCCTTGAGTTCCTTTGACATAAAGGATTGACCCCGATCTGAGTGAATATAAGCCGGCATGCCACAGAGAGAAAATACCTGCTCAAGGCAGCAGATTACTGTGGACGCCAGCATATGAGCAGGGGAAGGCAAACGGAAAACGTGAATATTCATCAATCATGTTGAGCAAATATGTGTTCCGAGTGGAAGAGGGCACTGGGCCCTTAAAATCGATGCTAAGTCGTTGCATCGGTTGGGTTGCGTGTATGAGCACACCATCTGAGGGGCGGAAGAACTGAGGTTTTAATTCCGCACAAAGCCGGCATTCTGAGTGTTGAGTCTGTATGTCCCAGTTAGGTTTAGGATCAATCACTGGACACAGACAACAAGAATAACTTTTAACAGGTCTTTACTATTCGAAGGTCAGGGCTGAACTGCCCAGCAAATCCTTGCACAACACTTATATACCGGTGTGGTCACCACCGGTATTACAGTGTTACAGTATACAGCAGCCAAGAGAAAGTAGTACATCTCTTAAGGTAGTTCTCTTAAGGTGGAACAGGTTACATACACCACAATCCTCCCTTTTTAGCTTAACAGTTATATCCCCATTTAACATATATATATACAACTTCATGCAAAACAGTTCAAAGATTCAGTCTCTGAGGAGGCCTCCTGATTCGAGTTGGATAACGCCTTTCAGGGGTCTCTGATTCTCATTGCTGGGGTGACTCATCTAGTTGGTCTCTTATGGATTGGACATCATCATCAGGTACATTCACTTCTGAGGTAGATGCTTCAGGTTCACTAACTTCTTTCACGGTTGTCTCTGCCGTAACCATGGGTTCGACCCTTGTTCTCGATTCTACCAGTTGGTCAGCATGACGCCGTATTACGTTTTCACCAATATCTACCGTGTACATCAGGGGTCCTTGTCTGGCCCGAATTGTTCCAGATTGCCATTTCTCGTTTTTATAGTCCCGGGCTAACACTGGTTGTCCTATTTCGAAACTCTGAGTGGTCTTGTTATTTATATGCTGGAACTGTTTGTTTTCAACTTCCCTCCGCACATTTGGTTTTAACAAGTCCAACCTGGACCGCAACCTCCTGTTGTAGAACATCATGGCAGGACTTTGGTTTGTCACTGCATGAGTGGCGTTTCGATATGCCAGTAGGAATTTGTCCACCTTGTGTTGTAGTGGAATCTGATCTTCGCTCATGGCCTTTATTGCTTTTTTAAACGTTTGTACAAATCTCTCGGCCAACCCATTTGTAGCCGGATGATATGGGGCAGAGGTATAATGTTTCACCCCATTCTTCTTCATGAATCTCTGGAATTCTTCTGACACGAACTGCGGTCCGTTGTCTGAATATATTTGTTCTGGCAATCCATTTCTTGCAAATATCGTTCTTAACACCGCGATCGTCTTTTCCGAGGTAGTGGTAGTCATCTTAATCACTTCTGGCCATTTAGAATGTGCGTCCACCGCAATTAAAAACATGGAGTCCATGAAAGGACCAGCAAAGTCAATATGTACACGTTGCCATGGGGTTGAAGGCCATTCCCATGGATGCAGCGGTGCAATCGGAGGTGCATTTTGCACCTTTTGGCACCCTGAGCAGCTTTTCGTCAGCTCCTCTATCTGTTGGTCGATACCCGGCCACCACACATAAGCCCTAGCAAGGCTTTTCATCTTGACTCCCCCCAGATGACCTTCATGCAGTTCCTTTAGAACTCTCTCTCTTAACTTAGGAGGAATAATCACCCTTGTTCCATACATCAATGTTCCTTGACAGACGGACAGCTGTTCTCGTCTTGCTGAGAATGCCGGCAACAGTGGATCACCATGTGCTGGCCATCCCTTCACTGTCACTTCGTAGTCCCTGGACAGTGTCGGGTCATTCCTGGTTTCTCTTTCAATACTTGCATTGGTGACTGGTAAACATTCGATGATGGTCGAGTGAAATAACTCAACAGGGTCAACCGTCGGTGCCTCCTCCTCTGTAGGTAGTGGCAGGCGCGACAGCCCATCAGCATTACCATGCTGCTTTGTACCTTTGAATTCTATCTGATATTGATGTGCCCCTAGGAAAAGGGACCATCTCTGGAGTCTCTGTGCTGTCATCACCGAAACACCCTTCTTAGGGTTAAAAATGGATACCAACGGCTGGTGGTCTGTCAGAAGCGTAAACTTTTGGCCCTGCAGGTAATGATTAAACTTCTTTACTCCCCACACAAGGCTGAGAGCCTCCCTATCTATCTGAGCATAATTGCGCTCAGCGGAGGTCAATGATCTGGATGCAAACGCAACTGGCCTCTCCTGGCCATTTGGCAACTTGTGTGAGAGTACTGCCCCAATACCATATGGAGAAGCATCACAAGCCAAACGAATAGGCAGCATTGGGTTGAAGTGAGCCAACACTTCCTCTGAGGTGATCAATGCCTTGCTTTCGCGAAAGGCCCTCTTACAGTCCTCGCTCCACTTCCATGGTACTCCCTTCTGCAAAAGAGCGTTCAGCGGCTGCAGCACCGTGGATAAATTTGGCAGAAACTTATGGTAATAGTTAATCAACCCTAGAAACGACCTCAATTGGGATACATTATCCGGAGCGGGAGCCTTCACAACAGCTTCGATCTTGTCAGGAGACTTATGAAGCCCCTCCTGGTCAATGACATGACCACAGTACGAGATCCTCTTCTGAAAGAATTCACATTTCTGGGGATTAACTCGAAGACCATATTCTTTCAATCTGGTGAGCACCAGTTCCAAGTTTGCAAGGTGTTCCTCGTCATCATCTCCTGTAATCAGAATATCGTCCAGGTAACATTTTGTACCTGGAATTCCTTGTAATACCTGCTCCATGGCCCTCTGCCAAATTGCTGGAGCCGATGCCACTCCAAAAACCAGTCTATTATACCGGTACAAGCCTCTATGCGTGTTGATCGTGAGATACTGGCGTGACTCTTCCTCAACTTCCATCTGTAAGTACGCCTGCGCCAGGTCTATCTTGGTGAAGTGTTTCCCACCAGACAATGAAGCAAAGATATCCTCAATCTGTGGAAGCGGATACTGCACCGTGTGAAGCACCGGATTAACAGTGATCTTGAAATCACCACAGATGCGAACCTTCCCCGGTTCCCCCGGCTTGTTGCTCGATGAACGCTTCATGACTGGGACAATGGGCGTGGCCCACTCACTCCAGTCTACCTTAGACAGTACTCCTGAACGTTCTAGCCCTTCCAGCTCAGCTTCCACAGCAGGTCGTATTGCATAAGGTACCGGTCTGGCTTTGAAAAATTTCGGGTTTGCATGTTCTTCAATCTTGATGTTTGCCGTAATTCCTCTCAGTGTTCCCAGTCCTTGTTGGAATACCTCTTCAGCATCATCCAATATTCTGGACAATCGTTTAGGTTTGACATCTTTTGTACTGGAATCTACCGTTAGTGCTTTTAAGGAATGCCAGTCTATATTTATTTTCCTAATCCACTCCCGTCCCAGTAGTGGTGGACCTCCCTCAGGTAGCACATATAAGTCCATTCCTCGGCTTTCTTTGCCCTTGTGGACCACCTTTACCTCTATCTTCCCGATGGGGTATACTCTTTGCCCCGTGTATGTTTTCAATACAATCTCCGTATCCCGTAGGGGAATATGTGGGAATAACCTTTTGTAATCTTTCTTATTCATGACCGTCAATGCCGATCCAGTGTCCAATTCCATCTTCACTTGGACTCCTGCTATCTGAAGTGTGACCCAAATTGTTTGGAGGTCTGCTTCCTTACCAACATTGTGTACTCTTAGACTACCCAGTTCATTACTGCTGGCGTCTGAATCTGACTTCTGTTCATTCGAACTGTTCTCTGTCACCTTGTGTACCTTTTTGTACTTTTCCTGCGGTGACTTTTTGTTGCTGGTCTTCTTTCCTGACCGGCATACTTTAGCTATGTGACCAAGCCTGACACATTTTCTGCACTCCTGATTTTTGAACCAGCACTGGTTCTGATCGTGTGTTGTCTTTCCACAACGATAACATTTTACTGTACTCAAGACCATTTGATTGGTACAGAGTTCCGGTGACCGTAGCTGCATTTCCGCAGTGCCTCTTGCTGCGGCTTCTTGCGATGCTGCAATAGTGACAGCTTTATCAAGCGTAAGATCATTCTCTTCAAGCAGTTGCTTTTGTGTTCCTTCTTTTAACAATCCACACACAAATTTATCTCACAGCGCATCTGCTAGCCCTGTCCCAAACTGACAGTACTTCGATAGCTTACGTAGTTCAATTCAAAATTCAGCGTTGCTTTCGTCTTTCAACTGCGTTCTTCTGTAAAATTTAAATCGTTCCGCTATCATCAGCGGCGTGGGGTTTAAATGATTTTTCAGGACAGTAACAATATTCGCGAAGGTCTGATCCGCCGGTTTAATTGGTGATAGAAGGTGCTTCAATAGCCCGTATGTCTTCGCCCCCATTGAGCTTAATAAGGTTAATGCTTTCTCATCATCTGGTACCTTATTTGCTTTACAATAAACTTCCATGCGTTCTACATACGTGGTCCAATCTTCGACATCACTATCAAAGGTATTAATGCTCCCATGTTTAAGCATACTTGCAAGTTTAAAACATTTTTTTTTTTTAAATGGCGGCTTCCCGCGCTTCTCTTCTTCCCCCGCCTACTAAAATGGCGGCTTCCCGCACTTGGCGGTCTTTCCCGCGCTCGTCTTCTTCCCCCGCCGACTACAATGGTGGATTCCCGCATTTGCCTTCTTCCCCCACTGGCTGCAATGGCGATTGCCTTGCTGCTGCCGTTCTCGCCTCCCCAGCGGTTCTCACTCCCCGACGTTGCTTTGCCTTGCAGCCCCGCTTGCAGCCCGGTCCTTTACACCGGCTGCGTTTGAATTCTCCGCGGCTCTCGTGCCTTAAACTTCTCAACTCCCCGACGCTGTTTTGCCTCGCAGCCCCGCTCGCAGCCCGGTCCTGTACACCGGCTGCGTTTGAGTTCTCCGCGGCTCTCGAGCCTTAAGCTGCCCCAGTCGCTGCGCCTCTCAGCCTTGATTGCAGCCAGGCCCTTTCTACCGGCAGTGGTCGAGCTCTCCGCCCTTATTCCTCCGTTTTCCCTCCCCTACTCCACAGCCAACGCGGCCGACTTTCTGCTCGTGTCGCTGATCGGCTTACCCACCACCGTGGTAGAAGGGATGAACACTGCCTGTCGCTGATGGAGGGCTTCGTGGTCAGAATTCTTTTTCTTTTTAACCCGGGTTCTCGATGCCTCCCGTGCGATGGTGCTCAGCAGGATGACGAGGGCGGATGCCTCTTCTCGACGCCCATTTTGAGGACGAAGCTGCCTTGGATGTAAATTTGCCGCAGGGTAAGATCGGACTCGTCGCCACTGTTGAGTCTGTATGTCCCAGTTAGGTTTAGGATCAATCACTGGACACAGACAACAAGAATAACTTTTAACAGGTCTTTACTATTTGAAGGTCAGGGCTGAACTGCCCAGCAAATCCTTGCACAACACTCTATGATGGCTGTGGCTTCCTTCTCAACCAGAGGATAATGTAGCTCGGCACCTTGAAAGGTCCTGGACATAAATGCTACAGGACGACCTTCCTGATTTAGAGTAGCCAAGATCGCCACCTCCGAGGCATCACATTCGATTATGAAAGGGAGATTCTCATCGATGGAGTGAAGAGCCGCTTTCTCCAACTGTTTTTTGAGAAGGTTAAAGGCTGCAACAGCCGCTGTTTCCAATGGAAATGATCTAGCATGCAGCAAGGGTTGGATTTTGTCTGAAAAATGAGGAATCCATTTAGCGTAGTATGCAAACAGACCGAGAGCCCGACGTAAAGAAGCCGGATTCTTAGGTGACGGGAGCTCTTGGAGCGGGCGAAGTCTTTCTGGGTCTGGCTTAATGATACCATTGCCTACGCAGTAGCCAAGGTTGTTGATGGTCGGTTGCGACTCAACAGACTTATATTCATTCAAGGTTAAGTTACGGCGATGGAGGGCATCCCGACATTTTTGGAGGTTGGCGTCGTGTTCCTGTTGATCGTGACCTGCAATAGTAATGTTATCAAGATAGGAAAAAGTGTCCCTCAGGTTTTCCTGTTTAACCAGGCCATCCATTGCCCGTTGGAAGACAGCCACTCCATTAGTAACCCCGAATGGGAGGCGACGAAATTGGTACAGCCGTCCATTTGCCTCAAAGGCCGTGTACTGCTTATCTGAGACCTTCAAGGGTACCTGACGATAGGCACTTTTTAAATCGTAAGTTGAGAACACTTTGTATTCGGCCAGTTTATTAACCATATCATCAATGCGTGGCAATGGGTAGGCATCCAAGTCAGTATATTGATTGATGGTTTGCGAATAATCAATGCATAGTCGTTGTTTGTGAGGTTTTAGAGGGTTCTTGACAATGACGACTTGAGCCCGCCAGGGCGACGAACATGGTTCAATGATATCCTCTGCTAGAAGTCGAGAGATTTCAGCCTCAATAAAAGATTGGTCTTCCTGATTAAAGCGCCGCGATTTCGTTATTATTGGTTTGCATCGAGGCGGAATACTGGCAAATAATGAGGGTTCATCAAGTGAAGCTGCTGACAATGCACAAAACGGTAATTGAGACGGTATATTAGAAATAGTAAGTCCAGGTTTGGATCCGCCGAACTCAGTGGTGAGTTTCTTATGCTGTTTTTGGAAATCCAGCCCTAAGAGGAGATCACTACATGAGTCCTTGAGCACCGAAAGTCAGGTGGAGGGATACCGGCGACCATTAAGTGTCATATCAACAACACAAAAGCCGGAGGTTCTGGTATTAAGTGATGACTGAGCCATCGCAATTGCCTGGTCCGATGGGGAGACATGTAGTTTCAATTTCGCAACAATCTGTTCTTTAATGAAACTATCAGTACTTCCTGAGTCAATTAAGGCATCTAAGGTATGCCCTTTAATAGAAACTTTTGTAGCTGCATGAAACAGGTTCTGTGGGCAAGCAGCTGTAATTGGTGTCGTTGCACAGAGAGTGGCTGAAACTCTCGGTGTGCTTCTTCGGGAGAGAGCTCGAGAGGAAGCTTGATAGGTCCTAGCTGGATCATCTTGATAGGCCCTATTTGGGGCAGTTCGGTAGGCCTTAGCTGGATAGGCCCTCGTAGAGGCTCTTGATTGGCAAACTTTAGCAAAGTGTCCTTTTTTTTCGCAATGACTGCAGATCGCATTGCGAGCAGGGCAGAATTTCCTAGGGTGAAAAGAATCTCCACAAAAGAAGCATTCCTTCCTAGATTGCCAAGAGGCTGCTAAAGTGGGGTCATCCTCCTCTTCTTCATCAGAATTATCAGGATTAGATTCCTCCATGATAGGGTTCACCTGAGACCACTTGAATTGTCTGGTTGCAGTTACAGCAGCAGATCGAGATCTGGGCAGCTGATAGAGGTCTGCATTTCTCTTTGCCAAATCCAGAGAACAAGCTAGGTCAAAAGCTTTCTGTAGCTCAAGTGTTTTACTTTCTAGTAGACGCTGGCGTATAAATGGAGAGGCAATCCTGCAGATGAAAGCATCACGAATCATTTCTTCGCGGTACAGCTCAGCTGAGGCTGCCTGAAAGTTACAATCTATGCTGAGCCTGCGAAGTTCTTGAAGGAATTTGTTAATCGATTCCCCTGGCCCTTGTCTGGCTGTGGCCAGTAGATGTCTAGCATAGACCTCATTTGGAGTCTTGGCATACAGTTTTTTAAGTGCCCGAATCACCTCATCATAATTATCCCATTCATCAACATATTCGAACACTGTTGGGGTCACATAGTTGATAAGCATCCTCAGTTTAGTAGGAGCAGTCGCTTTACATTCATCAAGGAAATTCTCAAAAGTACGGTACCAATGCTTCCATACCCTGCCAGCTGCTGGTGTGTTTGGGTCCAAGTCCAGACAAGTAGGTTTAAGGAGGTTTTCCATGATGGGTGGTTCCCTGGATCCTTAACTCCGAGTTTGTCCGAAGGTCTAGTATTTGTGAGTGTAAATACTAAGTTGCTTAAATTGATGTAAGAAAAAGGAGTCTCACACATTAAGTAACTTTAAAGTAAGCTTTAAGCAACTTATAATCACACTATATACAAGAGAGGTCTTCACCATGCCTCTGGTAGAAGCCCCTTACAATACTGAGCAGTTCAGTATTTATACCAGTCCAACAGGAAGTGACGTATGACAGGAAGTGAGGTATGTACAAAGTTCACAGTTCATAGTTCACAGTTCACAGTTCACAGGAAGTGGTGCACATAACTTCCCGGAAGTTATTATTATTATCACAAACTGTAGTTTACAGAGGGTGGAGGATGAGAAGCCGACCATGAGAGCACTGAAATAGTTGAGTCTGGAGATGATAAAGGCATGGATGGTGGTTTCAGCAGCAGCTTGATTGAGGCAGGGCCGGAGGCGGATGATGTTATGGAGGTGGAAGTAGGCAGTCTTTGTAATGGAGAGGATATGGGGTCAGAACCTCTGCCTAGGATTGCAGAGGGCACCGAGATTGCGAACAGTCTGGTTTAGCTTGAGACCAAGGCCGGGGAGCAGGCCGGAATTGTTGGCAAGGGTACAGAGTTTGCGGCGGGGGCCTTGGTCTTCCCAATGTTTAGCTGGAGGAAGTTGCAGCTCGCCCAACACTGGATGTCAGAGAAACTGTCAGAAGCTTTGGAGGGGTCAAGGGAGATGGTGGGGAAGAAGAGCTGGGTGTCCTCAGCGTACATACAGAAGTTAACCCCATGTCTGCGAATGATGTCGCCAAGGGGCAGCATGTTGATGAGGAAGAGGAAGGGGCCAAGGACATAACCTTCAGGGACTCCAGAGGTAATGGTGTGGGGGTGAGAAGAGAAGCCACCGCTGGAGATGTTCGCCTGCAATCGGTAAGGGTGGGACATTAGTTGCAAGGACAGAGGGGTCGAGAGTGGGATTTTTCAGCAGGGAATGGTGACATCAGTTTAAAAATGGAGATCAACAGTGCCTGAAGAGAGGGAAGCATTTACAATGTCAGCTAGCATGGAAGGGAAGTTGGTGTTGTGCAGCTTAGTGGGGATGGGGTCAAGTGAGCAAAAGGTGGGTCTCATGGACAAGGTGAGCCCAAAGAGGGCTTGGGGGAGATGGGAGAGAAATCAGAGCAAGAGGGATTCAGGGTTAGATCAGTGGAGACCATACGGGCAAGGACAAGGAGGGAAGCAGCAGAGGTTGAACGGTTGGTCTCTATGTTGAGGACAAACAAATCCATGAGCTCCTTGCACCAGCCACAGGATCAGAGATGTGTCATAGCAGAACCTCAAGCAGCTGCAGTTTCTAGTGAAGTAGGCCTTACTGCAATAGGGAACCACAATTATGGCTCACAAAAAGACAAGCTGAGGTATATTGACCTTAGGCCACAATATCCTGATTGGTCAGAGATGGAGTGATTGTGACTTTGTGCGATAGTGTAAAATCTTCTTTTTCTTCTTGGGCAGTCCCTCGGAACCGAGGATGACTTGCTTCCACACTAAAAATGAGTTCTCAGGTGACTGATGAGTCCAATGCGGGACCTACAGTCTCTGTCACAGGTGGGTGGGGTGCTTGGGTTGACGTGCGCTCCTTCCGCTGTTTGCGCTTGGCTTCCACTTGCTCCCAGCGAAGAGACTCAAGGTGTTCGGCGCCTTCCCGGATGCTTCTCCTCCACTTTGTGCAGTCTTGTGCCAAGGATTGCCAGGTGCCAGTGGGGATGTTGCACTTTTTCAAGGAGGCTTTGAGGGTGTCCTTGAAGCGTTTCCTCTGCCGTGTAAAATGGGTGATAGCGAATCGGCCATTTTACATTGAAGTCAATGGAAATAAATATCAGGAGAGATATTCCTGGCACAGACATGATGGGCCGAATGGCTTCCTTCTGTAGCATAAATTTTTATGATTGTCTGATATAAAACGGGCTGCCGATTCACTATCACTCATTTTACAATATCGCACACAGTCAAAATTAACCCCAGAGAGTTTGGACTAACATCTCAATCAGGAAAGGTTCTTTTCCAAATGAGAGACCAGCCAAGGAAAGTTATTCCAAGAAATCTAAATTGAAAAAAAACAAATAAAATAACTGAGTAAGGGAATACTTTGCAATAGAAAGAGAAATCGGGTGGGGTGTAAAACGGGCAGCAGATCTGATCCCTTCAGTCTCCCACATGGGTTAAGTTAAAAAATACCCCCTAAATTTGATGATCTTGCAGAATTGCACAACTTCAGGTAAGTATGTATCAGAGGTTTGGGCTTGGAGAACATAACGTTCGACTGACCACCCAATCGATTTTCTGTCCTTGAAGGAAAATCGTGCAAGCTGTGAATCAAGCCATGACATTCCTAGCTCTGGAATTCCCTCCCTAAACCTCTCCGCCTCGCTACCTCTCTCTCAACAACAACAACAACTTGCAATTATAGTCAAATGTCCCAAGGCACTTCACAGGAGTGTTATCAGCCAACATGTGTCACCGAGCCACATAAAAAGATATTAGGCCAGGTGACCTAAAGCTTGGTCAAAGATGTAAATTTTAAGAAGCGTCTTAAAGGAGGGAAGAGAGGTAGAGAGGCGGAAAGATTTAGGGAGGAAATTCTAGAGCTTAGGGCCTTGGCAGCTGAAGGCATGGCTGCCAATCATAGAATCATAGAAAGTTACAGCACGGAAGGAGGCCATTTCGGCCCATCGTGTCCGCGCCGGCCAACAAAGAATTATCCAGCCTAACCCCACTTCCCAGCTCTTGGTCCATAGCCCTGCAGGTTACAGCATCCCAAGTGCACATCCAAGTACTTTTTAAATGTGATTAGGGTTCCTGCCTCTACCACCCTTTCAGGCAGTGAGTTTCAGACCCCCACAATCCTGTGGGTGAAGAAATTTCCCCTCAAATCCCCTCTAAACCTTCCACCAATTACTTTAAATCTGTTCCCCTGATTTTTGACCCCTCTGCTAAGGGAAATAGGTCATTTCTATCCACTTTATCTATGCCCCTCATAATTTTATACACCTCAATAAGGTCTCCCCTCAGCCTCCTCTGTTCCAAGGATACAGACCCAGCCTATCGAGTCTTTCCTCATAGTTAAGATTCTCTGCTCCCAGCAACATCCTTGTAAGTCTCCTCTGTACCCTCTCTAGTGCAATCACCTGTAATGTGGTGACCAGAACTGCACGCAGTACTCTAGCTGAGGCCTAACTAGTGTTTTATACAGTTGAAGCATAACCCCCCCTGCTCTTGTATTCTATGCCACGGCTAATAAAGGCAAGCATTCTGTATGCCTTCTTAACCACCTTATCTACTTGGCCTGCTACCTTCAGGGATCTGTGGACATGCACTCCAAGGTCCCTTTGCTCCTCTACACTACTCAGTGTCCTACCATTTAATGTGTATTCCCTTTCTTTGTTAGCCCTTCCCAAATGCATTACCTCATACTTCTCTGGATTGAATTCCATTTGCCACTGTTCTGCCCACCTGACCAATTTATTGATATCTTCCTGCAGTCTACAGCTTCCTTCTTCAGTATCAACCACCCAGCCGATTTTAGTATCATCTGCAAACTTCTTAATCATACCCCCTATATTCTACCCACAATGGTGGACCGGTTAAAATCGGGGATGCACAAGAGTTCGGAATTGGAGGAACACAGAGATCTCAGAGGGTTCTAGGGTTGGAGAAGATTACAGAGATAGGGAGAGACAAGGCCATGGAGTCGATAAAACCTCTTCACCCAAGCTTTTGGTCACCTGTCGTAATATCTCTTTACATGCATTGGTGTCAAAATTTACTTGATAACACTCTTATAAAGCACCGTGGGACATTTTTACTACATTAAAGACACTATATAAATGCATGTTGTTGTTGTTGCTGTTCATTGTCCCACCCAGTTCATGGTTCTACTGTTTGGCACCAGGATCAATCGTGAACAACTACAGGCCTTGTATAAACTCAGCAACAAATTGTACCAATTATGTTAGATTGCCTGTCCTCATTCTTCTTACCAATATGAATCACTTCACATTTCTTTGCATTAAATGTCATCTGCCATGTGTCTGTCCATTTCACCAGTCTGCCTATGTCCTCCTGATGCCTGTTCATATCATAGAATCATAGAAATTTATGGCACAGAAGGAGGCCATTTGGCTCATTGTGTCTGTGCCGGCTGAAAAAGAGCTATCCAGCCTAATCCCACTTTCCAGCTCTTGAGCCATAGCCTTGGAGTTTACGGCACTTCAAAGTATGTTTTAAATGTGATGAGGGTTTCTGCCTCTACCACCCTTTCAGGCAGTGAGTTCCAGACCCCCACCACCCTCTGGGTGAAAAAAGTTCTCCTCAACTCCACTCTAATCCTTCTACCAACTACTTTAAATCTATGCACCTTGGTTATTGACTTCCCTGCTAAGGGAAATAGGCCCTTCCTATCCACTCTATCTGGGCCTCTCATAATACTATATGCCTCAATCAAGTCTCTCCTCAAAGAAGTCACTGGTGGGAGTAGTCTATAGGCCCCCTAACAGTAGCTACACTGTAGGACAGAGTATAAATCAAGAAATAATAGGGGCTTGTAAGAAAGGTACTGCGATAATCATGGGCAATTTTAATCTTCATATAGATTGGACAAATCAAATTGAGGATGAGTTCATAGAATGTATTCGGGATGGTTTCTTAGAACAATACATTGTGGAATCAACCAGGGAGAAGGCTATTTTAGATATGGTAATGTGTAATGAGACAGGATTAATTAATGATCTCAGTGTAAAGGATCCTCTAGGGAAGAGTGATAATAGCATGAAGGAATTTCAAATTCAGTTTGAGGGTGAGAAACTTGGGTCTGGAACTTGTGTCCTAAATTTAAATAAAGGCAATTATAAAGGTATGAAGACAGAGTTGGCTAAAGTAGGCTGGGAAAATAGATTAAAGTGTAAGACAGTAGATAAGGAGCTATTTCATAACTTGCAGCAAAGGTTTATTCCAGTGAGAAAGAAAGACTCTACGAGAAGGATGAACAATCCATGGCTAACTAAGAAAGTTAAGGATGGTATCAACTTGAAAGAAAAGGCATACAATGGTGCAAAGATTAGTGGTAGGCCAGAGGATTGGGAAATTTTTAGAAACCTGCAAAGGATGACTAAAAAAATAATAAAGGGGGAGAAGATAGATTATGAAAGTAAACTAGCACAAAATATAAAAACAGAGAGTAAGAGCTTCTACAGGTATATAAAAAGGAAGAGAGTAGCTAAAGTAAGCGTTGGTCCCTCAGAGGATGAGACTGGGCAATGTAAGGGGTGGTGTGTGGGTCAGCTTCCCCTCTGACTTCTGAGCGGTTCAAATCGCTCCCACTCCCTTGATTCTAGACTTTGAGCTTATTTGGGGGTTGTGACAAAAGTGCAGCAGACAACTGGTTTTGGTGCAAGAAACTTTGATCTTTATTCAAGAAAGAAAATATAACACAGCAATCTTCTACTCTAATAAAAATGGGGAACACTTCGATACAGTAGAAAAATACCTCACCCCTCCCAATCCCACTTCCTAGCTAAGTTGGACTCTAGAGGACCAGGGATAATGCTCACCAAAAAATGAATCCTTGACAGTTGAGCTGGTTCGCAGTTTCAGGGTTCACTGGATGTGTTGGTCGGTGTCTGCCGTACTCCGTACGTGGTAGAGGAATTCGACTATCTGCTGGTCAGTCTTTGTGAGTCCGCTGATGTGGTAGGGTGCGTTTTGGATCTATGGGGTGAGTTCTAACTTTTCTTCGGTAGTGATAGGGTTTAGAGTTTCTTTTATGTAAAAATCTTACCCGGAGTAAGTCAGGAATAGATTGTAGAGTGGAAACTTTCGAATCTTCGGTTTTTCTCCTGAGTTGTTTTCCTTTGGTCGCGGTGGCTCAATATTACCGGATTGGTTGGTGGTAATATTTCGTTGGTAGTTTCGTAAGGCTCTTGTTGCCACCGGGTTTCTGACAATGTCCTGGGTCACTGAAGCTGTTGAACTTGGGTGTACAGTAGAATGCTTCCCCGTTTTGATGCTTCGGTTTCTCTTGTGTGTTGCTTCTGGGGCAAGCTTTCTGAGAGAGAACTTCTTGAGTTGTCTCGAACTTCTGGAGAGTGTGTCTTTCTTTAGAAAACAGGCCTTTAATTATACTACTTGGGGCCTCCTAATCTGTGCACCAAATCAGTCCCGGTTTATTGTTTGATTTGGGCGGGCTCGTTAAGGTAACTTGATAAAAATGTGAAAAATGGTTTCGGGATGTTGTACTGTTTAGTCAGTGAGTTGTTGATCGCCGAGTTCATTGTCATAGTTATATTCAGGTTTCGAGTATTCTGTCTGAGCTGAGATTTCTATGTAGGTTGGCGAGGTGATTTGCATTATGCATGTTTTGGATGGGTCCTGTGTTTTGGGTGGGGACTGCTCCTTCATGGATCAATTGTTAGGATGAATTGAGGTTACACAGTTCCCCAGACAATTTGATTTACTCCAATATCCAAACTGTCGTTACAGAGGTTGATCCCATTTCCTATTGCAGCCTTTTCTCCCTGTACAGGTCCAAACATGCCTTTTTATTTTATCATCCTGAAACTTGTTTAGAAAGAGTCCAAAGTCATTTTCCTTAGGGTTTTCTTCTAGCTTTGGGGGATCTGTGAATTTTGAGAATCTTAGGGGGTGATTTTAACTCAAGTGCGGGATGGTGTTATGTTATCTGAATTTCATGTTTCCCACACGAATCTAAATGGATGTGGGAGATTGATGCAATTTTAACTCAATTGGCCAATTGATTTCCGATGTGTGGGAAGCCTTTGCAAAGGGGTTTTTCATGACTGAAAGTCCCCTCCGATGACGTCATCATTGCTGCTGCATTTACGGTCCACAGCAAGCCTTGCTTCTTCTGCAGACTGCCAAGCTTCTTGACTGTGCAGTGTGAGGGAGCTGCAGCAAATAAGACAAGCAGGAGGGCCAGATCAGCTCCTCGCTTTGACGAGGTGGCACTGCAGGCATTAGTTGATGGGGCTGGGGCCAACAGGGAGGTGCTCTTCCCTTCATCAGGGAGGAAGAGGCCTCCCACTCAGACCAAGGCTGTGTGGATGCAGGTGGCTGAGGAGGTCAACTCCTTGGGAGTCACCCGCAGAACCTGGATACAGTGCAGGAAAAGATTTCATGACCTTCAGCGCACTGAAAAAGTGAGTATGAATTTCCCATCACCCTCAATCTGATCCCCAATGCCTTTCCTCACCAGCACTCAGCTTTAGCAATCTCTTCCTCCACATCCCACTTGATACTGACATCCATGCACCCTTACCCATTCCCTCTCTCTCTATGCTCACATTCACATAACTATTCGAACATGCAGCCCTCACACTCCCTATCACTCTGAGGCTTTGAACACAACTGACAACACACAGGGAGGGCCCTTGGTCTTGCAACCTCACTTCATCTTTGTCTCCTTCTAAGTATCTATGCTATGCAATCTCTACACTCACTCCTTCATTCTCACTCAACCTCCACTTGTCTCTCTCATTGCAGGAAAAGAGAGCTCACAACAAAAGAGAGCGAGCCAGGACAGGAGGAGGGACAGCCTCAATAGCCCACCTGATCCCCTGGGAGGAGGCCATCCTGGAAATTATGGTAATATAGGATGATTCGCGCATGGGGACAGACAGACGGGTGTAACACAGCAAGTTGGTGACAGAAAAGTTTCCCATCTCTCTCTTTGACATTGCATGAGACACTGATAATGATTGTGAAGCTGTAACAGATGGACTTATGAGCCTCTGCAAAAAGCTATGTGCATGTAGCCTTTGCATCACATCTCTGACTCGTTCCTTTACTCCCCCACAGGACCATCACAAGCACCCAGCCCCCATAGCCAGGAAGAAGAGGCTGAGCAGCCAGATCCTCAGAGGAAGCTGCAACCTCTGAGGGTGCAGCATCAGCAGAATTCAGCGCCCCCAGCACCAGCGCAGACACTCACACATCGGTGGGACTTTCGGGACATAGGGTAGTGTTGTCACCTGGTGTATCACAGCTCACAAGTGAGCATCAGCAGATTGTGGAGACAGGGACAGCAGTGGAGAGTCCTAGTCGGAGGGCGCAGGACTCTGCCAGCTCAGCTCAGCAGCATGTCGACCCTCTGCCTCTGGATCCATCCATAAGATCAGAGGTGATGGAACTCCAGGCACAGATGTAGGAGTCTCTGGCAGGTTTTGTCTCTTCAGGGTGAAAAAATGTATTGGGCCTAACAGAGGGAGATTCAAGGTCAAAAAACAAGATTTGCAATTTTAAAAAGGGCATGTTTGGGCTTGTAAAGGAAAAGGCTGTAACAGGAGATGGGATCAACCTCTGTAATAGACAGTTTGAGTATTGGAGTTGATCAGACTGTCTGGGGAACTGTCTAACATCACTCAACCCCTATCAGACAATTTACATTCTAACAATGGACCCACGGAAGAGCAGTCCCCACCCAAATTACAGGACCCATCCAAAACATGCATAAAACAAATCACCTCGCCCAACTCCATAGAAATCTCAGGCCCAGTCAGGAAACTCGAAACCTGAGCACAATGACTACAATCAAGTAAGAGCTCAACAGCTCATGGAACCATCCTGAAACCACTTCACACATTCATAAACAAGTTACTATTAATGAGCCCGCCAAAATCTTACAATAAACCGGGACTGATTTGGTGCACAGATTAGGAGGCCCCAATTAATATAATTGAAGGCCTGTTTTCTCAAGAAGAGAGTTCAGCAGTTACACAGTTACAACAAGTTCTCTACAAGCCCTACAGTTCTGGGGCAGTTCTCAGGAGTTCATCAAGTTCGAAGAAGTTCACAGTTCTGGAAGCAGGTCAACACACAAGATGAAACCAAAGCAACAGTTCCAGTGACCATCAGACACCTTGCGGCAACAAGGGCCTTACGAAACAACCAATCGAATATTACCACCAACCAACCAGGTAATATTGTACCACAGTGACCAAAGAAAACCAACTCGGGAGAAAACAGAAGATTCGCAAGTTTTCCACTCTGCAATCTAATCCTGACTTACCCCTGGGTAAGATTTTTACTTAAAAAGACTCTAAACCCTATCTCTAACAGAAGAAAAGTGGGTACTCACCCGGTAAATCCAATACGCAACCTACCGCATCAGCGGACTTGCGAAGACTGACCAGACACGCAGTCGAAGTCCTCTATCACATCCGCGGTACGGCAGGCACCAACCAGCGCATCCAGCAAAACCCGAAACTGCGAATCAGCTCAACTGTCAAGGATTCGTTTGGTGAGCATTATCCCTAGTCCTCTAGAGCCCAACTTAGCAAGTAAAGTGGGATTGGGAGGGGTGAGGTATTTTTCTACTGTAATTTCCCTCGTGTGTATCGAAGTGTTCCCCATTTTATTAGAGTGTTAAGATTGTTGTGTTATATTTTCTCTCTTGAATAAAGATCAAAGTTTCTTGCACCAAAACCAGTTGTCTGCTGCACTTCTGTCACAACCCCCAAATAAGTCCGAGGTCTAGAACCAAGGGAGTGGGAGCGATTCGAACTGCTCATAAGTCAGAGCTGAAGCTGACACACACCACCATCCCAGACATAATGGTGACCGCGGCAGGACCTTGGCAAAAGGGATGTGATGCTGTGGACACTGTTTTTGAAGAAAGAACCAAGATGGAAGAGAGGATTTCCTCTTATGTGTTCGAGAAAGTAAATATAACAAAGAAATGGGTGCTCAGTCTGTTGCGCACTGCAGCCAAGTGGAATGAGAGCAAGGACCACAAAAAATTTGTGGAGAAAGCCATCTGGTTGGTATGCTCCCAGCGACAGAGCCAGATTTAAACAAACACATTGAGGCACTGGCAGAAGAGCTGCGGGAATCAGCTCAACTGTCTCATGCAAGAGCTCTAGCAGGGGAAAAATTATTGGCAGAACTAACTGCCCAAAATCAGGAAAAAATGCAGAGAGTAGAGAAACATAGAAACAGACAGGAATACTTTCGGTGGCAGGTCACCAAAGCTAAAAACAGTGAACTGGTGTTACGGGAAGAGAACGCCCACCTTGCCAAGCAAGTAAGAGAGCAGGAGAGGTTGAGAGGCGTTCAGGCAGCTAACAAGCTAGCAAGCACTAGAGGGTATGAGGCGGGAGATCCCGGCCCCTGTCAGAAACAAATCGAGAGTTTGAACATTGCTCTGTCCAGGGCCAAAGGCATGGTATGCCTAATAAGCCCGGGTGCAGCCCGGGTGGACCTGGGAGTGCAAGCGGAAACTGTTCAGACGCCACCTGTGGCACCAGGGAACGACCCGGTTTGGCAGCAGGAGGGACGGATGATTTTTGAGGCTGGCAGGGAGTACACACCACCACCACCTGTGACGCCGGGTTTTAACTCGATTTGGCAGCAGGGAGGGGTGAGCGAACCAATGCAGGGAAGGTCGGAGCCGGGGCCGATGTGCCCGGTCCAGCAGCAAAGGTTTGGCTCGCCCGGCAGTGGTGGGGGTCAAGGACCCCTTGAAAGCCAATTCGTGGCTCCCCCTGGCACCCAACAGCTTAGGGCTATGATATGCCACCTGAATAAGCTCACCCAAAAGGGGGACCCCTCGGTCCACTTCATAGAAGTGGAACAGGCAGCGGGCATCAACGACTGCGATGACTCCGAGATGGCAAAAATGCTCCTTTTCTCCCTGGATGGCAAACTCTACCAGTCCCTCTCTGCGGAGAGTAAAAAAGGGCATGGCGGATACGCTGCTATCTGGGAGGAAGTTCTGGAGGTCATGGGTATGAATGATGGTCGTCCCTTCTCCTGGGTAGAGAGGACAACACAGCTAGCAGGGGAGACCCCACAGGTTTTCGCAGACCGACTGTGGCCTGTGTACAAGAGTGCCTGAAATGGGGTTCTTGACCGGGCTCACCTGAATCAGGACGAGCTGACCCACTGGCTGGTGAAGTCAAGCATAGGCCCCTTGCAGTCAGAATCAGGGGAATTTATAATGGGGAACAAAGAAATGGCAGACCAATTGAATACATACTTTGGTTCTGTCTTCAAAAAGGAGGACACAAATAACCTCCCAGAGATGTCGGGGAACATAGGTTCTAATGAGAGGGAGGAACTGAAAGAAATCAGTATTTGTAGGGAAATGGTGTTAGGGAAATTGACGGGATTGAAGGCCGATAAATCCCCAGGGCCTGATAATCTTCATCCTAGGGTATTAAGGAGGTGGCCCTAGAAATAGTAGAATGCATTGCTGGTAATCTTCCAAAATTCGATAGACTCTGGAACAGTACCCATGGATTGGAGGGTAGCTAATATTACCCCACTATTCATAAAGGTGGTAGAGAGAAAACGGGGAATTATAGACCGGTAAGCCTGACATCGGTAGTGGGGAAAATGCTGGGGTCCATTATAAAAGATGTAATATCAGAGCACTTGGAAAACAGTGACAGGGTTGGACAAAGTCAACATGGATTTACAAAAGGTAAATCGTGCTTGAATAATCTACTGGAATTTTTTGAGGATGTAACTGTTAAAATAGATCAGGTAGAACCAGTGGATGTGGTGTATTTGGACTTTCAGAAGGCTTTCGATAAGGTCCCGCATAAGAGATTAGCGTGTAAAGTTAAGGCACATGGGATTGGAAGCAAGGTATTGACTTGGATAGAGATATTGGTTGGCAGACAGAAAGCAAAGAGTTGGAATAAACGGGTCTTTTTCCGAGTGGCAGGCAGTGACTAGTGGGGTACCACAGGGATCGGTCCTAGGACCCCAGCTATTCACAATATATATTAATGATCTAGATGAGGGAACTAAATGTAATATCTCCAAGTTTGCAGATGACACAAAGCTGGGTGGACGTGTGTACTGTGAGGAGGATGCCGAGAAACTCCAGTATGATTTGGACAGGTTGGGTGATTGGGCAGAAGCATGGCAGATGCAATATAACGTGGATAAATGTGAGGTTATCCATTTTGGTGTCAAAAAACAGGAAGGCAGATTATTATCTGAATGGCAATAGATTGGGAGAAGGGGAAGTGCAACGAGACCCGGGTGTCCTTGTGCACCAGTCGCTGAAGGTAAGCATGCAGGTGCAGCAGGCAGTTAAGAAGGCAAATGGTATGTTGGCCTTCGTAGCGAGAGGGTTTGAGTACAAGAACAAGGCTGTCTTGCTGCAGTTGTACAGGGCCTTGGTGAGACCACATCTTGAGTATTGTGTGCAGTTTTGGTCGCCTTATCTGAGGAAGGATGTTCTTGCCATGGAGGGCGTGCAGCGAAGATTCACCAGGCTGATACCTGGGATGGCATGAATGATGTATGAGGAGAGATTGGGTCGATTGGGCTTATACTCGCTGGAGTTTAGAAGAATGAGACGGGATCTCATTGAAACTTATAAAATTCTAACAGGACTGGACAGACTAGATGCAGGAAGGATGTTCCCCCCGGCCGGAGAGTCCAGAACCAGGGGTCACAGTTTAAGGATAAGGGGTAAGCCATTTAGGACAGAGATGAGGAGGAATTTCTTCACCTAGAGAGTGGTGAACCTGTGGAATTCTCTACCACAGAAGGCAGTAGAGGCCAATTCATTAAATATATTCAAGAAGGAGTTGGATATATTTCTTAAGGCTAAAGCGATCAAGGGATATGGGGAGAAAGCAGGGACAGGGTACTGAATATGAATGATCAGCCATGATCGCATTGAATGGCGGAGCAGGCTCAAGGGGCCGAATGGCCTACCTATCTTCTATGTTTCTATGTGCACAAGACTGTGATGGGTTTTTCTCAGAGTTCTGGCTTGTACCTATCTCATGATTTTGAGATCGTAAACCAGGCAAACTGTAAGAAGGCGTGGTCAAATCTAGAGAAATAAAAGCAATACAGATGTTTTAAAAGTTAATGGTTCAAAAACTACCAGTAAGTTTATGAAATAAAGAGAGATAGAGTAAGAAGTTAGCTCCAGAAAGATAATAAATTTAATGCTCAGAAATGGGTTAAGAGGGGCAAGGTCCAAAATAATTGTGAAGCAAGTTTGCACTGCGCCTGCACGAACAGCTTTGGGCTGCTGGAAAGCCACGGCTGCTCACCCACTCAGGCCTCCGGTAGAATTTCAAGAAGGAGTTAGATATATTTCTTAAGGCTAAAAGGATCAAGGGATATGGAGAGAAGGCAGGGACAGGGTACTGAATTTGGATGATCAGCCATGATCGCATTGAATGGTGGTGCAGGCTCGAGGGGCTGAATGGCCTACTCCTGCTCCTATCTTCTATGTTTCTATGTTTCTATGGCGCCGAAGCCTGGTGGCAAACAGCTTGCCACAGATCAGAGCCAAGGCTGAGCTGTGGTTTGACCCGAAAGACACTGGTTCACCGAGGAGACAGTGGTCAGACAACTGACTCTGGCTCACCGGAACGGTAGAGGGACAGAAGAGCACCCACCAAAAGGAAAAGTACATGAAATGAAACCTAGTAATAAGAAAGAGTAGCATCAGGAAGGGGGTAACCCTTCCGACATGAAGCGTAACTGCTTCGGGAGCGGAAAGAATGGGCATTGGAGAAGGGACTGTAGGAATCCATGGAAGGATAGCATAGGAAAGAACTCCCCAGCTCCTGCCCCAAGAACCGAAACACCGACCTCTCCCCCCACGTTAGACTCAGTCGTAGCTGCGATACGAGCTTTATTAAATGGCCCAGGGAAGGTAGCCACCACCACTGGTGCTTTAACCCCATCTGCCCCACTCAACACAGACCTATGACTAGAACCAGTGCAGCCTGTCTACCTGTGTCCCCAGGAATACGATGCATGGAAGAGACCGTATGTTAAGGTGGAGGTGGAGAAGGTGAAAGGGACTTATCTGTTAGATACTGGAGCATCGAGCACCATCGTCTATTCAGCTAACCCCGCCACCTCACCTCTGTCTAATGGGGTCCCGTACAGCTTAGTGGGGTTTACAGGTAACGAGCAGGCTGGCTCGTTCTCCATCCCGCTGTCCATTCGTTTAGGAGCACTCCACACCAAGTGGACCTGTGTCTTAATGAAATGGGAGCAGGAAGGGAAGGGGATCCGGGGGGCCGATTTTATCATAGCCCACAGAATTCTAGTGGTTCTTAGGAACCACTGTCTGTGGGGAGCATGTACCGGCAAAGAAAGTGAAGTGGCAGTCATCCCAGAGAAACAGGGCAAGGGGACCTCGATCAAATCACAGAAATCACAGAAACCCCACAGTGCAGATAGAGGCCATTTCAGCCCATCGAGCCTGCACCGACACATATCCCACCCGATCCCCGTAACCCCTACACCAACACATATCCCACCCTATCCCTGTAACCCCACGTATTTAATCCCCCTAACACTAAGGGTCAATTTATCATAGCCAATCAACCTAACCCGCACATCTTTGGACTGTGGGAGGAAACCGGAGCACCCGGAGGAAACCCACGCAAACACGGGGAGAATGTGCAAACTCCACACAGACAGTCACCCGAGGCCGGATTCGAACCCGGGTCCCTGGCGCTGTGAGGCAATGGTCAGTAACACTCCGGTGGCATACCAGGCATTTGTGCGAGCACACCTCACCGCATTTGCCACTCACAGGCACGATTGTGGGAGGGTAAACGGGGTCAAGGTTAGTGTGAGTGGGGACCCCATGACCCGACCACAGAAGCAATACAATTTCCCCAGGGAGACGGAGGCAGACATGGAAACGGCCATGGATTCTTTAGTAAAATAGGGGGTATTGAGACCGATAGCCACCCACGTAATCTCTCTACTGTGGCCAGTTAGAAAACCGGACAACTCCTGGAGGGCCACAGTGGACTATCGGGTACTCAACCGTAACATCCCCGCCTGCGCACCCACGGTCGCAATCGTCGCCGGCCTCATTGGAAGCATCCCAGCATCTGCGACCACCTTCACAGTGCTGGACATTTCCAATGGGTTTTGGTTCATCCCTCTACAGAGAGAGGACCAGTACAATTTCGCCTTCACTTTTAAAGGCCAACAATACACCTGGAACTGCCTACCTCAGGGCTTCCACAACGTCCCTAGCATTTTCCACCAATGCATGGCTAATTGTTTGAAGGGTTTCAGCCGGCCCCGGCAGTTGGTACAGTACGTGGATGACCTGCTCCTATTTACCGATGAGGGAGTGGAACATGGTCCACTACTGGCTGAACTACTGCAGCTGCTCAGGCAAGAAGGCTTCAAAGTAAACCCGAAGAAGGTACAGATCGGCCAACAGGAAGTAAAATTCCTAGGGCTGACTGTGCGCGCTGGGGAAAGGGCCATTGATAAAGCTAGGAGGGAAGCAGTGCAGGAGTTACCAGCCCCCAACACAGTTACAGGAGTGAGATCTTTTCTAGGGTTAACCGGGTACTGCAGGGATTTCATTGAAGATTACGCAGCCACAGCAGCCCCTCTGTTCCGACTCCTACACAAGGGTGTGGAGTGGATATGGGATGAGGGCTGTGAGGCAGCATTTGTAAAATTAAAGAAAGATCTGCAGACCGCGCCGGCTCTAGGGGCTATTGATGGGGGAAATGTGTTTTTCCTGGAGGTGGCAGCCAGCGGGGACAGTCTGAGTGCTGTGCTGCTCCAAGAGCGGCACGGCCAGCTGAGACCGGTGGTTTATGTATTGATTTCTTTGTGGGTTCAATGACGAGACATTTATGAAAGAGAATGTCTTTTAATCTAAAGCCTGTTCAACTCTTTATACAGCATTTACAGGAGATATCATGCTAGTGATGCATCTAGAATGAAACAGAAACTAAACTCAACTGCTTGTCTCTCACATGACCTCTGCTGGTCAGGCATAAGTAATCAATACATGCAAACATGCTGGTAAGGCATCATAATCAAACAGGCAAATACCATCTCTATTTGCTGATATCATTACATCTCCTTTTCTTAAAACAAAAGTATTTTACTTTTAACTAACAACATGTTTTCTTTGTATTAATCTGCATTTTAACTGTAACACTTAATGAACTTACATTATCATTATCATGATCAAGGTTTTTTAACCTTGCTTTGTGTGTTCACATGAAATATGTCAATACACTAGAACTTGAAGAAAGAATAAGATAACATTACTTCCTTCTATAACAATAGTCCTTAAATTTCCTCAATGAGTCTCTCAGGAGGCTTCACGTGTCTTGAGGATTTTCTGATTGATTGTCCTTGAATCTGAGTTGTTGCCTCAGATGATTGGTTCTCAGCTGTGTGATCAGGTTGTTCAACAGTATCAGTCTCTTGACCTGCTGTGGCTGGTCCCATGAGAAGATCTCGACGATTTCTTCTCAGAACAGCACCCTCATCTGTCTGAATGGTATATGATCTTGGTTGAACTTCACTCGGGACAGTTCCCTTCTGAGTCCATGTGTTTGTTTTGTCTTTCAACCTTACTTGGTCACCAGTGTGGAGTTCAGGTAGGTTTTGTGTTCCTCTGTCATAGTAGTACTTTTGCTTTTCTTTCTGTTGTTCTTTGAACTTCCTCACTTTCTCCCCCTCTTTTGTTTTCAGGAGTTTCTCCGGGATGGGTAGGTTTGACCTTAGCCGACATCCCATCAGGAGTTGGGCTGGTGACTTACCACACTCGAGCAGCATTGTGCGGTATACAAGCATGCTCTGGTAGAAGTCAGTTCCACTGTCTTTTGCCTTGTACATCAGTCTTTTCACTGTGTTTGCGGGCTCTCCTGGGTCAACAGCTCTGGACAATGTGTCTGCTGTATACATCAGCTTACCCAGTGTGTACGCAACATTCAGTTCATCATAGACTGTCTCTCCTTCGCTTTCCACAACGAGGACTCTCTTTACCAGGTTCAGTCTCTCACAGGCTTTTAAACCTAGTATGGCTTGCACATCCTTTGGCACCACGATTAATGCTAACGTGTGCTCTCTGTCCTTGTGTGTTACTTTGACAATGCATCTTCCTTTCACTGGTATATCAGTACCTGAGTATCCTGTCACTTTCACTTTTATTCCATATATCTTTGGTCTGGGTCTAATTTTCTTAAAATCAGTCTCTGATATCATGTTAACTTGTGCTCCAGTATCCAATTTAAATGGAATGTGTATGTCATTCACTTTTAGTGTCAACATCCAGTCTCTTTCTTCTTTTTTGTTTTCAGACACAACATTTACATAGAACTCCTCTATCTCGCTTTCATCTACTGCATGGACCTTGCTTTGTTGCGCTTGGTTCTTACAGCAACGGGCATAATGGTTGTTTTTGTTGCAACTATTGCATGTTTTACCATATGCTGGACACTTTTTTGGTGGATGCTGTGTACCACATCGACTACATGACTTTCAATTGTCCCTTTCATTTTCGTTCGCTGGCCACACCTCTTTTTTCACATTGGCGCTCTTTTTGTTAACCGGTTTGTGTCCGTTCATTCTCACTGCATCCACGTTGCAGCTATTGTCACTGAACAGCTCCTTTGCCTGCTACTTCACAGTCTCTGTAGCCCTACACAGTGCTATGGCTTTTCCCAGGTCTAGATCTTGCTCTCTTAGCAGTCTTTCCCTTAGACCATTATCTGGAATACCACACACCAGTCTGTCTTTTATCAGCGAGTCTGTCAGTCCCCCAAATTCACACGATTTGCTTCTGTTTCTCAGTTCAGTCACATACTGATCAATAGTCTCACCCGTTTTCTGTACACATGTGAAAAATCTGTGCCTCTCAAACGTCACGTTACGTTTAGGTATGCAGTAGGCCTCAAACTGTTCCATTATTTTACCTAGCTTCATTTTGTCTCCATCAACAGCGAATGTGAAGTTATTATACACCTCCAGCGCTTCATCACCCACGACATGTAAGAACAGTGACGATTTCCTTTTATTACTTTTCTCGTCAGCTCCGATTGCCACTAAATACAACCCCACACGTTGTTTGAATCTCCTCCAATTTTCAGCCACATTACCTGTCAACTGAAGCTTCACCGGTGGGAGTAAACCTTCCATTTTTCACTTCGTTAGCTATTCTCTAATGCTAAGTAACGATGTTCTCTTTTGGCTTGCTAATCTGTGGAGAGCTGATTTAACTTCAGATTTTTCCTTTTCATCTCTTTCAATCACTTCTGACACCATGTATTGATTTCTTTGTGGGTTCAATGACGAGACATTTATGAAAGAGAATGTCTTTTAATCTAAAGTCTGTTCAGCTCTTTATACAGCATTTACAGGAGACATCATGCTAGTGATGCATCTAGAATGAAACAGAAACTAAACTCAACTGCTTGTCTCTCACATGACCTCTGCTGGTCAGGCATAAGTAATCAATACATGCAAACACGCTGGTAAGGCATCATAATCAAACAGGCAAATACCATCTCTATTTGCTGATATCATTACAGTTTACTCCTCCAGGATACTCACCGATGTGGAGAAGGGCTATTCCAACTGTGAGAGGCACCTCCTCGCCACTCACTGGGCTGTGAAAAGAACATTGATCTTCACAGGCACATCTCCCATCACCCTCCTCACCCATTACACGCCCACCCAGATGCTCCTGGATGGGAGAATCAAAGACGGGATAGTGAGCAGTGCCCGCATTGCTTGCTGGACCCTACTTCTCTCCCATATGGACCTAAAGTTGAAAGGTCTCTGTGAGCCGAAGCTCGCAGCCAACATGATTTACCCAGGGACTGCCCACCGGTGTTCCGTTGAAGGGGTATGGGAAGTCAACATAGGTTTTCGGGCTGGGATACACCCCACAGGCCACAAAATCTATGTGGACAGTTCGAAGACAGTATCTGCTGGCGAGTGACTTACCGGGTGTGGAGTTTATGACCCAGAGGCAGAAATTGCCCTGGCAATTAAACTCCCCAGCACCATGAGCGTCCAGCAGGCTGAACTGTCCATGGTAGTGTACGTGGTCACACACCCCGAGAAATTCCCTACCCCGTACACGATTAGCTCGGACAGTATGTTCACATGCAATTCGTGTACGGAATACCTGGCCATCTGGTCCCATCGCGGATACACCTCCGCTGATGTGAGACCCCTCACAATTAAGTCTCTGCTGGAGAAAATCATGGCGGCTGTGGGGGAGGAAGGGAAGGTCTATATCCATAAAGTCAAAGCCCATTCAAAGACAGAGCCCAAGTGGGAGAGCAACCGAAAGGCAGACGAGCTGGCCAAACAGGGGGCCAGGGAAGGGCTATTCTGGGATCCGTACCAAGCAGGTTCGGTGGCCGCAATCCGGGACAAGGGAGGCACACAGGGGGTAGCCTTGGCCCCGGACTTAAAGCAGGCCCAAGCCCAGGACACCATCCTCAAGACCGTCCTGAACCCTGAACGCACTTACAAAAGGGGAAAAGGTAGAGGGCCCATACGGCACAGCAGCCATCACTGTTAAGGAAGGCATGTTGTTCAAGGGGGAGCAGTGGGTTGTGCCACAGCAGCACCAAAGGGAATTCCTCCAACTGGCCCATGAGGGTCCAGGAGTGGGGCATCCCGGACCTGAGACCACCTGGCAATGGGTGGAACAGACAGGATGGTGGCCAGGACTCAGGGAAGATGTCCACGAGTTTTGCGCCGGCTGTCTGGTGTGTGCTTCTAACAACCCTGACCCCCGGAAAAGGAAGGTATCTATGGGACACATCAGGAGGGTAGAGGGACCATGGCAGTCAATCCAGGTTAATTACATCGGGCCCCTACCCACCGCCCAGGGAGGCTACAAGTACTGCCTAGTCCTGGTGGATGTGTTCTCAAAGTGGGTAGAAGCTTTTCCCTGCCGTACTGCTACCGCATTGGGTACGGCTAGGATCCTGGTCAGGGAAGTGTTCTCACGATGGGGACTACCGCAGTATGTGGAGTCCAACCAAGGGAGTCATTTTCCCGGGCAGGCCATGAAAGAGACCCTCATGGTACTCGGCATTGAAGGGAAATGGCACGTCGCCTACAACTCGCAGTCATCGGGTCCTGTAGAGCGTTTAAACCGTACCATCAAAGAAAGGCTGCGGAAGGAGATGGGAGACTCACCCAAGAAGTGGGTAGAAGTCTTACCGTTGGTCCTAATGGGGATCTGAGCCAGCCAGTCAAAAAGTACGGGGTATTCCCCACAGGAGCCCATGACCGGTAGTGTTATGCCGCCCCCCACCCATGTGCTAGCCCCTGTGCTCACGGAGGGTCAGCTCAGAGAGGTGAACCGGGACAGCTTCGTCAGGAATCTGTTTGAACACCTTAAACAGGTTCACTGGCAGGCTGCTAGTAACATGGGAAAACAGCACCGGAGTAACCGACTGCTGCTAGAACCTCGCAGGCACCACGAGTGGGAGATAGGAGATCAAGTCATGGTGAGGAACTTTGCTCGGGTAGGGAGTTTTGAACCATTGTACATGGGGCCATACAACATTGTCGACAAGGCAAGCCCCATGGTCTACGCCATAAGGATGCCCCGCCGCACGAAGTGGTTTCACATTAACCAGTGTAAACTGTACAAACCCGAGAAAGGGGAATGGCCAGCAAGGGTGAACCACCCAAAAGATAGAGATCCTCAGCCAGCAGCTGTGGCAGGCTCACAGACCGCACCGGTGGGAGCAGTGGCTTGTATTACTGGAGGGGCTATCCCACCAATTACTTGGGACTCGGTCACACCCCCGGTAGCCAGAGCCTTAAGAAGGTCTCCTCGCACACCCCAGCCTAAACTACCGTGGTCACCAGCGCATCAGTTTCAAAGGTTCAGTCCCGGAAGGGCCGCAACCCGGAAAAGAATGCCCAAGGTCAGGGATCGTTCTAGGAATAGGGATCCCCAGCCTGCAGCCTCCAACGGTGAGGGACTCACAGGAGAGGTAGCGGTGGGCAAAGAGAATGAGAGGGGTCCCCAGCCTACGGCCTCAGGCTGCGAGGAGCCCACAGGACAGGGCAGGGGCTCAGCAGCCACACCGAAGGGGATGCTGTGTTGTAGTTGTGATGAAATATTCCATTCATCACTGCCTGTGACTGTGGTTGGTTTCAGGTTTCAGTTCCCTTACCTCAGTTCCGTCTCCTCATCATTGTATTGTATATTGTAATGTATTGTGTGTAGGGCTCTGCCCATACCTGGCCCCTATGTAAGCAAGCTCAGTCTGGCCTCATATCCAGTACTGCAGACCTCCAGATGGAAGATACCTCTCTCCACTGCGTGTTACCTTCTAAGTTAATAAAAGCCTTGTTTTGTTTCGCTAACATGGCACATCAGTAGTACAGGAGGGACACTCCCCCGATCATCTGGTATTCAGGGAAACCCCCAGTTGTTTTAAGAAGGACTCTCCGGGTCCTGCGGTAAAGGCCACATTACGCCCAGGCGTACAAGCTGCCCAGAAGCCACAGGAGACAGAGGCCAAACAGGAATTAGCCTGGCCGCCCGGAGATGGGCGGCAGATGTACATAGCATTTCTGATGTATTTAGATGTGTTTTTACAGTTTTGGTAGCTTTAGGTTTATTATTGAATTATCTTCGAAATAAGTTTAAGTTTTGAAATTTGATCACCTTGTCAAGCCAGATAACCTTCTCGGGACATGGCTATCTGTTTGTGTGTCCCTACAGAGAGGAAATCGGCATGAGAAAGGTTCTGCTCCTGCTCACCCTGGTAGGGGTGAGCATCGGTGACCGAGGTGACGTGGAGGACTCCTACATTTATGGGTGCTCGGGAGAGAGAGCGCCAATCGTTACCGCTGGGGGTGGCGAACCGGGTGTGGAGGAGCTCGCTATTTATTTCCATGAGGGAAGGTGGCCAGGGTGGCTGGGGTCTAACTCTACACAATACTCCAGCCAGACCAGGTTCACTTACAGGGAGGCCTCCATCCCGTGCCCCAGGGTACAGGTCGTTGCTACAAGGGTCAGTGTCAGTGAGGGGAAACGTGTGTGTCTTACACGCAAGAGACGGATTCCCCTGGATAGGTGGTGGTGGCTCAGGAAGCTGAGCAGGGACACAGGGGACCGTACAGCTGACTGGGAATGACTGGGGAACAACACCCACCGGACGATCACAGGGACCCATGGGAGAGTGAGTGTGTGTTGGGATAAGTGGTGGGAGTCAGAACAGGGAATCTATATCTGCATGTGGGGATCAGAGAGAGCCTGCCCCACAAGCATATCCACCACCATCGCCAGACAATGGCAAGATACTGGGAAGGGGATGGGGTGGGATTCTAGTCTGCATGCGTGCGCATTCCCCGATTTCAGTCAATGCCACCGAAATCGTAGCACGCACCCGAAAGCCCCTGCCCACGACCCTGACATCACGGACAGTAATAGAGAGGTGTCCTACCACCACCAAGGGACCAGGGAATGGGTTAGTGCTGGTGCCGACCAAAAAGGCACTCTGCCAGCTCGGTATAGTTTTCCACTTACTCTATACAAAGTGCAAGGGGAGGGGCAGAAAGCTCCGAGCCCGACATGAGAGGGTATTGGACGAGCATTACAATTAAGTTTTTGATCATGTATTGGACGAGCCTTAATCGTCATTGTAATAAAGTTGGTGACCGCGTATTATTTTACTATGTATGTATCGTATTTTCCGAGTGGTGCAGGGGTGTTGGACCCCCTCCGTGCTTGGATATGAATGTAACTGAATTTTACCTGTGTATGCATCTGAACACTTCATTTAAAGGGGAATGTAGGCTGTGGGTCTTAGATAGGTAAACTACAGGGGGCAGGTTGGCTCTCGGGGATCAAGAATTTTGCTCACTTAGTATGACACTCTAGCAAGTAAAGTAGCACAGGTGGGACTGTAAGGGCTCGATTTTCATTGAGCTGTGGAGGCGGGCTTGGAGGCATGCGAGGGATTAAAATCACAAAAACTGGCTGGCGGGACCCCCCCCCCCCCCGCCGCCTGGTTCCCGACTCCAAGCAATTTTAACTCAGCTGTGTCTGATGGTCCCGACTCCGTCCCGCATCCAACAGGAGGGACTGGTCATTAAGGCCCTTAACAACCACTAAATGACCTCTATAATTCTATTTTGAAAGGCCCTTGCAAATTTAACCCTTTCCCCAGATGAAACATGCCTGGTGGGAAACACGAATGTGAAACCTGGCGGGAGCACTATTGGATTGCTGACTATCAACTGCAGGTCAACCATTAAAGAGGAGGTTTGATCAGCCATAATTGGCAGGTGGCAGGACTTAGTGGTCTCAGGTCTGGGGCAACTTTTAGAAGGCTTAACCACACCTGTGGAAGGTTGGAACCTCACACCCATCTCCAGTGTGACCTCCTGGGAAACCCCACTCACCACCTTCACTCAGCGCTTCATCAATAGAGGCATATACCAGAAGCATGGGAGCCATTTATTTCCTTCCCATCTGGGCATTAGAGGAGCTTGAGCACCAGCCACGGCAGCAGCAGAACCAGGAACAACAGCAGCACCAGCAACAGCAGCAGCAGCAGGAGCGCCAGGCTTCTGCTCACCCACCTGAAGCTGCACAGGCCAAAAGGGGTCAGTGCCTGAAAGTAGCTGGAGAGCACCTTGCTGTACATCAGGGGGGCCATGGGGACCCATATCTGCAATGGCAGTCCTACTCAGAAGGACTTCCATGAAGGTCTGGTTTCTCTGTTCAATAGGTGCCCATCGCTCCTCAAGAGATGTCATTCTATTCTGAACAATTACCATGTTTTCCATACCCTGGCAACTATGCACCTCCATGGCCATTGCCATCCTCTCCTCTCTGGTAGCAATCCTTTCCACGGATGTAGCCATCCTTTCCGTGGTGATGCGTTCATGCGCCAATGACTCCATAAAGGCTCTGCTCATGTTTGCTATGGACTCCTCCATTCGCTCCACACTCGCAGCGACCCTGGAGACAAAACCTGCCAGAGACTCCTGCATCTGTGCCTGGAGTTTGTAGGGGGTGGTGGTGTGTGTCAGCTTCACCTCTGACTTATGAGCGGTTCGAATTACTCCCACTCCCTTGGATCTAGACCTTGGACTTATTTGGGGGTTGTGACAAAAGTGCAGCAGACAACTGGTTTTGGTGCAAGAAACTTTGATCTTTATTCAAGAGAGATTGTAAAGAATTGGGGTCCCAGCACTGACCCCTGCAGAACACCACTAGTTACTGATTGCCAACCCGAGAATGAACCATTTATCCCAACTCTCTGTTTTCTGTTAGAGAGCCAATCTTCCACCCATGCCAGTATATTACCCACAATCCCGTGATTTTTTATCTTGTGCAGTAATCTTTTGTGTGGCACCTTGTCAAATGCCTTTTGGAAGTCCAAATACACCACATCCACTGGTTCCCCTTTATCCACCCTGTTTGTTACGTCCTCAAAGAATTCGAGCAAATTTGTCAAGCATGATTTCCCCTTCATAAAACCATGCTGACTCTGTCCGATTAAATTATGCTTATCCAAATGTCCTGTTACTGCTTCCTTAATAATGGACTCCAACATTTTACCAACCACAGATGTTAGGCTAACTGGTCTATAGTTTCCAGCCTTTGGTCTACCTCCGTTTTTAAATAAGGGCGTTACATTAGCAGTTTTCCAATCTGCTGGGACCTTTCCTGAATCCAGGGAGTTTAGGAAAATTACCACCAATGCATCCGGAATCCCTACCGCTACTTCTTTCAAGACCCTAGGATGTAAGCCATCAGGTCCAGGGGATTTATCCACCTTAAGTCTCATTATCTTACCATCTCCTTAGTGATTTTAATCGTGTTTAGCTCCTCCCCCCCTGTTTGTCCAGTGTTGGGATATTTTTAGTGTCCTCTACTGTAAAGACTGATACAAAATATTTATTCAGCGTATTTGCCATCTCCATGTTCCCCACTACTAATTTCCCGGTCTCGTCCTCTAAGGGACCAACATTCACTTTAGCCACCCTTTTTCTTTTTATATAACTATAGAAACTCTTGCTATCTGTTTTTATATTTTTTGCTAGTTTACTTTCATAATCTATCTTCCCTTTCTTAATTAATCTTTTAGTTATTCTTTGCTGGCTTTTAAATGCTTCCCAATCTTCTATCCTCCCACTAGATTTGGCTACTTTATATGCCCTTGTTTTCAGTCGGATACTATCCTTTATTACTTTACTTAGCTACGGATGGCTGTCTTTTCTTTTACGCCCCTTTTTCCTCATTGGAATATATTTGTCTTGAAAGTTGTGAAATAGCTCCTTGAATGTACACCACTGCTCCTGTACCGTCTTACACCTTACTCTATTTTCCCAGTCCACTTTAGTCAACTCTGCTCTCATACCTTCATAGTCTCCTTTATTTAAGCTTAGTACACTGGTTTGAGATCCAACTCTCTCACCCTCCAACTGAATTTGGAATTCAACCATGTTTTGGTCACTCATTCCAAGGGGATCCTTTACTAGGACATTTTTTATTAATCCTGTCTCATTACGGGCAGCATGGTGGCATAGTGGTTAGCACTGTTGTCTCACAGCGCCAGGGATCCGGGTTCGAATCCGGCCTCGGGTGACTGTCTGTATGGACTTTGCACATTCTCCCCGTGTTTGCGTGGGTTTCCTCCGGGTGCTCCGGTTTCCTCCCACAGTCCAAAGATGTGCGGGTTAGGTTGATTGGCTATGATAAATTGACCCTTAGTGTTAGGGGGATTAAATACATGGGGTTACGGGGATAGGGTGGGATATGTGTTGGTGCAGGGGTTACGGGGATCGGGTGGGATACGGTGCAGGCTTGATGGGCTGAAATGGCCTCTATCTGCACTGTGGGGTTTCTGTGATTCTGTGATTCTGTGATACACAGGACCAGATCTAAGATTGCCTGCCCCCTGGTTGGTTCAGTAACATACTGCTCAAGGAACCCATCCCTAATGCACTCTATGAACTCTTCCTCAAGGCTGCCCTGCCCAATTTGATTTGTCCAGTCAATATGAAAGTTAAAATCTCCCATGATTATAGCTGTTCCCTTATTACAAGCCCCAACTATTTCCTGATTTATACTCCGACCAATAGAGTTGCAACTGTTAGGAGGCCTATAGACTACGCCCACTAATGACTTTTTCCCCTTATTATTCCTTATCTCCACCCAAACTGTTTCACTATCCTGATCCTTTGACCCAATATCATTTCTCACTATTGCAGTGATTCCATCCTTTATTAACATAGCCACCCCACCTCCCTTTCCTTCCTGTCTGTCCTTTCTAATAGTCAAATACCCCTGGATGTTTAGTTCCCAGTCATGGTCACCTCGCAGCCATGTTTCTGTAATGGCCACCAGATCATACCCATGTGTAGTTATTTGTACCGTCAACTCATCTATTTTGTTACGAATGCTGCATGCATTCAGATAAAGAACTTCTAAATATGTTTTGTGACAATTTATTCCTGCTTTTATCCCCTTTACTACTTTACCTTTATCTTTATATATTCTGTCCCTTCCTGACATGCTCTGGTTTTTAATTTCCCCACTGCTACTTTGCTCTATTGCCTTTTCCGCTGACATTTTTATTTTTCGCTCTCTTGAAACCTCCCCCCCCACTAATTAGTTTAAAGCCTTCTCTACAGCCCTAGTTATTCAATTCGCCAGGATTCTAGTCCCAGCACTGGCCAAGTGAAGTCCGTCCCAACGGAACAGCGCTCTCTTGTCCCAGTACTGGTGCCAGTGTCCCAAGAAGCAAAACCCATTTCTCCCACACCAGTCTTTGAGCCACACATTTAACTCTCTGATTTTATTTACCCTAGCCAAATTTGCTTATGGCTCAGGTAGTAATCCAGAGATTATTACCCTTGTGGTTCTGCTTTTTAATTTGGCCCCTAGCTGCTCATACTCCCTCAGCAGAACCTCTTTCCTTGTCCTATCTATGTCGTTGATACCAACATGGACCACGACAACTGGATCCTCCCCCTCCCACTCCAAGTTTCTCTCCAGCCCAGAGGAGATGTCCTTAACCCTGGCACCGGGCAGGCAACACAACCTTCGGGACTCTCACTCTCGGCTGCAAAGAACCCTATCTATCCCCCTTATGATACTATCCCCTACCACTACAACAATTCTTTTTACTCCCCCCACTTGAATGGCCCCCTGTTCCACGGTGCTGTGGCCAGGTTGCTCATCCTCCCTGCAGTCCCTGCTCCTGTCCTCACAGGGAGTAAGAGCCTCGAACCTGTTGGACAAGAGCAAGGACTGCGGCTCCTCCAACACTACCGCCTGGATCCCCGTACCTGCCTCACTCATAGTCACACCCTTCTGTCCCTGACCACGGACTACATCTGAATTAGTTAATCTAATTTGGTTGAGAATTCCACAGGTTCACCACTCTCTGGGTGAAGAAATTCCTCCTCATCTCTGTCCTAAATGGCTTACCCCTTATCCTTAGACTGTGACCCCTGGTTCTGGACTCCCTGACCATCGGGAACATCCTTCCTGCATCTAGTCTGTCTAGTCCTGTTAGAATTGTATAAGTTTCAATGAGATCCCCTCTCATTCTTCTAAACTCCAGCGAGTACAAGCCCAATCGACCCAAACTCTCCTCATACGTCATGCCATCCCAGGTATCAGCCTGGTGAATCTTTGCTGCACTCCTTCCATGGCAAGAACATCCTTCCTCAGATAAGGCGACCAAAACTGCACACAATACTCAAGATGTGGTTTTACCAAGACCCTGTACAACTGCAGCAAGACATTCTTGTTCCTGTACACAAACCCTCTCGCTACGAAGGCCAACATACCATTTGCTTTCTTAACCGCCTGATGCACCTGAATGCTTACCTTCAGTGACTGGTGCACAAGGATGCCCAGGTCTCGTTGCATTTCCCCTTCTCCCAATCTATTGCCATTCAGATAATAATCTGCCTTCTTGTTTTTGACACCAAATTGGATAACCTCGCATTTATCCACATTATACTGCATCTGCCATGTTTCTGCCCAATCACCCAACCTGTCCAAATCATACTGGAGTTTCTCGGCATCCTCCTCACAGCACACACACCCACCCAGCTTTGTGTCATCTGCAAACTTGGAGATATTACATCTAGTTCCCTCGTCCAGATCATTTATATATATTGCGAATAGCTGGGGTCCAAGGACCGATCCCTGCGGTACCCCACTAGTCACTGCCTGCCACTCGGAAAAAGAGCCGTTTATTCCAACTCTTTGCTTTCTGTCTGCCAACCAGTTCTCTATCCAAGTCAATACCTTGCCACCAATCCCATGTGCCTTAACTTTACACACTATTCTCTTATGCGGGACCTTATCGAAAGCCTTTTGGAAGTCCAAATACACCACATCCACTGGTTCTCCCTTATCTATTTTACCAGTTACATCCTTAAAAAATTCCAGTAGATTAGTCAAGCACGATTTACCTTTTGTAAATCCATGTTGACTTTGTCCGATCCAGTATAAAAGCTTTTATACATATGTGAAGAGGAAAAGATTGTAATTCCCCGTTTTCTCTCTACCACCTTTTTTGAACACTGGGGTAACATTAGCTACCCGCCAATCCATGGGTACTGTTCCAGAGTCTATCGAATTTTGGAAGATGACCAGCAATGCATCTATTATTTCTAGGGCCACTTCCTTAAGTACCCTAGGATGTAGATTATCAGGCCCTGGGGATTTATCGGCCTTCAATCACATCAATTTCTCTAACACCATTTCCCTACAAGTACTGATTTCTACCAGTTCCTCCCCTTCATTAGACCCTATGTTCCCCGAAATCACTGGGAGGTTATTTGTGTCCTCCTTTGTGAAGACAGAACCAAAGTATGTATTTAATTGGCTGCCATTCCTTTGTTCCTCATTATAAATTCCCCTGATTCTGACTGCAAGGTTCTAAATGAATTTTTTGCATCTGTTTTCACTATGGAGAAGGACGATGTAGACATAGAAATAGGGCGGGGGGACTGTGATATGCTTGAACATATTCACATCGAGAGGGAGGAGGTATTGCCGGTTTTAGCTGGCCTAAAAATGGATAAATCCCCAGGCCCGGATGAAATGTATCCCAGGCTGCTGTGTGAGGCAAAGGAAGAGATTGTGGGGGCTCTAACACATATATTCAGGACCTCTCTGGCCACAGGGGATGTGCCAGAGGACTGGAGAACCGCTAATGTAGTACCATTATTCAAGAAGGGAAGTAGGGAAAAACCGGGGAACTACAGGCCAGTGAGCCTAACATCAGTGGTAGGAAAATTATTGGAAAAAATTCTGAGGGACAAAATTTGTCTCCACTTGGAGAGGCAAGGATTAATCAGGGATAGTCAACATGGCTTTGTCAAGGGAAGATCATGTCTGACTAATTTGATTGAATTTTTTGAGGGGGTGACTAGGTGTGTGGATGAGGGTAACGCAGTGGATGTGGTATATATGGATTTCAGTAAGGCCTTCGATAAAGTCCCGCACAGGAGACTGGTCAAGAAGGTAAGAGCCCATGGAATCCAGGGTGCCTTGGCACATTGGATACAAAACTGGCTTAGTGACAGAAGGCAGAGGGTGATGGTCAAAGGTTGTTTTTGTGACTGGAAGCCTGTGGCCAGTGGGGTACCACAGGGATCGGTGCTGGGTCCCTTGCTGTTTGTGGTCTACATTAATGACTTGGATATGAATGTAAAAGGTATGATCAGTAAGTTCGCGGATGATACAAAAATTGGTAGGGTGGTAAATAGCGAGGAGGGTAGCCTCAGTCTGCAGGACGATATAGATGGGTTGGTCAGATGGGTGGAACAGTGGCAAATGGAATTTAACCCGGAAAAGTGCGAGGTGATGCACTTTGGGGGGACTAACAAGGCAAGGGAATACACAATGAATGGTAAGACCCTAGGCAAGACGGAGGGTCAGAGGGATCTGGGTGTGCAAGTACACAGATCCCTGAAGGCGGCAGAACAGGTGGATAAGGTGGTAAAAAAGGCATATGGGATACTTGCCTTCATTAGCCGAGGCATTGAATATAAGAGCAAGGAGGTTATGATGGAACTGTATAAAACACTGGTTAGGCCACAGCTGGAATACTATGTGCAGTTCTGGTCACCACACTACAGGAAGGATGTGATCGCGTTGGAGAGGGTGCAGAGGAGGTTCACCAGGATGTTACCGGGGCTGGAGCGCTTCAGCTATGGAGAGAGACTGGGCAGATTGGGTTTGTTTTCCTTGGAGCAGAGGAGGCGGAGGGGGGACATGATTGAGGTGTACAAAATTATGAGGGGCATAGATAGGATGGATGCTGAGGAGCTTTTTCCCTTAGTAGAGGGGTCAATAACTAGGGGGCATAGATTCAAGGTAAAGGGCGGGAGGTTTAGAGGGGATTTGAGAAAGAACTTTTTCACCCAGAGGGTGGTTGGAGTCTGGAACTCACTGCCTGAAAGGGTTGTGGAGGCAGGAACCCTCACAACATTTAAGAAGCATTTGGATGAGCACTTGAAATGCCATAGCATACAAGGCTACGGACCAAATGCTGGAATATGGGATTAGATCAGACAGGGCTTGATGGCCGGCGCGGACACGATGGGCCGAAGGGCCTCTATCCATGCTGTATAACTCTATGACTCTATGACTCTATGACCTACGCTTGACTTCACCAATCTTTTTCTCTTCACACATCTATAAAAGCTTTTACAGTCAGTTTTTATGTTCCCTGAAAGCTTACTCTCATACTCTATTTTCCCCCTCTTAATTAATCCCTTTGTCCGCCTTTGTTGAATCCTAAACTGCTCCCAATCCTCAGGTTTACTGCTTTTACTGGTCAATTTATATGTCCTCTCCTTGGATCTTATGCTATCCCTAATTTCCATGTTAGCCACGGTTTAGTCACCTTTTTTGTTTTATTTTTATGCCAAACTGAGATGAACAAATTCTGTAGTTCATCCATGCGATCTTTGAATGTTTGCCATCGCCTATTCACTGTCAACCCTTTGAGTGACATTCCCCAATCAATCCTACCCAACTCGCGCCTCATGTCTTCGTAGTTTCCTTTATTTAAATTCAGCACCCTAGTCTCTGAGTCAACTACTTCACTCTCCATCTTAATGAAGAATTCTATCATATTATGATCGCCCCAACCCAAGGGGCCTCGCACAACAAGATTGCTAATTAATCCTTTCTCATTTCATAATACCCAATCTAAGATGGTCTGATCTCCAGTTGGTTCCTCAACATATTGGTCCAGGAACCCATCCCGTATACACTCCAGGAATTCCTCCTCCACAGTATTGTTACTAATTTGGTTAGCCCCAATCTATATGTAGATTAAAGTCACCCATGTTAACTGCTGTGCCCTTATTGCACGCTTCTCTAATTTTCCTTTTAATGTCACCCCCGACCTCCGCATTACTGTTTGGAGGTCTATATACCACTCCCACTAATGTTTTCTGCCCCTTGGTATTTCTCAGTTCTACCCATACAGATTCCACATCATCAGAGCTAATATCCTTCCTTACAATTGTGTTAATCCCCTCTTTAACCAACCATGCTACCCCACCTCCTTTTCCTTTTTGCCTATCTTTCCTGAATATTGAATACCCCTGGATGTTGAGTTCCCAACCTTGGCCACATTGGAGACATGTTTCCGTAATCCTAATCATATCATATTTGTTTACCTCTATTTGCACAACTAATTCATCCACCTTATTATGAATGCTCCTCGCATTAAGACACAAAGCCTTCAGGCTTGTTTTTTTTAACGCTCTTAGATCTTTTAGAATTATTATTTACTGTGGCCATGTTTGATTTAACCCTTGATTTCTCTGTCTGCCACTTTTGTTTTTCTCCTTCCTGTCTTTTGCTTTTATCCTTGTTTCCCTTTCCTCTCTCTCCCACTCAGGTTCCCAACCCCCTGCCATTTTAGTTTAAACCCTCCCCAGAGCACTAGCAAACACTCCCCCTAGGACATCGGTCCCGGCTCTGCCCAGGTGCAAACCTTACATTTTGTACTGGTCCCACCTCCCCCAGAACCGGTTCCAATGTCCTAGGAATTTGAATCCCTCTCCCTTGCACCATTCCTCTAGTCACGTATACATCTGAAATATCCTTCTATTTCTACTCTGACTAGCACATGGCACTGGTAGCAATCCTGAGATTACTACCTTTGAGGTCCTATTTTTTAATTTACCTCCTAACTCCCTATTTTCAGCTTTTAGGACCTCATCCCGGTTTTTACCTATATCGTTGGTACGTATATGCACCACGACAACTGGCCGTTCACCCTCCCCTTCCAAAATGTTCTGCAGCCGCTCTGAGACATCCTTGACCCTTGCACCAGGGAGGCAACACACCATCCTGGAGTCTCGCTTGCGGCCGCAGAAACGCCTATCTATTCCCCTTACAATAGAATCCCCTATTAATATAGCTCTACCCCTCTTTTTCCTCCCGTCCTGTGCAGCAGAACCACCCCTGGTGCCAGGTAATTGTTTGCTGCTGCCTTCCCCTGGTATCTCCCCATCAGTATCCAAAGTGGTATATCTGTTTGAGAGGGGGATGGCCACAGGGGACCCCTGCACTACCTGCCTGCGCCTACTACTCTGCCGCGGATAGTTCAGCATGCTGGGCGCTAATGGAGCTGGGGAGTTTAAATGCCAGGGCAATGTCTGCCTCTGGGTCATAAACTCCACACAGTAACATGTCATTCTAGAATGGTACACTAGGTGTAGCTGTATGTTTTAGTAGTGGGCTACATCTATATGGGTTGTCTGTTTAACATGAGGCACTGGCCGAGAGAGTCAAGATGGCTACTGTATACAAGTCAACATGGCTGAATAAATGACTAGCACAAGTTAGCTGTTCATAATAAAAACGTCTATTTATTTATGAACATAACATGGTACCAGGAGTGGTAATACCTGCTGAATATTGTGAAATGCGACATGGAGAATTTGAAACCACCGGAGGGTTTGAAACTCACGGGGAATGTCGACTGCAATTGACGAACTCTCAAACAACAATTCAAACTCTACATTGCCGCCATCGGGTTCAGTACGAAGCCAGATGCAAGGAAAATAGTGTTGCTGCTCACGGTTGCAGGCCTGCAGGTGATAGGGGTATTTAATACATTTGTATTTGATCAAGAGGAGGACAGAGAAAAAATGGACGATGTGCTAAAGAAGTTTGATACACATTGTTCTCCCAAAAAGAACGAGACCTATGAGAGGTATGTGTTCCATTCACGGACACAGCAGCAAAATTAGACTTTTGATAACTTTGTGACCAATCTGAAACTGAAAGCACAGACATGTAATTTCTCTGAACTGAAATCATCCATGATTCGTGACCTGATTGTGTTTGGTATTCATGATAAAAAGGTCAGGGAACATCTGTTGAGAGAAACCGAACTAACATTGGAGGATGCTGTGAAAATATGCCATGCCAGTGAGCTAGCTCAGCAGCACGCAAAGACTTTCAGTGAAATTAATAATCGTGTGACTGTAGTGAGTGACAGTGCAGCTGTCGGTGCAGTGTCATGCAAGGAGAAGAAACATGGGTAGAACAGGAATGCAAAGCAATCAGAGGATGGAACTTTCAATTGTAAACGCTGTGGTTACCAGCACCATTCAAGACAATGCCCAGCATTTGGGAAAATGTGCACAAAATGTAATGGAAAGAATCACTTTGCCAAACAATGCTTTTCAAAAGTAAAAACAAAGAAAGAACATAAAGTTAATGCAGTAAAAGAGGACACTGATTTAAGTGAGACATTTTTTGTAGGAATGGTGTCATGTGACAATATAGAAAAGGATACAGAAAATGTGCAGCCCTCAGGAATGGACAATGCTGAACATAAAGTTAATGCAGTAAAAGAGGACAAATGGATGATGCCACTGTAGGTAAACGGAGCATTAGTTACATTGAAACTAGACACTGGGGCAAAAGCAAACTTAATCAGTATGAGTGACATTAAAAATATGAAAGAAAATCCCAAAATACAGAAAAAGTCAGTACTACTGAAGAACTATAATGGACAGAAAATAGATAGCTTATGTGTATGCAGACTTAAAGTGACAGTCAAAGACTAAGTGCATCATCTCATGTTTTCTGTTGTGGCTGAAGGACTTGATTCACTAATAGGTGACAAAGCTTGTGAGGACTTAGAACTAGTCAAGAGAGTCTACCATATAAACTGTGCCATAAGCAGACCAGATGACTCAATGGATTTTGTAGTGAGTAATTTCCAGGATGTGTTCAAAGGATTTGGAGTTCTACCATTCACTTACAAGATCCAGGTAAAGGAGGATGCTCAGCCAGTGGTACATGCTCAACGGAGAGTTCCAGCACCCCAGCTTGACCGGCTCAAGAAAGAACTGGACAGAATGGCCACACTAGGAATCATCAGGAAAGTCAAAGAGCCAACAGACTGGGTTAACTCCATGGTATGTGTAAGGAAAAAGAACAATGATCTAAGAGTATGCATGGATCCAAAGGACTTAAGTGCAAACATAAAACGTGAACACTACCAGATTCCCAAGCGAGAAGAAATCACCAGTGAAATGTCAGGTGCCAGATAAATGTAAGAAGTCACACAACACCAGGTTATAGTCCAACAGTTTTATGTGAAATCACAAGCTTTCAGAGCGCTGCTCCTTCGCCAGGTGAAGTGGAAAGATGCATAAAGACACAGCTTATATAGTCAGAGAATAATGCCAGATGATTACAGGTAATCTTTCTAACTGCCATTTATCACACCTCAGCAGAGAGATAATCACAGCGATCAAAGGTCTGAATGGTGTCCAAACAGGTTAGTCAGGAAAACATTACATCAAAGAACAATGAGGTGAGGTCACAAGGGGTCAAATGTTGCAGATGCTGGGGTCTGTATGAAAAACAAAAAACAGACAAAAAAACATTTTTTTTTTTTTGCTGGAAATCACAGCAGGTCCGGCCGCATCTGTGTAGAGAGAACAAGCCAATGATGACTCGAGTCTGGGTGACCCTACGTCAGGTGGGGTTACATGTAGCGTGACATGAACCCAAGGTCGCGTTGAGGCCGTCCTCATGAGTGCGGAACTTGGCTATCAGTTTCTGCTCGATGATTTTGCGTTGTCGTGTGTCTCGAAGGCCGCCTTGGAGAATGCTTACCCGAAGATCGGAGGCTGAATGTCCTTGACTGCTGAAGTGTTCCCTGACTGGAAGGGAACACTCCTGCCTGGCGATTGTTGCGTGGTGTCCGTCCATCCGTTGTCGCAGTGTCTGCATGGTCTCGCCGATGTACCATGCTCCGGGGCATCCTTTCCTGCAACGTATGAGGTAGACAACGTTGGCCGAGTCGCATGAGAATGTACCATGTACCTGGTGGGTGGTGTCCTCACGTGTGATGATGGTATCTGTGTTGATGATCTGGCATGTCTTGCAGAGGTTGCCGTGGCAGGGTTGTGTGGTGTCGTGGTCGCTGTTCTCCTGAAAGCTGGGTAATTTGCTGCGAACGATGGTCTGTCGGGGAACACTTCAGCAGTCAAGGACATTCAGCCTCCGATCTTCGGGTAAGCATTCTCCAAGGTGGCCTTTGAGACACACGACAATGCAAAATCGTCGAGCAGAAACTGATAGCCAAGTTCCGCACTCATGAGGATGGCCTCAACCGCGATCTTGGGTTCATGTCACGCTACATGTAACCCCACCTGATGTAGGGTCACCCAGACTCGAGTCATCGTTGACTTGTTCTCTCCACACAGATGCGGCCGGACCTGCTGTGATTTCCAGCAACAACAAAAAAATGCTTTTTTGTCTGTTTTTTGTTTTCCATACAGACCCCAGCATCTGCAACATTTGACCCCTTGTGACCCCAACTCATTGTTCTTTGATGTAATGTTTTCCTGACTAACCTGTTTGGACACCATTCAGACCTTTGATCGCTGTGATTATCTCTCTGCCGAGGTGTGATAAATGGCAGTTAGAAAGATTACCTGTAATCATCTGGCATTATTCTCTGACTATATAAGCTGTGTCTTTATGCATCTCTCCACTTCACTTGACGAAGGAGCAGCGCTCTGAAAGCTTGTGATTTCAAATAAAACTGTTGGACTATAACCTGGTGTGGTGTGACTTCTTACATTTGTCCACCCCAGTCCAACTCCGGCATCTCCACACCAGGTGCCAGATAATTCGCAAAGCTCGATGCCTCACAAGGATTTTGGCAACTAAAACTGGATGAAGAGAGCACCAAATACTGTACCTTCAACACACCATTTGGCAGGTGTTGTTTCCTCAGAATGCCTTTCGGGATAATATCTGCATCTGAAATCTTTCACAGAGCGATGGAACACATAATTGAAGGTCTGGAAGGAGTTCGGGTCTATGTTGATGACATCATCATCTGGGGCTCCACACTGAAAGAACACAATGAGAGACTGACTAAAGTGCTACAGAGCAAACGCCGGAATGGACTGAAGCTCAACAAAGCCAAGTGTCAGTTTGGCATCCAGGAAGTCACTTTACTAGGAGATAATCTATCTGGTAAAGGAATAGAGCCAGATATGGAAAAAGTAAATGCCATACTCAACGTGCCCCGACCCACTGACCAAAAAGGAGTACTACGCATCATGGGGATGATAAACTTCATTGGAAAGTTCATTCCTAACTTGTCAGCCAAGACAGCCTGTCTGCGAGACCTGCTACATAAAACAAATGAGTTCGCATGGACAGAAAGACATGAGCAAGAGTGGATGAACCTCAAAACAGTGCTGACAACCACACCTGTACTCACCTTCTTTGACCCAACAAAGAGAATCAATGTGTCAACGGATGCATCAAAAGATGGCCTAGGCGCGGTCTTGCTACAAGCAGAGGGTGAAGATTGGAAGCCTGTTGCCTATGCCTCCAGGTTTATGACTGATTCTGAGTGTCGATATACCCAGATTGAAAAGGAATGTCTAGGCTTGGTAGTTGGACTAGAAAAGTTCCATGGCTACATATATGGACTTCCCACCTTCACAGTTGAGACAGACCACTGCCCACTGGTTGCCATCGTAAAAAAAAACCTGAATGAGATGCCTCCAAGGATTCAATGACTCATGATGAAGCTGTAAAGATATGACTTTGAAATGATCCACACCAGGCAAATACATAGTGTTAGCAGATGCACTATCCCGAGCACCCACAATGAGTCATGTGAGCTCTACTGAGGAAGGCGTGGATGTTCATGTGAGTATGGTCACTGCTGCGCTGCCCGTGTCAGACACAAAATCAAAGCAAATAGCAGAAGAAACAGTAAAAGATACAGGCCTAGAAATTGGGGTGAGGCGCCAAACTGGCGCCAAGTTTGCCTGGGCGCAGATTTTTGCGCAGCGTTCGGAGCAGTAGCGATCGTCAGATATTCAGCCTCAGTGCCCCTAGAGGGAGACGGGGCGCGGCTCGAGGCGCTCCGCGACCCTCTTAGGGTGCTGAAAGTGAATTTCGCAGTGCATCATGCCGCAGCGCCACACGCTGCGGCACGGCATGCTGCGGTACTGCAGGCCTTCCTCCCATTGTTAAGGGGGAGGGGCCTGCAGCAGCACGAACCCCGATCGCGAGTGCCGGCAAAAGAGCCCAGCACTGTGGAGAAGTGCCGGTCTCTTGGGAAACAGCCGGCAATGCCGTGGGGGGGGGATCTGGTGGCCGGGGGCGGAGGTGCTGGCAGGCGGCCGCTGAAAAAACCGGCCACCCCGCACCTCCACCTTAACTTGCGCCTCTGCCGGCGCTGTAAGGCCCCGTGAACCGGGCGCGAATGGGGCGCTGCGCACACCGATGACGTCATCGGTGGCGGCGCAGCACAACAGGCTAACGACACCATTAGCACCCCTGCTGAATATCGCGGGAGGTGCAGCCAGTGGCGCTACAGTAACTGGCTGCCTCTTTAGGTGCTAGCAGGTGGCGCTACTCACCCAATTTCTCCCCCAGAGTGTTACAAACAGTAATAGAGAACATTCATCATGGTTGGCCAAAAGGTTCCTGTCCAAAGTATTATCACATCAGGTCAGAGTTGAGTGTCGCAAGTGGACTATTACTAAGACAAAACAGAATAGTCATTCCACAGGCTCTATGTCGAGACATGCTCAAAAGGATTCATGAGGGACACCTCGGAATTGAAAAATGCAAAAGGAGAGCAAGAGACACTGTTTATTGGCCTGGCATAAATAAGGACATTGAGAACATGATAGGCAAATGTGAGACATGTCAGAAACACCAAAACAAACAAGCAAAGGAACCAATGACTTACCAACAGCACCATGGCAAAAGGTTGGTGTGGACCTTTTTCATTTGAATGGTAAAGACTATCTGTTAGTGATTGACTACTATTCTAACTATCCTGAGATGGCACTGCTCTCAAGCACATCAGCAAGCAGTGTCATAGTGCATGTTAAATCCATTTTCACCAGACATGGGATTCCCAGGATTGCCGTTAGCGACAATGGCCCGTGCTTCAACTGTAAGGAGTGGCAACAGTTTGCAGCACATTATGACTTTCAGCACATCACATCCAGTCCTCTGTATGCTCAGTCGAATGGTAAGGCAGAGTAAGGTGTTCAAGTTCTCAAACAGCCATTGAAGAAAGCAACAGAAAGCAAGTCTGATCCTTATCTCGCCCTGCTGAGCTACCGAGCCTCCCCTTTAGACTGTGGTTCTTCACATGCTGAACTCCTAATGGGTCGCAAGTTGCGCACCACGCTACCCTGCTCATAGTCATAGAGTTTATCAGCACAGAAAGAGGCCCTTCGGCCCATCGTGTCCGCGCCGCCCATCCATCCCTGTCCAGTCTAATCCCATTTTCCAGCATTTGGTCCATAGCCTTGTATGCAATGGCATTTCAAGTGCTCATCCAAATGCTCCTTGAATGTTGTGAGGGTTCCTGCCTCTACCACCCTTTCAGGCATTGAGTTCCACATTCCAACCACCCTCTGGGTGAAAAAGTTCCTCCTCAAATCCCCTCTAAATCTCCTGCCCCTTACCCTGAATCTATGCCCCCTTGTTATTGACCCCCCTACTAAGGGGAAAAGTTCCTCTTTATCTACCCTATCTATGCCCCTCATCATTTTGTACACCTCAATCAGGTCCCCCCTCAGCCTTCTTTGCTCCAAGGAAAACAACCCCAGCCTGTCCAGTCTCTCTTCATAGCTGAGGCGCTCCATCCCAGGTAACATCCTGGTGAATCTTCTCTGCACCCTCTCCAAAGCAATCACATCCTTCCTATAGTGAGGCGACCAGAACTGCACAAGGTACTCCAGCTGTGGCCTCACCAACGTTTTGTACAGCTCCATCATAACCTCCCTGCTCTTATATTCCATGCCTCGGCTAATGAAGGCAAGTTTCCCATATGCCTTTTTAACCACCTTATCTACCTGTTCCGCTGCCTTCAGGGATCTATGTACATGTACACCAAGGTCCCTCTGACCCCCTGTACTTCCTAGGGTCCTACCACTCATTGCTGTGCAAAAGAAAAGCAGAGTAAGGAACTGAGACAGAGACTTCAACTGTTAAAGCTGAAACAGAAATCACACTATGACAAGTCATCCAAAACTATGAAACCATTGACAAGGGATGATGTTGTCAGGATTGAGGATCCAAATGCATGGAACAGGAAAGCTACAGTTCTTGAGGAAGTAGGACCAAGGTTAGAACTGAGGAAGGACAGATTCTCAGGAGGAACCGCTGTTCCCTCCTGAAAACACAAGAAACTATCCAAGAGCAAATCGATGACAATGCCGCAACTGAATCTTGTCACTCACCACCAGAACAATCTAACACAAACACACATACAGGCTCTCATGCAAACACATCAGACTTACCTGTGCTGAGAAGATCCACACGTGAAGTAAAAAAGCCTGATAGACTTAATCTTTGAGTACAAAGAAAACTATAATAAAAGAATGAAAAGCTTAGAGTTCATAAAGTAATGCTTTGAAGATGTGTTGACTGTTGTGAAGATGTTTAAAAAAAAATGTTGGTGTCGTTATGTAAAAAAAAACAAGTTCATTCGAAGGTTTATAGAGCACTAACAAAAGTTTTACTGATATCATCTTTTTCATTTTTTCTTGAAAGTTGATTGATATTGATTTTGTTTAATCTCAAAGGAAGGGGGATGTAATGATATGCAGTAACATGTCATTCTAGAATGGTACACTAGGTGTAGCTGTATGCTTTAGTAGTGAGCTACATCTATATGGGTTGTCTTGTTTAACACGAGGCACTGGTCGAGGGAGTCAAGATGGCTACTGTATACAAGTCAACATGGCTGAATAAATGACTAGCACAAGCTAGCTGTTCATAATAAAAACGTCTATTTATTTATGAACATAACAATAAACGCCACATCCGGTAAGTCGCTCGCCAGCAGCTATTGTGTTTGAACCGTCCACATAGATTTCGCAGCCTGCAGGGTGTATCCCGGCCCAAAAATCTATGTTAACTTCCCATACCCCTTCTATGGAGCACCGGTGGGCAGTCCCTGGGTAAATCATGTTGGCCGCAAGCTTCGGCTCGCAGAGACCTTTCGCTTTCAGGTCCATCTGGGAGAGAAGCAGGGTCCAGCAAGCAATGTGGGCACTGCTCACAGTCCTGTCTTTGATTCTCCCATCCAGGAGCATCTGGGTGGGCTTCTGATGTGTGAGCAGTGTGATGGGAGATGTTCGTGTGAAGATCAATGACCTTTTCACAGCCCAGTGAGTGGCGAGGAGGTGCCTCTCACAGTTGGAATAGCCCTTCTCCACATCCTTGAGTATCCTGGAGGATTAAACCACCGGTCTCAGCTGGCCGTGCCACTCTTGGAGCAGCACGGCACTCAGACTGTCCCCGCTGGCTGCCACCTCCAGGAAAAACTCCTTTTCCCCATCAATAGCCCCTAGAGCCGACGCGGTCTGCAGATCTTTCTTGAGTTTCACAAATGCTGCCGCACAACCCTCGTCCCAGGCCCACTCCACTCCCTTGTGTAGGAGTCGGAGCAGAGGGGCTGCTGTGGCTGCGTAATCTTCAATGAAATCTCTGCAGCACCCGGTTAGCCCCAGAAAAGATCTCACTCCTTGGGGGCTGGTAACTCCTGCACTGATTCCCTTCTAGCTTTATCGATGGCCCTCTCCTCAGCGCGCACAGTCAGCCCCAGGAATTTCACTTCCTGCTGGCCGATCTGTGCTTTCTTCGGGTTTACTTTGAAGCCTTCTTGCCTGAGCAGCTCCAGCAGTTCAGCCAGTAGTGGACCATGCTCCTCTCCCTCATCGGTAAATAGGAGCAGGTCATCCACGTACTGTACCAACTGCCGGGGCCGGCTGAAGCCCTTCAAACAATTAGCCATGCATTGATGGAAAATGCTAGGGCCGTTGTGGAAGCCCTGAGGTAGACCGTTCCAGGTGTATTGTTGGCCTTTAAATGTGAAGGCGAACTTGTACTGGTCCTCTCACCGCAGAGGGATGGACCAAAACCCATTGGAAATATCCAGCACCGTGAACGTGGTGCCGGATGCTAGGATACTTCCAATGAGGTCAGCGACGGCTGCAACTGTGGGTGCGCAGGCGGGGATGTTTTGATTGAGTACCCGATAGTCCACTGTAGCCCTCCAGGAGTTTTCTGGTTTTCTAACCGGCCACAGTGGAGAGTTTACGTGGGTGGCTATCAGTCTCAATACCCCCTGTTTGACTAAGGAAGCCATGGCCGCTTCCATGTCTGCCTCCGCCTCCCTGGGGAAATTGTATTGCTTTTGTGGCCGGGTCATGGGGTCCCCGTTCACACTAACCTCGACCCCGTTTACCCTCCCACAATCGTGTTTGTGAGCGGCAAATGTGGCGAGGTGTGCTCGCACAAATGCCTGGTACTCCATCGGAATGTTACTGACCATCAGTTCGAGGTCATAACCCTCCTTTGGTTTCATGGTGCACAAGGTCCCCTTGCCCTGTTTCTCTGGGATAACTGCCACTTCACATTCTTTGCCGGTACATGCTCCCCACAGACAGTGGTTCCTAAGATCCACTAGAATCCTGTGGCCTATGATAAAATCGGCCCCCAGGATCCCCTTCCCTTCCTGCTCCCTTTTCATTAAGACACAGGTCCACTTGGTGTGGAGTGCTCCTAAACGAATGAACAGCGGGATGGAGAACGAGCCAGCCTGCTCGTTACCTGTGAACCCCACTAAGCTGTACGGGACCCCGTTAGACAGAGGTGAGGTGGTGGGGTTAGCTGAATAGACGATGGTGCTCGATGCTCCAGTGTCTAACAGATAAGTCCCTTTCAACTTCTCCACCTCCATCTGAACAAGCGGTCTCTTCCATGCATCGTATTCAACGGGACACAGGTAGACAGGCTGCGTTGGTTTTAGTCATGGGTCTGGGTCTGGGTTGCGTGGGGCAGATGGGGTAAAGCACCAGTGGTGGTGGCTACGTTCCCTGGGCCATTTAATAAAGTACGGAGCGCAGCCACGAATGAGTCAAACGTGGGGGGAGAGGTTGGTGTCTCGATCTTTTGGGCAGGAGCTGGGGAGTTCTTTCCTGTGTTATCCTTCCACGGATTCCTACAGTCGTTTCTCCAATGTCCATTCTTCCCGCACCCGAAGCAGTTACACTTTGTATCGGAAGGGTTACCTCCTTCCTGGTGCCACTCCTTTATATTCTGACTAGGCTTTATTTCATGTATTTTCCTTTAGGTGGGTGCTCTTCTGTCCCTCTACCGTTCCGGTAAGCCAGGGTCAGTTGTCTGACCACTGTCTCCTCAGTGACCCGGGGGTCCTTCGGGTCAAACCAAAGTTCAGCATTGGCTCTGATCCGCGGCAAGCTGTTTGCCACCAGGCTTCGGAGCCAATGGGCCAGCTCATCCTGGTTCAGGTGAGCCGGGTCGAGAACCCCACTACAAGCACTCCTGTACAGAGGCCACAGCCTGTCTGCGAAAGCCTGTGGGGTCTCCCCTGCGAGCTGTACTGTCTTCTCCACCCGGGAGAAGGGACTTCCATCATTCATGCCCATGGCCTCCAGAACTTCCTCCCATATAACAGCGTATCTGCCCTGCTCCTTCTTGCTCTCCGCAGGGAGGGACTGGTAGAGTTTGCTATCCAGGGAGAAAAGTAGCATCTTTGCCATTTCAGAGTCATCGCACTCGTTAATGCCCGCTGCCTGTTCCAATTCCATGAAGTGGACCGAGGGGTCCGCTTTTTGAGTGAGCTTACTCAGGTGGCTTACCATAGCCCTAAGCTGTTGGGAGCCACGAATTGGCTTTCAAGGGGTCCCTGACCCCCACCACCGCCGGGCGGGCCAAACATTTGCTGCTGGACTGTGCACATCGGCCCCAGCTCCGACCCATCTTGCATTGGTTTGCCAACCTCTCCCTGCTGCCAAACCGAGTTAAAACCTGGTGCCACAGGTGGTGGTGGTGTGCACTCCCTGCCGGTCTCACAAATCGTCTGTCCCTCCTGCTGCCCAACCGGGTCGTTCCCCGACGCCACAGGTGGTGTCAGAACAGTTTCCCCTTGCTCTCCCAGGTCCACCCAGGCCGCACCCAGGTTTATTAGGCATACCATGCCTTTGGCCCTGGAAAGAGCACGGTTCAAACTGTCGATTTGTTTCTGACAGGGGCCATGATCGCCCCCCTCAAACCCCCTAGTGCTTGCTATTTTTTAAGCTGCCTGGACGTCTCTCAAACTCTCCACCTGCTCTCTTACTTGCCTGGCGAGGCGGGTGTTCTCTTCCCGTAACACCAGTTCATTATTTTTGGCTTCGGTGACGTGACACCGAAAGTATTCCTGTCTGTTTCTGTGTGTTTCCACTAGTTGCATTTTCTCCGGTTTTGTGCATTTAGTTCTTCCAATAACCTTTCCCCAGCTAGAGCCCTTACGTGAGACTGTTGAACTGATTCCTGTAGCTCTGCTGCCAGTGCCTCAACACATTTATCCAAAAGCTGGACCTGTCACTGGAAGCACACCAACCAGATTGCTTTCTCCACAGATTTCTTATGGTCCTTGCTCTCAGTCCATTTGGCTGCAGCGTTTATCAGACGCTCAGCACGCAACAGACTGAGCACCCATTTCTTGGTGATATTTAATCTCTTGAACACATAATAGGAACTCCTCTCTTCCATCTTAGTTCTCGCCTCAAAAACAGTGTCCACTCTATCACATCCCTTTTGCCAAGGTCCTGCCATGGTCGCCATTATGTAGGGGGTGGTGTGTAGGTCAGCTTCCCCTCTGACTTCTGAGTAGTTCGAATCACACCCACTCCCTTGATTCTAGACCTTGGGCTTATTTGGGTGTTGTGACAAAAGTGCAGCAGACAACTGGTTTTGGTGCAAGAAATGTTGATCTTTATTCAAGAAAGAAAATATAACACAGCAATCTTCTACTCTAATAAAAATGGGGAACACTTCGATACATATGAGGGAAAATACAGTCGAAAAATACCTCACCCCTCCCAATCCCACTTCCTAGCTAAGTTGGACTCTAGAGGACCAGGGATAATGCTCACCAAAACGGATCCTTGATAGTTGAGCTGGTTTGCGGTTTTGGGGTTTGCTGGATGTGTTGGTCGGTGTCTGCTGTACCCCATACATGGTAGAGGACTTTGATTATCTGCTGGTCAGTCTTCGCGAGTCCGCTGATGCGGTAGGGTGCGTTTTGAATCTATGGGGTGAGTACCCACTTTTCTTCGGTAGAGATAGGGTTTAGAGTTCCTTTTCAGTAAAAATCTTACCCGGGGTAAGACAGGAATAGATTGTAGAGTGGAAACTTTTGAATCTTCGGTTTTTCTCCTGAGTTGTTTTTCTTTGGTCGCGGTGGCTCAATATTACCAGATTGGTTGGTGGTAATATTTTGTTGGTAGTTTTGTAAGGCTCTTGTTGCCATGGGGTGTCCAATGATGTACCAGGTCACTGAAGCTGTTGAACTTGGGTGTACGGTAGAATGCTGACCCATTTCGATGCTTCGGTTTCTCTTGTGTGTTGCTTCTGGGGCGAGCTTTCTGAGAGAAAACTTCTTGAGTTGTTTCGAACTTCTGGAGAGTGTCTTTCTTTAGAAAACATGCCTTTAATTATACTAATTGGGGCCTCCTAATCTGCACGCCAAATCAGTCCTGGTTTATTGTTTGATTTGGGCGGGCTCATTAAGGTAACTTGATAAAAATGTGAAAAATGGTTTCGGGATGTTGTACTGTTTAGTCAATGAGTTGTTGATCACCTAGTTCATTATCATAGTTATATTCAGGTTTCGAGTATTCTGTCTGAGCCTGAGATTTCTATGTAGGTTGGTGAGGTGATTTGCATTATGCATGTTTTGGATGGGTCCTGTGTTTTGGGTGGGGACTGCTCCTTCGTGGATCAATTGTTAGGATGAATTGAGGTTAAACAGTTCCCCAGATTTACTCCAATATCCAAATTGTCTTCACAGAGGTTGATCCCATTTTCTGTTGCAGCCTCTTCTCCCTGTAAACGTCCAAACATGTCTTTTTATTTTATCATCCTGAAACTCGTTTAGAAAGAGTCCAAAGTCATTTTCCTTAGGGTTTTCTTCTAGCTTTGGGGGATCTGAGAATTTTGAGAATCTTACAGGAATTAATCATGGGAAACAAGGAAATGGCAGAGACTTTGAGCAAATATTTTGTATTGGTCTTCACGGTAGAAGATGCTAAAAGCATCCCAATAATGGATAATCAAGGGGCTATTGGGGTGTGGGGGAACCTAAAACAATCACTATCACTAGAGACAAAGTGCTAGGCAAACTAATGGGACTAAAGGTGGACAAGTCCCCTGGACCCGATGGCCTGCATTCTAGGGTCTTAAAAGAGGTGGCTGCAGAGATAGTAGATGCATTGGTTGTAATCTACCAAAGTTCCCTGGACTCTGGAGAGGTCCCAACGGACTGGAAAACCGCAAATGTAACGCCCCTAATTAAGAACTGAGGGAGACAGAAAGCAGGCAACTATAGACCAGTTAGCCTAACATCTGTCATTGGGAAAATGCTGGAGTCCATCACTAAGGAAGTGGTAGCAGGACATTTAGAAAATCATAATATAGTCAAGCAGAGTCAGCATGGTTTTCGGAAAGGGAAATCATGTTTGACAAATTTGCTGGAGTTCTTTGAGGATGTAACTGTAAAGTCCGCGCCTCAATAATACACGGACTTCGGGAGAACAGTTTAACAGGTACTTTACTGAACAAGAGGCAGCTTGAAACTGAAACTACAGAAGCCTGCTAGGGCCTTTTATACAGGGGTGGTCACTGCCGGTACTGCAGTCTAAGACCAGTTATTCCCTTAAAGGGACATACACAACAGTAACAAGCAGGGTGGATAAAGGGGAACCAGTAGATGTCGTGTATTTGGATTTCCAGAAGGCATTCGATAAGATGCCACATCTGCACAAGATAAGAGCTCACAGAGTTGGGGGTAATATATTAGCATGGATAGAGGATTGGCTAACTAACAGAAAACAGAGGGTCGGGATAAATGGGTAATTTTCAGGTTGGCAAACGGTAACTAGTGGGGTGCCACAGGGATCAGTGCTGGGGCCTCAACTATTTACACTCTTAATGACTTGGATGAAAGGACCGAGTGTAATATAGCCAAATTTACTGATGATACAAAGATAGGTGGGAAAGCAAATTGTGTGGAGGATGCAAAGAATCTCCAAAGGGATATCGATAGGCTAAGTGAATGGGCAAAAATCTGGCAGATGGAGTATAATGTGGGAAAGTGCGAGGTTATCCACTTTGGTAGGAAAAATAAAAAAGCGAATTATTATTGAAATGGGGAGAGATTACAAAATGCTAAGGTGCAGAGGGATCTGGGGGTCCTTGTACATGAATCACAAAAAGTTAGCGTGCAGGTACAGCAAGTAATTAGGAAGGCAAATGGAATGTTGGCCTTTATTGCAAAGGGAATGGAGTATAAAAGTAGTGAAGTCCTGTTACAAATGTACAGGGCATTGGTGAGACCACACCTGGAGTACGTACAGTTTTGGTCTTATTTAAGGCAGGATATAGTTGCATTGGAGGCAGTTCAGAGAAGGTTCACGAGGTTGATTCTGGAGATGAAGGAGTTGTCTTATGAAGAAAGGTTGAGCATGTTGGGCCTATACTCATTGGAGTTTAGAAGAATGAGAGGTGATCTTATTGAAACATATAAGATTCTGAGGGAGCTTGACAAGGTAGATGCAGAGAGGATGTTTCCCCTCATGGGGGAATCTAGAACTAGGGGGCATAGTTTCAGAATAAGGGGGCACCCATTTAAAATGGAGATGAGGAGGAATTTCTTCTCTCAGAGGGTCGTGAATCTTTGGAATTCTCTACCCCAGAGAGCTGTGGTGGTGGAGTCATTGAATATATTCAAGGTGGAGGTAGACAGACTTTTGAACAATAAGGGAGTCGGGGGTTATGGGGAGCGGGCAGGGAAATGGAGTTGAGGCCAAGATTAGATCAGCCATGATCTTATTGGATGGCAGTGCAGGCTCGAGGGGCTGAATGACCTACTCCTGCTCCTACGTCTTATGTTCTTATGAGGCCAATACATCCTTCCTGAGGTGCAGTGCCCAGAACTGAATGCAGTGCTCCAGATGGGGTCTGACCACGGCTCTGTACAACTGAACTATAATTTCCCCCCCCCCTTTGGAATCTAGCCCCCATGAGATAAGCATTCTATTGCTGAGTTGAACATATAATCTCGGCTGACCTTTCAGTGCCATACAGAGGTGGTGCTGTGTTATTAAGGGGGCTTTCTTTCACATAAGACATTAAACTGAGGCACCGTCTACAATGTTGGGGTGGATCTAAAAGATCCTGTGGCTCTATTTGAAGAAGAGCAGAGAGTTCTCCTCGTGTCCTGGACCAACAGTGTTTGTTTAAGCCAAATCCGGTCAGTCACTTATTTACTATTTGTGAGAAGTTAATGTAAGCAAATTAATTGACATGTTTATCTACATAAAAACAGTGAAAGCTCATTCAAAATAACCTGATTGTTGCAAAGCACTGTGACGCATCCTGAAGCTGTGAAATGCACAATATAAATGTTGGCCAATGTGTATATGGGTCAAAGGTGACGATTTTGGCATTCAACACATGTTTGGCTCAAAGCCCACAGAGGAGATTATCAGCTCAGTCACTTCCTGGTAACACTGTGCCTAGAAATTGAGAGATATGATGAGAGGCTGGATATGCAGTTTCACATCAAGCTAAAAGGAAAGTGTTGTGTATGTAACCGTTTACCTTTAAGGGAACTATAGAATGTAACCGTTCGCCTTTAAGAGCACTACTTTGGGGTGGCACTATCTGTTGGCTCATGTATACTGTAGTGCCGATAGTGACCACACCAGTATATAAGGGTTGTGATACGTTAACTAGGGCAGAAATCGCCCAGACCTCTGAATAGTAAAGACCTGTTTTGTTTGTACTCCTAAAGTCTCTGAAGTTATTTACTGCACAACTTACAGACTTTACAATGGCGACGAGGCCGATCGTACCCTGCGGCAACAGTAGTTCCTAAGCAACTAAGGAGCGTCGAAGTGAGGCACCCGCCCTCGTCGTTCTGCTGGGTGAAAACTCGAGGCTGCAGCGATAGCAAAGAGGAAGATTTTGGCATTGAAAACTTCCATCTGCAACAGGCACTGACGGTCCCTTCTGCCACAGTGAGGAGCGAGCCGATCGACAAGAGAGGCAAGGCTGCCACGGACTGTGAGTAAGGGAACAGTAAAAGAAAATAAGGAAGGAGTAAAACCAGAGGATAAGGGCGGTACACTCGACCACGGTCGAGGGGGAAAGGAGCCAGACAAAGTCGGGTCCAGAGGCGCTGAGACTGGGAGCAGGCCGGGTGAGACAGAGCCGAGAAATCGGGAATTGGCCGAGAGCCAGTTCAGAGGCTGTAACTGTCCGCCGTCATCGGGGGTACCCGGAGCCGGTTGCCTGCCGCGGGAAGGAGAGCGCTGAAGCCGACGCGCGGGCTGGGGATCTGAAAGCCAGCGGAGAGCGCTGAAGCCGACGCGCGGGCTGGGGATCTGAAAACCAGCGGAGAGCGCTGAAGCCGACGCGCGGGCTGGGGGTCTGAAAGCCAGCGGAGAGCGCTGAAGCCGACGCACAGGCTGGGGACCGGTAGCCAGCGGCCGTCGCCCGCGGGGGAAAGTGTACCCCTCCCGCCAGGGGAAGAAGCGGGAAACCGCCATTGCCGTGGGCGGGGAGAACAGAAAAGCGCGGGGAAAACCGCCATTAAAGTGGGCGGGGAGAGCCGAGAAGCGCGGGAAAGCCGCCATTTTTCACGGGAAAACCGCTGAAGAAGAAGGAAGAAGCGGGAAACCGCCATCTTGGAAATTATTAAGAATTTCAGGAAAGTAATAAGATTTTTCAGAAAGGCTGGTGTGTTCTCAAGAAGAGAGAAGAAAATTAATTAGAATTTTCAGAAACAAGAAATAAGTAAAGCAATACTTGTGGTGTTCTCAAGAAGAGAGAAGAAAATTAATTAGAATTTTCAGAAACAAGAAATAAGTAAAGCAATACTTGTGGTCTCAAGAAGAGAAGAAAATTTATAATAAGTAAAGAAATACTTGTGCTGTTCTCGGAAAGAGAAGAAGATGCCTAAGCGAGGAAATATTAATGATTTTAATGCTGAAATAGAAGACAGGGCCACGTATGGGGAACGCATAGGAATATATTGCGTAACCATATACGCCAAGGCAATAACTTTGTTAAATTCGATGGGAGCAAAAACATACGGGCTCTTGAAACATCTAATAGCACCAGTTAAACCAGTGGACCAGACCTTCGAAGAGATCGTAGCAGTGCTGAAGGATCAAATTACTGCAAGCATTTCCAAATGCTACCGTTGTGGAAAGACAACGCACGACCAGAATCAGTGCTGGTTTAAGAATCAAGAGTGCAGGAAATGTGGCAAACTGGGTCACATCGCGAAGGTATGCAGGTCCAGAAAGAAGACCAACAAACAAAGGAAGCCACCACCACAAGAAAAGTACAACAAGGTGCATCAGGTGGCTGAAAAGAGTTCAGACGAACAAAATTCAGACTCAGACCCAAACAGCCAGGAGTTGGATAGTCTGAGAATCCACAATGTGGGTAAAGTAACTGGTCTACAGACGATCTGGGTCACACTAAAAATAGCTGGAGTCCAAGTACGAATGGAGCTGGACACGGGATCAGCTGTATCAGTCATCAACCAAAAGGACTACCACCGACTATTCTCTCACATACCCTTAAGAAATACCAAGTTCGTATTACAGACGTACACGGGGCATCGCGTATACCCCATGGGGAAAATAAGAGTCAAGGTGAGAGATAGGGGTAAAGTACACCCAAGAATGAATTTGTACGTACTACCTGAGGGAGGACCACCACTTCTAGGACGGGAGTGGATCAAGAAAATAGACATGGAATGGCACTACCGACAAGCAATGACGAGTGAGGACTCGGTGCAGACAAGCAGCTCAGACTCTGAGCCGGAAGACGATAAGTCCAGCTTATGTATGAAAAACAAGGTTAACATTAACTCACGGACTAAGGTTGGAAAATCGATGGCGTGCATAAAGACAGAGAATTCTGAGTCTGTTCAAGCTACAGACATATGCATTACGGAGGAACACCGGGCTCGAACTCAACGCTATTTCAAAGTACAACAACAATTAGAACAATTAAGTTACCGCCTCGTACAAGAGATGAAAACAATGAAAAAGTTCTATGACACCGAATGGGAGAGTCTGGAAAGACAACAGAACCTACTGGCTCAAGCAGAGAGCGACCATAGAGCCATCGTGACCAATTACCGATCACATCTCCCTGATGATGTTCAGGGGTTAGAATATTTGCATGATCTAGAGATACAGCAGAAGGGCAAATCACGCTGCACTGAGGATTTTGTTCTGCAATTAGAGACGGAGCTAGTGCAGGCAAAGTTAAGAGAAGTTGAATCACAGGGTGCTCTTAAGGAGATGCAGAAACAAATCTTGGACATGGAAAAGAGAAACGCTTCTTTACCTGATGAGAATAATGTGGCCATGTTGCAAGAGGAGCTTATAGGGGCGAAACTGAAAGAAGCTAAGCAAAGGATGTTGGAATTTGAAACGCAGAACCAAATCAGCGGTAATCAGCTATGTCAAGCAGAGAAGGAGTGCAAGGGTCTACATGAGAAGGTGCAATATCTCTCAGCCCAAAATAAGGGACTACTCACTCAGTTAAATGAAAGTAAACGGGAAATGGCTGAGATGGACTGCAAGAATAAAGAAGAGTTGATGGCAGTGAGACTTCGAGAGGCAGATAGCATAGCAGCCTTGGCTGAACTCCAACAGGAAATTGCGAAAGAAACAAATGAAGAGGAATCTTCAGGAAGCCAGGATTTTATTCCAGTTCTTCTCTACGACTCCTTACAAGCAGAGTGCGAGAAGTTGAAAAAACAGTATGAACAGGCCCAGACTACAATTCTGGAGGGGGTTAACTCAGCAACCTCCGAAAAGCTAGTTTCGTTGGAAGTATATGAGCAACTAAAGGTTGAACATGAGCAAGAAGTCCAAAGGCTGCAGGAAATTCTTGAGGAGCTCAGGGCCAAGACAGACTCATCGGTAGAAGTTCCATACATAGATGAGGATGTAGAGGTGAAAGACATGGCAGAACTCATAAAAATATGGAAGGAAGCCCAAGACAAATATGAGGCGGCAATTACCGAGGTTGACCGACTTGAAGAACAGTTTCAACTGGGAATGGGCCCTGAACATGAGCTAGAGAGCATCGAGGCGCAACTTCTCCAAGCACTGGAAGCCAAAGTACAAGAGGAAGAGAAGATGAAAGCATTGGAGAAAATGATGGATGAAATGGAGGAGTACGCTGAATTACGTCCAGGGGAACAGGAGAATGGGGAAACAGCTACTTCAGTAGAAGGATTAAATAGCCTGATAACGAAATCCCTGAAGGAAGGGAAAGGATTGAACGCACAAATGAGGCCAGGAGGGAAGGAAGGGCAGACATCCGAGGAAGAGCAGGATGAATATGATTGCTTGAAGAAGGGTTTTGACCTGTTGAGTGACACCGAATGTTATGAGGATGTGGTCTGCCCAAATTGTGATGGGAACTCCCAAAGTGCTGAAATCCTGAGGAAGCACTTAAGGTCTAAGGAACATAGAGAGTTGGTGGCGCTACAGATGGCAGCCGGGAAAAGAGCTCGGAGAGTTTCAAAAAGGCAGAAAAGAAAAAGAAGAAGCAGAAAATAATAACTGTTTAAAATATTATTACTTCTACTACCTCAGTCCGAACACTACGAAAGGTGCTAAATTTGTAAAAAAAATCCAGGGACATTATCAAGACAGCCAGTGGGTTGTATAAGTCCGCACTGCTGGTTCAACAGGACGAAAGTACAAGCTGTTAAAAAAAAAAAAAAAGGCTATGGAGGATGCTGTCTGGAACGAATTAATACCAGAGACTGAATTTATGAACTGTTCCCACAGAGACTGAACCTGTAAACTGATTCCACTGAGAGTATGTTTGTAAACTGTTATATGACGTTGACTCCATTGAGAGTATATCTGTAAATTGTTATATGACGTTGACTCCATCGAGAGTATATCTGCAAACTGTTTATATAAAGTTGAAGATTGTATGTTTAACGGGATTCTGTAAGTAATAAGCTAGGAAGGGAGGAGTGTTGTGTATGTAACCGTTTACCTTTAAGGGAACTATAGAATGTAACCGTTCGCCTTTAAGAGCACTACTTTGGGGTGGCACTATCTGTTGGCTCATGTATACTGTAGTGCCGATAGTGACCACACCAGTATATAAGGGTTGTGATACGTTAACTAGGGCAGAAATCGCCCAGACCTCTGAATAGTAAAGACCTGTTTTGTTTGTACTCCTAAAGTCTCTGAAGTTATTTACTGCACAACTTACAGACTTTACAGAAAGGGTTCGTGGACTTTTTCTATTCCTGTACGTTCTTACTGTAAGATTTCGCAAAATTCAACAGATTCCCCAAGACTACCCTAAAGAAGGGATTTTTGGACTGTTAAAATAAAACATGTCAGAATGGTATAAGAATATTGGGCCTATAGGGAGATTTAAAAATCTAGGACCCCAGGATTTTGGTTTTATTTTAAAAGCATGTTCGAGCCTGTGGAAGAAAAGGGGACTGCAACAAAGGAATTGGGATTGGCCTCTGTAAATGGACAGTTTTGAGTATTGGCATTAGCCAAGCTGTCTGGGGACTATCTGGACTGTCTCAGTCATTTTACATAATGACAATAGGCCAACGGAAGAGCAGTTCCCGCCCAAAATTACAGAACCATCCAAAGTATAAATAATGCAGAACATGCCACCAACCAACAAAAGAACCTTGGCCCCCACAGGAAAAGACAAATGTTACTGCAATTAAGCAAGAGGTTAAACAATCACTTAAACCAATTAAGAATCGATGAGACTACCCCGAAACCACTTCACGCAACCTTAAACCAATTAAGATCGATGGGACCATCCTGAAAGATATTAAACAATTTTTAACCCAGCAATGTTAACGAGCCCACCAAAACTAACAAAGAGACAGAACTGATTTGGCGCACAGATTAGCAGGCCTCAAACAGTATAATTGAGGGCCTGTTTTTACAATGAGTTCAGTGTGAAGAAGCTACAAGTTCAACAAAGGTGCAGTGCGGTTTCAGAGTTTGGTTCAAGGAGTGCAGGTCCACTTCTGGTCGAGCGGTCATTCATGTCAAATCAAGCCATCAAGTTCAGTCCAAGAAGAAGCTCCCTCTCGAAGAAGTAACACACCATCGGAGACCTCGCGGCAGGCCAGGGCCCCACAAAACAAAGAACCAAATATTACCAGCAACCGGGTAATATTGGGCTACCGCGACCAACAAAACCCAACTCAGAAGAAAACCGAAGATCCGCAAGTTTTTCCACTCTACAATCTATCCTGATTTACCCCTGGGTAAGATTTTTACTGAATATACTCTAAACCCCACTTCTAACCAAAAGAAATTGGGTACTCACCTGATAGATCCAATACGCACCCGACCGCATCAGCGGACTCGCAAAGACTGATAAGCCACGCAGGTGAAGTCCTCTACCGCGTCTGGGGTATGGCAGGCCCCAACAGACACATCTAGAGAACCCCGAAATCGCGAACCTCTACAACTGCCAAATGAAGTCGTTTATCCCTGGTCCTCTGGAGCCCAACTTAGCTAGTGAAGTGGGATTGGGGGGGGGTGTAGTATTCTGTCTATTGTTATTTTCCCTCGTATATTCTGAAGTGTTCCCCCAATTTAGAGTGTTACGATTATTGTATTGTGTATTTTCTTTCTCAATAAAGATCTTATTTCTTTCACCAAAATTCAGTTGTCTGCTGCACTTTTCATCACAACCCCCAAATAAGTCCCAGGTCGAGAACCAAGGGAGTGGGAGCGATTCAAACCGCTCATAAGTCAGAGGTAGAGCTAACCCGTACACCACCCCCTACATTACTAAAATTAACATTATCTCAGAGGTGTATGTATGGTAAGGGTGTCAAGGAGTTAAACTGAGCAGGTTGATACAGAGTTATATATAGTTAAACAAATGGTTTTATGACACATAGTTCAATCAACAGTGGAAGTACAGTAGCATAGTGGTTTTGTTACTGGACTAGTAATCCAGAGGCCTGGACTAATGATCCAGAGACATGACTTCAAATTCCAATACGACCGCAGTGCTGAAGACTTGCGCTCCAGAACTAGCCGCGCCTCTAGCCAAGTCGTTCCAGTACAGCTATAACACTGGCGTCTTCCCAACAATGTGGAAAACTGCCCTGGTAAGTCCAGTCCACAAAAAGTAAAACAAATCCAATCCGGACAATTACCATCCCATCAGTCTACTCTCAATCATCAGTAAAATGGTGGAAAGTGCTGTCGACAGTGCTATCAAGCAGCATTTACTCACCAATAACCTGCTCAACGATGCCCAGTTTGGGTTCCGCCAGGACCACTCAGCTCCAGACCTCATTACAGCCTTGGTCCAAACATGGACAAAGGAGCTGAGTTCCAGAGGTGAGGTAAGAGTGACTGCCCTTGACATCAAGGCAGCATTTGACCGAGTGTAGCATCAAGGAGCCCTAGATATAAAGAGTGCAGCAGAACGAGGCCCGAGAGCTGAGGCAGCAGACCTGAGAGGGAGCGAGAGCGGAGCCTGAGGATATAAAGAGCGCGGCAGAGCGAGGCCCGACAGCGGAGGCAGCGGACCTGAGAGGGAGCGAGAGCGGAGCCTGAGGATATAAAGAGCGCGGCAGAGCGAGGCCCGAGAGCGGAGGCAGCGAACCTGTGAGGGAGCGAGAGCGGAGCCTGAGGATATAAAGAGCACGGCAGAGCGAGGCCCGAGAGTGGAGGCAGCGAACCTGTGAGGGAGCGAGAGCGGAGCCTGAGGATATAAAGAGCGCAGCAGAGCAAGGCCCGAGAGTGGAGGCAGCAGACCTGACAACAAAAACAAGGAGAGATGTCACAGGAAAGCAGGGAAGTGATTGGTTGGTTAATATTTCTCTCTTTATCTTGGGCATTGGTTTAAATGAAGATCTGGGATTAAAAACTAAATGATCAAAAAGCGGGAGCTGATTGGTGAGTTTCTGGTAAGCATTTTTACTTAGCCTTATTACAGTTTTTAAGTTTATTCCAGCAAGGTTAGTAAATAAGCTGTTAATTAGAGATATGGCAGGGCAGCTCACACCCGTGGAATGCACATCCTGTGCCATGTGGGAAGTCCTGGACACCTCCTGTGGTCTGGACAACCACATGTGCGGGAAGTGTCGCCAGCTACAGCAGCTCGAGCACTGGGTTACGGAGCTAGAGCGGCGGCTGCAGTCACTACTGTGCATCCACGAGGCTGAGAGCTGTGTGGATAGCATGTTTCGGGAGGTGGTCACCCCGCAGCTTAAGAGTGTGTAGGCAGAGAGGGAATGGGTGACCATCAGACAGAAGAGGAGGACCAGGCAGGTAGTGCAGGAGTCCCCTGAGCCCATCTTTCTTACCAACCAGTATTCGGTGCTGAGTACTGGTGAGGACGATGGTTCCTCTGGGGAGTGCAGACAAAGCCAAGTCCACAGCACCATGGAAGGCTCAGCTGCACAGGCAGGGGTGAAGAGGAGAGGGCGAGCAATAGTGATAGTGTAAGGGGTGGTGTGTGTGGTCAGCTTTGCCTCTGACTCCCTGAGCGGTTCAAATCGCTCCCACTCCCTTGGTTCTAGAATTCGGAGTTTGGACTTATTTGGGGTTGTATATAAATATGCGAAGAGAAAAAGATTGGTGAAGTCAAGCGTAGGTCCCTTGCAGTCAGAATCAGGGGAATTTATAATGGGGAAAAAAGAAATGGCTGACCGATTAAATACATATTTTGGTTCTGTCTTCACAAAGGAGGACACAAATAACCTCCCAGAGATGTCGGGGAACATAGGACTAATGAGGGGGAGGAACTGAAAGAAATCAGTATTTGTAGGGAAATGGTGTTGGGGAAGTTGACGGGATTGAAGGCTGATAAATCCCCAGGGCCTGATAATCTACATCCTAGGGTACTTAAGGAAGTGGCCCTGGAGATAGTAGATGCATTGCTGGTCATCTTCCAGAACTCGATAGACTCTGGAACAGTACTGTTGTGTATTTTGAATGTGTATTAGAATTGTCCCACATGGAATACCATAGTGGTGATTTGCAATGCACTATGGGAAATGTAGTGCATTGAGTGAAGAAGCACATTGTAAATAAAATGGCCGTTAACTAAACTCTCCACTCCGGAGTCCTTCTTAATTGTTATGTAGGTAAGGGTATAAAACCCCTTGAGACACAACAAAACTGGCGACGAGGACGACGGACTTGTGCATCACTTTGCACTGGAATCGGCGATGTTTAAAGTAAGAAGCTCCTGTCTTTTCTTAATGGCGCGCCCGCAGTTTCGTGCTGATGCAATTGCCTCGTAAAGGTGGTGGTTCGTGTGTTACACAAATAAGAAGGGGGAGAGTAACGATACAGTGAAACAAAGTGGAGGAAAAGGACTGTAAAAATAAAAAAATAAGTGGAGGAAAAGGACTGTAAAGAAAAAAAAAGAAAACAAAATGGCTATGCTAACCGGAGCGTTTGGACCATTTGATGAAACGGCGGAGCAATGGAGTGCTTATACAGAGCGTTTAAGATTTTTCGTGACTGCAAATGGCATTAAAGATGATGTGAAAGTGGTGACGTTCCTCAGTGTGATCGGAGCAAAAACATTTGGCTTGTTACGGAGTTTGATGCACACGGATAAGCCCGGCGCTAAGACATATGATCAGATTGTGGAAGTTTTGGAAACACATTTCGCACCCAAGCCGCTGCTGATTGTCGAGAGGTTCAGGTTTCACAAACGAAACCAAGGGGAGGGTGAGTCCATAGCCAAATATGTTGCAGTGCTAAAGAAGCTAACTGAGCATTGTGAGTTTGGTGAAACTCTAAATGACACTGTCCGTGATAGGTTTGTGTGTGGATTAAGATGTGAAGCAACACAGAAGCGCTTGCTCATGACTGACAAACTGACGCTTAAATCAGCAGTGGAGCTCGCTGTGTCTATAGAGTTAGCAGCTAAAGATGCACAGCTGTTGGGGGCTGCAACAAGAGTGCACAGGGTAGCAGCTACACCGGATAAGCATGCAAGGGGCGCCAGAGAGTGTTACAGATGTGGAAGGTCAGGTCATCAGCCATCTGGCTGCTGGTGTAAAGACCTGACCTGTCGGAAATGTGAAAAGAAAGGACACATTGAACGTGTGTGTAAAGGGCAAAGGAAACAATCCTACACAGAGACACACAAAAACACACAAGGAAACACATCCAACTGGCGTTCTAAAAAGAAAAACCTACACATGGTGAAACAAGAACAGGAAGACAGTGACACAGACTCTGATGGGGAGCTGAATCTCCATGTGTTAACGGTGAATGGAGGCTCATCAAGCTATGGAGTCACTCCACTACTAGAGGGAATACCGGTCAAAATGGAGCTGGATACGGGGGCCGCTGTCTCCTTGATTTCAGAGAAGCTATTCAAAGAAAAACTGAACCACCTATCGCTGACGCCGGCCAAGCTCATCTTAAAGACCTACACTGGGGAAACAGTCCCAATGCTGGGTAAGACGGAGGTCAAGGTGGAGCTTAATGGACAAACCATGATGCTGCCTGTTTACGTGGTCAAGGGTGACTATCCATCCCTGATGGGCAGGCCATGGTTGGAGAAAATTCATCTGGATTGGAAAAAAGTGAATGCGGTGTCAGTCGAAGAGGCGGGGCTAGCGGCAGTGTTGACAAAGCATGCGGCTGTCTTTGACGGAGAATTGGGGAGTGTGAAGGGGATTACGGTCAAACTCAAGGTGAAGCCTGACAGCCAGCCATGATTCCTGAAGGCCAGGAACGTTCCCTATGCCCTCAGACCAAAGGTGGAGGCTAACCTGGAGCGTCTGGTCAAGATAGGGGTCCTGGTGCCAGTTTTGCACAGTGAGTGGGCCACGCCCATGGTACCAGTGATGAAGAGTGACGGCACAGTTCGCTTATGTGGAGATTTCAAAGTAACAGTGAATCCTTTGCTCTCAGCTGAACAGTACCCCCTCCCCATCATTGAAGATCTTTTCGCAGGTCTAGCAGGTGGTCAGAAGTTTAGCAAGATTGATCTATGCCAAGCCTACTTGCAGATGCATGTAGAAGAGGACTCACAGAAGTACTTCACCATCACCACACATAAGGGCCTCTACAGGTTCTGCCGCCTACCCTTTGGTATAACGTCAGCACCAGCATTGTTTCAGCGGGCTATGGACCAGATCTTAAGCGGCATTCCAGGGGTACAATGTTATCTCGACGATATCCTCGTCACAAGAAAGGACGACAATGAGCATCTGCAGAACCTGACGAAGACACTGGGAAGACGTGAAGAATATGGCTTACACGTTAGCAAGGACAAGTGCGAATTTTTCAAGCCATCAGTGGAGTACCTAGGCCATGTCATCGAAGCGGACGGCCTACACACAGCACCGTCGAAAGTGAAAACCATTGCCGACGCTCCTGCACCTACAAATGTCGGCCAGCTGCGGTCATTCTTACGTCTCCTGAACTATTACGGAAAGTTTATTCCACAGCTGGCATCACCGTTGAAGCCATTACATGAGTTGCTGTGTCAGGGCAAGGCCTGGGCGTGGACGAAGGAGTGCGAAGCTGCATTCAAGAAAGCCAAAGCAGCTTTGACAGACCCCAGAGTGTACACACTTTGACCCGTCATTGCAGATTCAGCTGGCCTGTGGCGCGTCACCTTATGGCGTCGGCGCGGTCGTGCCCCACATCTTTCCCTCAGGCGAAGAGAAGCCGATTGCATTCGCGTCAAGGTCCCTGAGCAAGGCTGAGGTAAAATACCCGCATCATCTTTGGAATCAAAAAGTTCCATCACTACTTGTTCGGAGGGAAATTCACCTTGCTGACGGATCATTGTCCTCTGACATCGATCTTTGGTCCACACACAGGAATACCCTCCCTGGCAGCGTGCAGGATGCAGCGCTGGGCGCTGATGTTAAGCGCTCACAATTACAACATCAAATACCGGAGGTCAGCAGCACATGGCAATGCGGATGGATTGTCAAGACTTCCACTGCCTGTGCCCTCTGAAGGCTGTGAGCAGAAGATTTTCTACTTTGACATGGTGAGCAATGCCCCTGTCACAGCCCGGCAGGTCAAGAAAGAGACCAGAGTGGACCCTACGCTATCCAAGGTGCTGGATCGGGTGATGCGAGGAGATGGATCACAGGTGTCAGATGTACCACCTGAGCTCCTACCTTACCTGTCAAGAGGGAAGGAGTTGTCTGTCACGTCAGGATGCCTCCTTTGGGGCATGCGAGTGTTCATACCACCAAAGCTGCGGAAACATATCCTCAACGAGCTGCACTCAGGACATTGTGGTATTGTCCGGATGAAGGAGCTGGCACGAAGCTACTTCTGGTGGCCCGGTCTGGATCATGAAATTGAAGTTGAAGCGAAATCATGCCCATCATGCGAGACAACCAGGAATACGCCAAGAGCAGCGCCACTGCATCCATGGGAATGGCCGGCGACACCGTGGCAACGGATCCATCTGGACTTCGCAGGACCAGTGGAAGGAGCGATGTTCCTGGTCGTGGTGGACTCCCATTCCAAATGGCTGGAGGTTGCAGTAATGTCCACTACCACTACGGAGAAAACCATCGAGACTCTGAGAGAGATGTTCGGGCGATTTGGTCTGCCGGAGCAGATCGTAACCAACAATGGAACACAGTTCACATCCCAGGAGATGGAGGAGTTCCTCAAGAGCAATGGAATCCAGCACACGTTCTCCGCGCCTTATCATCCATCCACGAATGGATTGGCGGAGAGATTTGTCAGAATGCTGAAACACACGTTGAAAGTGGCAAGAAGTGATGCTCCTCTAAAGCAGCGCCTGAATGCTTTCTTGCTGAAATACTGAAACACACCTCATGCTACGACTGGAGCATCTCCTGCTTACCTACTCAAGGGAAGGCAGCTACGGACATGCCTTGACCTGCTGAGGCCAACGTCCACAGAAGCAGTGGTGCACGCCAATCAGCAGGATCAAGTCAGCAGACGAGCTCAGAGGTCCAAAGAACGCCACTTTGTGGTGGGGGGCAAAGTCCTCGCGCGTAACTACACCACCCCAGAGTGGTGGGTCCCGGCTACGGTCATTCAAAAGACGGGCCCCGTTTCATACCGAGTCCGCACCGGAGACGACCGAACATGGAGACGGCATGTAGACCAGTTACTGCCAAGACAGTCGCCACAGGTAACCCAAGAAACAGAGGATCAAGGACCTGCTGGGGGCTCCAGCAAGGACTGGTCGTCCGACCCTGAGATGGTGGCACCATCCACTCTTGTGCCATCGAGGGAGGAAGCCATGCCTGCAGGGTCACGGGAGAGCCAGCCAGAGCCTGCTCCTGAGACTAGGCGTTACCCCCAAAGAGAAAGGCAGCCTCCAGAGCGCCTTAGTTACAGTTAGTGCTAACCTGTGTGCATAGGGCAGAATAATCCCCAGGGTTAGCGGAATGTAAAGGCAGTCTACCCTCTCTTCCAAAGTTATAGTCATTTTCAGTTATTCTGTTTTGTGGACATTCTATTTTAAGGGGGAGGAAATATGTTGTGTATTTTGAATGTGTATTAGAATTGTCCCACATGGGATACCATAGTGGTGATTTGCAATGCACTATGGGAAATGTAGTGCATTGAGTGAAGAAGCACATTGTAAATAAAATGGCCGTTAACTAAACTCTCCACCCCGGAGTCCTTCTTAATTGTTATATGGGTAAGGGTATAAAACCCCTTGAGACACAACAAGTACTCATGGATTGGAGGGTAGCTAATGTTACCCCACTATTCAAAAAAGGTGGTAGAGAAAAAGCGGGGAATTATTAGCCCGTAAGCCTGACATCGGTAGTGGGGCAAATGCTAGAGTCTGTTGTGTATGTACCTTTAAGGGAAGAACTGATTTTATACTGCAGTACCGGCGGTGAACACCCCTGTATAAAATGCCCTAGCAGGCTTCTGTACTTCAGTCTGACGTTACCCTCTGTTCAGTAAACACAGCATTGCTGGCTGTGCAGCTGCAAGCACGAGCAGAGGGAGCAGCCAGGCTTGGAGAGTGGACTAAAGTGGTGGTCCCCTGACCAGGCAGAGGAGGAGAACGCTGGACCACCACCACCTCCACCTCTACCTCCACCATCATCATATCAACTGAGGTGCCTGGAGGGAGAGGACAGAGGAGGAGAAGGAGAAGGGAGGCCAGCAACAACACCAACCAGGGGAGAGGCCTTTCCCATTACTGCCTCCCCAAATTGGCCTCCACTTCAGGAGAAGGAGAGAGGGGAGAGAAACCAGTATCAACCAACACCAACTGTTCGGAAGGAGGGAGGAATATCACCTTTCAAAATATCTACAGGTGGGTGTTATTTGGGGCACTCTCCCAAAGACTTTGTATTTTAGGTGGGGGGAGAAAAGAAGAAAACAAGGCCGGAACATCAAGGGGAGGCTGTGTGTGTGTGTGGTTCTTGTTAAAAACTAGGCCACACACACCACTAATTAAGCAGCCCTTCTATTGCCTGACCTGGGCCAGCTGGAGCTGCCTAGGTTAAGTGGTTAATTCCATTAATTACATCGTTAAGACCTGGTGCAGGACTGAGCCTGGGCATCTCCAGCTTTCCCAGGTGAAGACATCTTCTCCCCCTGCCAGAAGACCACCACCATCAAAGACTTTTAAATCCCATCGGAGAGTGCACCCCTGCCAACACCCATCCACCATCCTGAGTGGCAACACTGTCCTTGCCACCTCCCTCCTTCCCACGCCCCCCTCTCTCTCTCTCTCTTTGCCTTTCTCTGCCTTTCTCTCTGAGGCACCTCATTTCATCTTTTAATTGCCTATTGAGCAGAGGGGAGAAGGCCCCTCTCCCAATTTCAACCAATAAGGGGAGAGGTGTGTCTTCATTTTAAACAGCTCCCTCTGCTCAATAGAGGACCAAAAAATACCTGAGGCCATTAACACCTTCAGGCCTGTGACTTGGGGTGAGTGTAGCCCTTATAAAAACACCCCATAATGGCGACTGCATCTTCGCCGGTGGCGGGGCCAGCTAGGACTTATGCGGGAGTGGCAGCCACAGCCACAGTTGCTCCCGCTGCTTCTGCTGCCCCGTCACCCTTTAAACTTATAACAAAAAAGCTTGGGGTGAAGAGCTACACTCACCCCACTATGACCATTGAGGCCTGCGTTAAAGCCATGGCTGGGGTTGTTGGCCCCTCAGCCATCGTCGCGGCCCTCAAAAATGTATGGGAAGGCTGTGTTCTTCCTGGGGTCGGAGCGGGCAGTGTCCCTGGCCATCGCCAAGGGGCTCACCATGGGCGGGACCTTCCTGCCGGTGGATCCTCTCGAGGCCACCGCGCAGAGGATCGTCCTTTCCAACATCGCACCCTATGTTCCTGGTGAGCTCCTCCTTCCCCATTTACGTCAACTTGGGGAGGTGAGGTCGGGGATTACACCCATCCCGCTCGGCTTCCGGGAAGCCAGCCTTCGCCACATCTTCTCCTTCCGGCGCCAGCTGTTTATCCAGCTGGCGCGGGAGGAGGACACCGACGGGGCTTTCGTCATCCTCCACAAGGGGACCACCTATCGCGTCTTCTGGATGTCGGACGGTGTGCGGTGCCACGCCTGCAAGGAGGTGGGGCACATCAGAAAAAACTGCCCCACCTCCAAGGCCGCCAGATCGTCTGGCGTGGCCGAGGCTGGCGCCGCCACCGCTCCTCCCCCCCCGGTTCCGTCCGCGCATCGGGAGCCACTGATGCGCGGTCGGAGGCCGATGCCATCAGGGCCTCCGGCGGGGGGGAGGGAGCGCGTCCGGGCGGAAAGAAGGCAAGGCGAAAATCGAAACACCTCAGGGCGGGTCCCCCCGTGGATGGCCAGCCCCTAAACTTAGAGCCCCTGACACCCGCGCTCCTCGCGGAGTTGGTCGGGGCAGACGCGAGCGGGAGAGGCCTCGTGCCCGAGCCTGTGGCCGCAACCGCCGTAGCGGAAACGCCATTACCTGCGGCCGGGCTCGGGCCCGAGGAGCCCGACAAACCTGCTCCGCCGGAGGGAGCTGAGGAGGAGGTCTTTGCAGACATGGAGGTCTCCCTCGCTCCCTCCGTGCTAAAAAGAAGGCGCGACCCCCTGGAAGAGGAGGAGGACCGGGAGGAGGATGGTCCCTCCGAGCAGGGGGAGTCGTCGCCCGCCGCGGGTACTGCGCCCCCCCCCCCGCTGTCGCCATCTCCAGCGATCGGCAGGGGTCGCCTGTCCATCGAGAGGCTGAGGCAGATGTGTCTGTCCAGCACGTGCCTCCCGGGGACGGGGATGAGACCCTGCCCGTGGGGGGGGTCGCGGAACAACCCGCGGCGGAAATAGATGTCCTATCGGTGCCATTACCCCTCGCTGGGTCGGGCGGCCTGGGGTCTGGGTCGGGCGAGCTTGAGGATAATGAGCTCGCCCAATGCGACCCGGACATCTCCCAAGGGCTGCTCGACCCGGTAGAGGGTTTTATTCAAAACACCCCATCTGCTGGGTGGGAGGTTGGTGGCGGGGAGGGGGATGGCCCCCTGGCTGCGTCTCTGGTGCCGGACGCACTGGAGGAGCTGGGAATTGTTCTCTCCCCGGTTTCTCCGGTCATTCCGGCGTCTGGGGCGGAGGGGAGCTCTGAACCGCCGCCGTCTTCTGGCCCAGCACCCCTGGAGGAGCCCAGGGAGAAATCCTCTGCCGTCGATCCTGGGGGTGGGATCCGCGCGGAGGCGGGGCTGGCTGGTGCGGCCGAGCCGTTCGCTTCGCACTGTGCGGCGGACGGCTCGGCCGCTGGTGACGACCCCCTGGAGGAGGATGGGGACTCGGTGATGGGCACGGAGGACGATTCGGATTCCAGCGCCGACGAGGCAATGGATGACCTCGTGCCCCTTGCCGAGTCTCCCCTCATTCCTGTAAGGGAACTCCGGGATTTTATGGCTACGTGCCTGGGTCAGCGCAATAAGGTCCGTCTGGCCCTCGACAGGTGGTCGGAGCTGGCGCTGCTCCTCATATCCGTCCGCGCCGCCATTAAGATCATGGGCACGGATGAGGGTGTGAACCCGTTTGAGCTGCGTCGGCTCAGAACGTTTCTCACTGGGCTGCTGAGGAAGTGGCGGCTGACCAGCGGCTGCGCTTCCTCTCCCCGTTAGGTGTAGGTAGAGGTTGCACTATGCTTCTGACATGAAGATAACCATAGCCAGCCTCAATATCAATGGCAGCAGGGAGGCGCGCCGCAGATTCAATAACTTCTCGGTCCTTCGGGATGGGAAGTATGCGGTGTGCTTCCTGCAAGAAACCCACACCGTTCCGGGAGACGAAGCCACGTGGCTCCTGGAGTGGCAAGGAGGGGTCAGCATGAGTCACCTCTCCAACAATTCCAGCGGGGTGGCTATCTTGCTGGCCCCACATTTTCAGCCGGATATCTTGGGGGTCAAGGAGCACGTGCCGTGCCGCTTGCTCCAGGTCACTGTTCGCCTGGGGGGCGTGCCGCTCCATCTAGTGAACGTGTACGCCCCTCAGACCGGTGCACAGCAAGTGCGCTTCTTCGAAGAAGTGTCTGCTCTTTTGGGCTCCGTCGACGTCGGCGAGTGCGTCATCCTCGGGGGGGATTTTAACGCACCCTCGAGGCGAGGGGCCATTCGGGTCCCCCGCGAAGCCCGGCGGCGATGGAGAAGTTGAGGGACCTGGTTGGGTCCTTCGACTTGGTGGACGTCTGGCGAAATCTCCACCCCGACTCCAGCGCCTTCACTAGCATGAGGTCTGGGGGAGGAAGGTCCAGAATCGACCGCCTTTACATTTCCCGGGCGTACTTCTCCTGCGTTCCGGCGGTTTCCATGTGGCCGGTGCTGTGCACGGACCACCACCTGTTGTGGGCGGAGCTCACTCCGCTGCGCGCGCGGGGCGGGGTCCGCGTACTGGCATTTTAACAACCTGCTGCTGGAGGACGCACGGTTCCGGGATTCGTTTCGTCGATTCTGGGCCGACTGGAGAAGGAAGCGGGGGGGCTTTCCCTCCTTGAGGCTATGGTGGGATGTGGGCAAGGCTCACATCCGTCTCTTCTGTCAGGAGTACGCGAAGGGGTCGACCAAGAGGCGTGAGGCCCGGTTCGGGCGGTTGGAGAAGGAGGTGCTCGACCTGGAGTCCTGTCTCGGTCAGGTTGTCGAGGACCCGGCCCTGCGGAAGGTGTACGAAGAGAAGAAGGGCGCGCTGAAGGACCTGCAGCTCGTCGGGTCCTGAGGCGCGTACGTGAGGTCGCGGATCCAGCTCCTGCGGGACCTGGACCGCGGCTCCCCCTTCTACTCGCTGGAAAAAAGACGGGGGTCCGTAAGCAGCTCTTGGGGCTGCTGGCCGACGACAGATCTCTGGTCTCGGATCCGGAGGGAATCAGCGCGGAGGATGCGGGAATGCCAGCAGATTTACTCGGACGCATCCTCCGCCAAGATCAACTGGGAGCCTATTACGGGGCTCTGTTCTCTCCGGATCCGTACAGCGAGGATGCGCGCAGAGTTTTGTGGGAGGACTTGCCGAAGGTCAGCCCGGAGGGCGCCGAAAAATTGGACTCTCCGCTAAGCCTGGCGGAGCTGACCGGTGCCCTCCGCCAGCTCTCTAGGGGAAAGTCCCCGGGGCTGGACGGGCTGACTGTGGAGTTCCACAGGGCGTTCTGGGATGTCTTGGGGGTCGACTACGTGCGGGTCCTGGGGGAAAGTTTGGCGACCGGGGAGATGCCCCTCTCTTGGCGCAGGGCGGTCATTGTCCTGCTGCCTAAGAAGGGCGATCTCCGCCTCCTTAAGAACTGGCGCCCGGTCTCCCTCCTCAGCACGGATTATAAAATCTTTGCCAGGGCCATGTCTGCACGCCTTGGCACCGTGCTGGCCCACATGATCCACCCCGACCAGTCCTACACGGTCCCGGGCCGGACCATCCACGATAACATTCATCTGGTCCGGGACCTGGTCCACCACTCCCAGAGGGCTGGTCTGTCGGTCGCCTTCCTTTCCCTGGATCAGGAGAAGGCGTTCGACAGTGTGGATCACGAGTATCTCTTCGGGACTCTGCGCGCATTCGGGTTCGGGACGCATTTCGTCGCCCGGATCCAACTTCTGTACGCCGCTGCGGAGTGTCTGATTAAAGTTAACGGGTCCTTGACGGCGCCCCTTCGCTTCGGGAGGGGGGTGCGTCAGGGATGCCCATGTCCGGTCAGTTATACGCCGTTTGCGTAGAGCCATTCCTGCGCCTCTTGCGGAAGAGGTTGACGGGACTGGCTCTGCAAGGGCCGGGCATGGAGGTGGTCCTCTTGGCTTATGCCGATGACGTGCTCCTCACGGTCACGGATCCCGCTGACTTGCGGAGGATGCGAGAATGCCAGCAGATTTACTCGGACGCATCCTCCACCAAGATCAACTGGGAGAAATGTTCCGGACTCCTGGTGGGTCAGTGGCGGGTGGACTCCCTGCCGGAGGAGTTCAGGCCTTTCGCCTGGAGCACCACGCACCTCCTCTATTTGGGAGCCTACCTTAGCCCTGCCGAGGACGCCTGGCCGGCGAACTGGCAAGAGCTGGAGGCCAATGTCACCGCTCGCCTAGGACGCTGGACAGGACTGCTCCGAGTGTTGTCCTACAGGGGTCGAGCGCTGGTCATAAACCAGCTGGTAGCCGCCATGTTGTGGTACCGGTTGGTCACTTTGATCCCTCCCCCTGCGTTTGTCGCCAAGATGCAGAAGAAGCTCATCAACTTCTTCTGGGACAAAAGGAAGCACTGGGTCTCTGCCGCGGTTCTGTGTCTCCCGCTTAGGGAGGGCGGTCAGGCGCTGGTGTGCCTTCGCACCCAGGCTGTGACTTTCCATCTGCAGACGCTGCAGAGATACCTGTACGTCGAGAATCCTCCGAGATGGTGTGCGCTGGCGACGTTTTTCTTCCGCCAGCTGCACGGCCTCAATTACGACACGCAGCTCCTGTTTGCGAAAGTGGGCGGCAGGCATGCCGGCCTGCGGGAGCTGCCTGTCTTCTACCAGGAACTACTATGGGTTTGGAACTACGTCGCTTCCAGGCGGAGCTCTACCCTGTCAGGAGCGGCGGCTCCCCAGTTAAGGTGTTCCAGCAAATCGTGCTGGTAGCAGGTAGTGCGCTGACCCTTCCGGACTGCGGCAGGCTCGAGCTCGATCGAGCGGCTCTGCATAAGGGGCCGCGCAGCGTCGCCGGGAGGAGAAAGAGAGAGAGAGGGTGGAGCGCACAGGGCGCGGTCGGTGCTCAAGAACCGGGCAGCGGAGAGAAAATAAATGAGGGGAAGGAAAGTGAGACGCGCCGAAGCCGCGGGTCGCCGCCATTACCCTGTAGAACGCTAGGAGCAGCGTGGCAGCAAGGGGAAGAAGGAAAAGCACGGGTGGCGCCATTTTATTCCATTGGGGAAGAAGGAAAAGCGCGGGAGGCGCCATTTTAAATCACCCAAGATGCCAAAAAGTGGCAGTATCACTGCTTTCGACAACGAGGTAGAAGACTGGACCACGTATGTGGAAAGAATTGAAATGTACTACAAGGCAAATGAGGTGGCCGATGGAAAGAAGGCGTCGGTATTATTAAATTTGATGGGCGCGGGAACGTACGGCCTATTGCAGAATATAATTACCCCAGCTAAACCAATGGAGAAAAGTTTTGAAGAGATTGTTAATATCTTACAGGAACACCTAAACCCTACACCGCTGCTGATAGCAGAAAGATTCAAGTTCCATAAAAGATACCAGCACAAAGATGAGAGCAATGCTGACTATCTTACGGACCTACACAAGTTATCAAAGCACTGCCAGTTCGGAGCAGGACTGGCAGACACCTTATGGGATAAGTTTGTCTGCGGGCTCCAGAGTGAAGGAACCCAGAAACGACTACTTTCGAAAAAGGACCTGACGCTAGAACAGGCTTTCAGCGTGGCAGTATCCTACAAAGCAGCAGCACAGGGAGCTGTGGAAATACAACAGAAACCATAAGAATACAGCGCTAACGAAATGGCGTATGGAGCAGAAAAGTGCTATCGCTACGGCAGAACAACCCATGAGCAGAAGGACTGCTGGTTTAAGGACAAAGTATGCAGGCAATGCGAAAAAATGGGACATATAGCAAGAGTCTGCAGGTCGGGAAAGAAAACCAACACTACAAGAACTACTAAGGAAAAGTACAAGAAAGTAAACAAAATGACAGACAGTAGTTCGGAAGATCAGGAGAGTGATAACGACTCCGGGAGCAGGAGACTAAGTTGTCTAAAGTTACACAACGTGATCGCAAAGGAGGATCACCGAACCATTTGGGTCACCCTCATGATAGCAGGGTCCCCAGTAAAGATGGAATTAGATACAGGATCAGCCCTAACTGTCATGAATCGACGAGACTATGAGCGGCTATTCTCACACATACCCTTAAAGGACACGTCCATTGTATTGAAGACATACACAGGGCAAAAAGTCTACCCCAGAGGAAAAATAAGGGTGCCAGTTAAATATAACGGCAAGGAAACACAGAAACTGTATCTATATATACTACAAGATGGAGGACCAGCATTATTGGGACGTGAATGGATCCGAAAAATACAATTGGATTGGCATTCCATTCAGGCGCTAACTGTGACTGACAAAAAGGATGATGACGTCGCACCTGGACGTCTGTCACAAATTCTAACTGCCGCGAAAGAGGTGTTCCAACAAGGACTTGAGACCCTAAAAGGAGTAAAGGCAACGATAAAAATCGAAGTTAACGCAAACCCCAAATTTTTTAAGGCCAGACCGGTGCCGTACGCGATCCGCCCAGCCGTAGAAGCAGAACTGGAGAGTCTGGAGCGTTCGGGTGTGCTGTCCAAGGTGGACTGGAGCGAGTGGGCCACACTCATCGTTCCTGTAATGAAGAAATCATTGAGCAGCACGCCTGGGGAGCCGAAGAAGGTTCGCATCTGTGGGGACTTCAAGGTGACTGTGAACCCAGTCCTGCACACAGTACAATATCCACTTCCACGGATAGAAGATATTTTCGCCTCACTATCTGGAGGGAAACGTTTTACGAAGATTGATCTGGCCCAAGCATATCTACAAATGGAGGTGGAAGAAGCATCTAGGAAATACCTCATGATAAACACTCACAAAGGCCTTTACCAGTACAATCGACTGGTATTCGGGGTAGCATCAGCCCCGGCTATTTGGCAGAGGGCAATGGGACAAGTCCTGCAAGGCATCCCAGGGACCCAGTGTTATTTGGATGACATCCTGGTGACGGGCGAAAATGACAGTGAACACCTTGCCAACCTGGAGCAGGTGCTCACTCGATTGCAGGAATATGGGCTACGAGCCAACCGCCCCAAATGCGAGTTCTTCAGGAGACAAATCTCGTATTGTGGCCACATGATTGATGAGGAAGGGTTGCATAAGTCGCCAGGCAAGATTGAGGCTGTAGTCAAGGCTCCAGCACCGGAAAATGTGTCGCAACTGAGGTCGTTTCTCGGACTGGTGAACTACTACCATAAGTTCTTGCCGAATTTATCTACAATTCTGCACCCACTGAACGCCCTGCTGCAAACTGGAATAACATGGAAATGGAGTGATGAGTGTAAGCGTGCCTTTCAGGAATGTAAATGCCTAATCACTTCAAAAGAAGTATTGGCCCACTACAACCCAACGCTACCGATTCGGATGGCATGTGATGCGTCACCCTACGGCATTGGAGCGGTGCTGTCACACAAATTCCTTGGCGGTTCAGAGAGGCCAATAGCTTTTGCGTCGCGCTCGTTAACCTCAGCCGAGCGTAATTACACCCAGATTGACAGGGAGGCCGTCAGCCTGGTGTGGGGGGTGAAGAAGTTCAATCATTATCTGCACGGGCAGAAATTCACCCTACTGACTGATCATCAGCCCCTGGTCTCCATTTTTAACCCAAAGAAGGGCGTTCCGGTGATGACGGCGCAACGGCTGCAAAGATGGTCACTTTTTCTAGGGGCACATCAGTACGACATAGAATACAAGGGTATGAAGCAGCATGGAAATGCTGATGGGCTGTCATGCCTACCTTTGCCTACGGTAGAGGAAGCACCTGCAGTGGACCTTGTTGAGATATTCCATGCGACCATGTCTGCCTGTTACAAACGCAAGTGTAGAGAAGGAAACCCGAAATGGCCCGACACTCTCTCGGGTCTATGATTTGACGGTGAAGGGATGGCCAGCATATGGCAACTCACTGTTGCCAGCATTCTCACCAAGGAGAGAACAGCTGTCAGTGTGCCGAGGGACCTTGATGTGTGGATCCCGAGTGGTAATTCCACCCAAGTTGAGAGACAGAGTGCTCAATGAGCTTCATGAAGGTCATCTGGGAGGGGTAAAAATGAAAAGCCTAGCCAGGGCTTATGTGTGGTGGCCGGGAATCGATAAACAAATTGAGGACCTGACCAAGAGCAGCTCAGGATGCCAGAAAGTCCAAAATGCACCACCACAGGCCCCTCTACACCCATGGGAGTGGCCCTCATCTCCATGGCAACGGGTACACATTGATTCTGCTGGTCCATTTATGGACTCAATGTTTCTAATCGACGTGGATGCCCATTTGAAATGGCCAGAGGCCATCAAAATGTCCTCCACCGCCACGGAGAAAACTATTGCAGTCCTACGGACCATCTTCGCCAGGAACGGTTTGCCAGAACAGATTTGCTCCAACAATGGGCCACAGTTTGTGTCCGAGGATTTCCGGAGGTTTCTGAGGAATAATGGGGTGAAACATTACACATCTGCCCCATATCATCCAGCCACAAATGGATTGGCTGAAAGGTTTGTTCAGACCTTTAAAAAGGCAATAAAGGCGATGTATAACGACGACATACCACTACAACACAAGGTAGATAATTTCTTGTTTGCTTACCGGAATGCGACACATGCAGTCACCAACCAAGCTCCAGCCATAATGTTCTTCAACCGAAGGCTAAGATGTTGCCTGGATTTGCTCAAACCAAACATAAGACAAGATGTTGAGGATAAGCAATTCCAGCACATCAACGAGAGGCCAACCAGGAGCTTCAAGATAGGGCAACCAGTCTTGGCCCGTGACTACCAAACAGAAAAATGGCAGCCAGGAACGATATGCACACAGCAGGGACCACTAATGTACACAGTGGACGTTGGAGAGAGCATCATGAGACGCCATGCTGACCAGATTCTAGTGTCACAGGAACAAGCCAAACCTATACCACGAGCATGTGCACCTGGTAATGAGCCCGAAGTACAGATTGCGTCTACCTCAGAAGCAGTGGTATTGGAAGCTGATGAACCAACCAATGACAATGAGCCAGAATCGACTCCACCGCAAGAGCAGGATACTCGAGAAAGGCGCTATCCAGTCAGGATTAGGAAGCCTCCTCAAAGACTGAACTTATAAATGATTATTTCAGTTGATGTATATATTACCGAGGAAATTGTAATTGTAATTAGTTATTATTTAGTTGTTAAATGAATGTTATGTACTGTTTATCTAAAAGGGGAGGAATTGTTGTGTATGTACCTTTAAGGGAAGAACTGATTTTATACTGCAGTACCGGCAGTGACCAACCCTGTATAAAAGGCCCTAGCAGGCTTCTGTACTTCAGTCTAACGTTACCCTCTATTCAGTAAAATACCTGTTTAAACTGTTCTCCCGAAGTCCGTGTATTATTGAGGCGCGGACTTTACAGAGTCCATTATAAAAGATGTAATAGCAGAGCACTTGGAAAGCAGTGACAGGATCGGACAAAGTCAACATGGATTTACAAAAGGTAAATCATGCTTGACTAATCTACTGGATATTTTTGAGGATGTAACTGGTAAAATAGATAAGGGAGAACCAGTGGATGTGGTGTATTTGGACTTTCAGAAGGCTTTCGATAAGGTCCCGCATAAGAGATTAGTTGTAAAATTAAGGCACATGGGATTGGGGTCAATGTATTGACCTGGATAGAGAACTGGTTGGCAGATAGAAAGCAAAGAGTTGGAATAAATGGGTCATTTTCCGAGTGGTAGGTGTGGTAAACCACTTTTATCATCCACTATCATTACACTATAGTTATCACTGTTTATATCGTTACACTATGGTTATCACTGTTTACACTGTTGTATCACTACACAAGGTCACCTCTTGTCACGCTGTTATACCTGGGCTGACCACAGCTGACTCCGCCCATGACTCCGCCTGCTTGCCCAGGTATAAAGGTGGCCGACTGGCTGGTATTCCTCCTTGTTGGACCCGATCACCCACGAGGGTGGGCTCTGTTATTTAGCCAATAAAAACCTATAGTTACTATCTTAACTCGTCGCTTTTCATTGGATGAATTGATAGGTATATCAATTTTATTGGCTAAATTTTGAAATGAGTGGATCGGAGCAGCCAAACGACCAGCCAAACGGCCAGGTACAACAGCCACAGCAGCCGGCCTGGCTGCGAGCCCTCCGACCGCCGTACCTGGATCTAAACCCACAGGCAGTGAACTCAGCCCTCGACTTCAAACACTGGCTGAGCTGTTTCGAATCCTACCTGGGAGAATCCGGCGTGCCTCCGGGATCCAAACTAAGAGTTCTGACCGCCCAAGTGAGCCCTAAAGTATTTGCAATCATCCAGGACCTTACTACATATGAGGACGCCCTCAACCTGCTGAAAGAGCAGTACCGGAGCCCGGTAAACTCTATGTATGCCAGACATCTCCTAAGATCCCGCTCGCAACAGCCAGGAGAGTCTGTAGATGAATTTTCACGGGCGCTACAAACACTCGGCAGGGACTGTGACTTTAAAGCTGTAACAGCTGCAGAAAATACTGAAGGGAATATCCGCGATGCCTTCGTGAAAGGCCTTCGGTCCGACTACTCACAGCAAAGACTGCTCGAATCAAAGGACCTCGACCTGAATACAACTGCAGCCCTCGCTCGCTCTCTGGAAGTGGCCCATCGGGACCTCGAGGCGTATTCCAGGTACTGTGCTGCGCGACCCTGAGACTCCGGCCCGACCCCGGCCGCAATACCCCTCGCACCGCCGCCTCTGGGACCTACCTCAGCGTCGGCGTCTCAGAATCGATCGGGACCGCCACCCCCGGTATCGGCTGCAACATCGGAGCCCCGCGATCGGGCCGCCGGCTGCTTCTTCTGTGGCCAGGAGAAACACCCGAGGACGCGCTGCCCTGCAAGAAAAGTGACTTGCTCCGATTGCCACAAGAAAGGCCACTTCGGTAAGGCCTGCAGGGGGAGAGCCACAGACGCCAGCAGTGCCTCATGCGAGTTGTGGGGGCAGCCATCTTTCATCAAGGCCACAGATGCCAGTATCCCCTCGTGTGAGTCGTGGGGGCGGCCATCTTTGATCAAGGCCACCGACACCAGCAGTGCCGCATGTGAGTTGTGGGGGCGGCCATCTTCTCCGCCATTTTATTCAACCTCGTGGGCGCCGCCATTTTGTCCACCACACTCGACCGCCACCTTGCCTCCAGATCCGACCACAGCCTCACCCGCAGACTACAGCAGCTCGCTCAGCCATACACTAGCCTCCGTCACACTGGACCAAGCTCGCCCGCATCACCTGTCCAAGTCCATGATGGACATCAAAGTAAACGGCCACGCCACGACCTGCCTGTTCGACAGCGGAAGCACGGAGAGTTTCATCCATCCAGACACGGTGAGCCACTACTCCCTCACTGTCCGGCCAACGTGCAACCGGATCTCGATGGCGTCGAGGTCCCATTCTACAGACATCAGCGGCTACTGTGTTGTGACCCTGTCGGTTAGGGGCACGGAGTATAAAAATTTTAAACTCCTCGTCCTGCCCCAGCTCTGCGCTGCCGTCCTACTAGGGCTGGACTTCCAATCCCACCTTCAAAGTGTCACTTTGGCATACGGTGGAGCCCTCCCCCCACTCACAGTCGACAACCAGCAGCCTTTAAACCGCCCACCGCATACCACCTGCGGCCTATCCACCCTCAAGGTCCCGCCCCCCTCCCTGTTCGCTAACCTCACCCGCGACTGTAAACCCGTCGCCACCAAGAGCAGGCAGTACAGCGCCGGGGACAGAGCTTTTATTAGCTCTGAGGTGCAGCGTCTCCTGAAGGAGGGCATCATCGAGAGGAGCAACAGCCCCTGGCGTGCCCAGGTCGTAGTCGTTAAGACCGGCAATAAAAACCGCCTGGTCATCGACTACAGCCAAACCATAAACCGGTACACCCAGCTGGACGCATACCTCCTTCCCCACATATCTGATATGGTCAATCAGATTGCACAGTACCGGGTATTCTCCACCATCGACCTTAAGTCGGCCTATCACCAACTCCCTATCCGCCCAGAGGACCGCCAGTATACCGCCTTCGAGGCGAATGGCCGCCTCTACCACTTCCTTAGGGTTCCCTTCGGCGTCACCAACGGGGTTTCGGTCTTCCAAAGGGAGATGGACCGGATGGTTGACCAGAACGGGCTGCAGGCCATGTTCCCTTATCTAGATAATGTCACCATCTGCGGCCGCGACCGGCAGGACCACGATGTTAATCTGGAGAAATTCCTCCGTACGGCCGAACGGCTGAACCTCACTTACAATAAGGAGAAATGTGTGTTTAACACCTCGCGTCTCGCCATCCTCGGCTGCGTAGTAGAGAACGGGGTCATCGGCCCCGACCCCGAAAGAATGCGCCCCCTCATGGAGCTACCCCTCCCCCACTGTCCAAAGGCGCTGAAGGGAACCCTGGGGCTCTTCGCCTACTATGCCCAATGGGTGCCGAATTATGCGGACAAAGCCAGACCCCTCATGAAGTCCACCTCCTTCCCCCTGACGGAGGAAGCGTGCGCAGCCTTCTCCCTCATAAAGGGAGACATTGCTAAGGCCACAATGCACGCGGTGGATGAGTCTATCCCTTTCCAAGTGGAGAGCGATGCATCCGACTTCGCCCTAGCAGCAACCCTTAACCAGGCGGGGAGACCTGTGGCCTTCTTTTCAAGGACCCTCCAGGGCCCTGAGATCCGACACTCTTCGGTCGAGAAGGAGGCCCAGGCGATCGTGGAGGCAGTAAGACGCTGGAGGCATTACCTGGCAGGCAAACGATTTACCCTCCTCACCGACCAGCGTTCAGTCGCTTTTATGTTTAATAACAAGCTGAGGGGCAAAATCAAGAACGACAAGATCTTGAGGTGGAGAATCGAGCTCTCCACCTATGATTATGATATCTTGTACCGACCTGGTAAACTGAACGAACCCCCAGATGCTCTATCACGAAGTACATGCGCCAACGCGCAAATTGATAGACTGCAGACCCTCCACAACGACCTCTGCCACCCCGGGGTCACCAGACTTTACCACTTCATTAAGGCCCGCAACCTGCCCTACTCCATCGAGGAGGTCAGGACCATGACCAGGAACTGCCAAACCTGTGCCGAATGCAAACCGCATTTCTTTAGGCCGGACAGAGCAAGCCTGATCAAGGCCACCCGCCCCTTCAAGCGCTTGAGCATCGATTTTAAGGGGCCCCTCCCGTCCTCTGACCGTAATGTGTACTTCCTCAACATCATTGATGAGTACTCCCGTTTCCCCTTTGCCTTCCCCTGCCCAGACATGACCAGTACCACGGTCATCAAATGCCTGAACGACCTCTTCGCCTTGTTCGGGTTCCCGAACTATATACATAGCAACCGGGGCTCATCCTTCATGAGCGAGGAACTTCGCCAGTTCCTACTAGCGAGAGGCATTGCTGCAAGCAGGACCACCAGCTACAACCCCCGAGGGAACGGCCAGGTGGAAAGAGAGAACGCGACTGTCTGGAAGGCCATTCTCTTAGCCTTAAAGTCTAAGGGCCTGCCAACCTCTCGCTGGCAGGAAGTCCTCCCGGCAGCGCTGCATTCCATCCAGTCACTGCTTTGCATGGCCATTAACGCCACCCCCCATGAACGAATGTTTGTTTTCCCCAGGAAGTCGACTACGGGAACTTCGCTACCAACATGGCTGACTTCTCCGGGGCCCGTCTTGCTGTGAAAGCACGTGAGGGCCCATAAAATGGACCCCCCGGTCGAGAGGGTGGACCTCCTGCACGCCAACCCCCAGTACGCCTATGTGGCATACCCAGACGGGCGGGAGGACACAGTCTCCTTACGAGACCTTGCACCCTCGGGCACCCCTGAGACACCACCGTTATCCCCCACCACCCCCCCAAATCCACCCCAGGTAGACGGCATGCCGGAACCCCACGAGCCTTCGCCGACCACGCAGACACCAGCATTAACATCGGATACTGCATCACCGCCGCCGCTGCTGCGCCGATCAGAGAGACTTACGAGGCATCCGGACAGACTGACATACCCGAACTGGTAGCACACTTCACCCCGCCGGACTCAAATCTAAACAAGGGGTGAATGTGGTAAACCACTTTTATCGTTCACTATCGTTACACTATGGTTGTCACTGTTTATATCGTTACACTATGGTTATCACTGTTTACACTGTTGTATCACTACACAAGGTCACCTCTTGTCACGCTGTTATACCTGGGCTGACCACAGCTGACTCCGCCCATGACTCCGCCTGCTTGCCCAGGTATAAAGGTGGTCGACTGGCTGGTATTCCTCCTTGTTGGACCCGATCACCCACGAGGGTGGGCTCTGTTATTTAGCCAATAAAAACCTATAGTTACTATCTTAACTCGTCGCTTTTCATTGGATGAATTGATAGGTATATCAGTAGGCAGTGACTAGTGGGGTACCGCAAGGATCAGTCCTAGGACCCCAGCTGTTCACAATATATATTGATGATCTGGACGAGGGAATTGGATGTAGTATCTCCAAATTTGCAGATGACACAAAGCTGGGTGGGAGGGTATGCTGTGAGGAGGATGTCGTGTAACTCCAGTACGATTTGGACAGGTTGGGTGATTGGGCAGAAACATGGCAAATGCACTATAATGTGAATAAATGTGAGGTTATCCACTTTGGTGGCAAAAACAGGAAGGCAGATTATTATTTGAATGGCAATAGATTGGGAGAAGGGGAAGTGCAAAGAGACCTGGCTGTTCTTGTGCACCAGTCGCTGAAGGTAAACATGCAGGTGCAGCAGGCGGTTAAGAAGGCAAATGGCATGTTGGCCTTCGTAGCAAGAGGGTTCGAGTACAGGAACAAGGATGTCTTGCTGCAGTTGTACAGGGCCTTGGTGAGACCGCACCTTGAGTATAGTATGCAGTTTTGGTCACATTATCTGAGGAAGAATGTTCTTGCCATGGAAGGAGTGCAGCGAAGATTCACCAGGCTGATACCTGGGATGGCAGGAATGACGTATGAGGAGAGATTGGGTCGATTGGGCTTGTACACACTGGAGTTTAAAAGATTGAGAGGGGATCTCATCGAAACCTATACAATTCTTTCAGGCCTGGACAGACTAGATGCAGGAAGGATGTTCCCGATGGCCGGGGAGTCCAGAACTAGGGGTCATAGTCTAAGGATAAGGGTTAAGCCATTTAGGACTGAGATGAGGAGGAACTTCTTCACCCAGAGAGTGGTGAACCTGTGGAATTCTCTGCCACAGAAGGCAGTGGAGGCCAATTCATTAAATATATTCAAGAAGGAGTTGGATATATTTCTTAAGGCTAAAGGGATCAAGGGATATGGGGAGAAGGCAGTGACAGGGTACTGAATTTGGATGATCAGCCATGATCTCATTGAATGGTGGAGCAGGCTCGAGGGGCCAAATGGCCTACTCCTGCTCCTATCTTCTATGTTTCTATGTAATAAAATTGCAACCTGAGTTGGTCAAAAGAATTGAGATTTTATTTTGAGACAGGAAAAATATACAATACTATAAATCTTATACTCTAAATCGGGGGAACACTTTGGAATATGCGCGGGAGAATGACAATCGACAAAATACCTTACCCCTCCCAATCCCACTACACTGACTAGGTTGAATTCCAGAGGACCAGGAAATGCTCATCAAATGACTTTCTTGACAGTTGTAGAGGTTCACAATTTCGGGGTTCTCTTTAGTTGTGGCAGTTGGGGCCTGCCGTACCCCAGACGTGGTGGAATTCTGCACCTGCGTTGGGTTTTCAGTCTTTGCCTGTCCGCTGATGCAGTTGGATGCGTAGTTGGATTTATCGGGTAAGTACCCAATTTCCTTTGGTTAGGTATAGTTTTAGAGTCGTTTGTGCTAAATCCTACCCAGGGGTATGTTAGGCTAGCTTGTAGAGTGGAAACAAACTGGTGGATTTTCGACTTCTTGTTGGTTGGCTTCTTGTTGGTCGCGGTGGCCCAGTATTACCTAATTGGTGGTAATATTGTTAGTTGTTGATTTCTTGAGGCCTTTGGTTGCCGCGATTCCTTTTTCCTTTCATTTCGTTCTTCTTTCCTCAAGTCTCCGATCCTCCGACTATGTACGGTGATGATAATGAACTGTACTTTCTCTCTCCTGTACTGAACTTGAACCTTCTCAACCGCGTGTCTTGAGCTGTGTCCTCAACTGACTCTCCGTTGAACTGTCTGTTGTACTGAACAAGCAGGCCTCAATGATACTGTGTTGAGGCCTGGCTTATCCGACCGCCAATTCTCCTCTGGCCCATTGTTAATTTTGACGGGCTCGTTAATTTTAATAGGTTTAAATGCTCATCAAGTTTCGGGGCTGGTCCCATCTATGTTTAATTGGCCTTTAACTGGTTTCAGGATTGCTTCGAAATCAGTTGAATGTGCAAAGTGTTTTTGGAAATCTTTCTGAGTGGTTTAAACTGTTGTTGGATTGTCTTCTCCTGCTGGGGCCAGGGTCTCTTTTGTTGACTAGTGGCATGTATTGTATTATTCATGTTCTTGATGGCCCTGTAGGTTTCGGCAGGAACAGTCCTTCCGTGGGCTTATTGGCCTAGAAATTCATTAAGGCGCTGCCAGCTTTGCGCCCAGTTAACGCCTAAAGGGTGATTTTGCACCAAAAATGAGTTTGCGCAGATATTCAGCGCAGTGGTATTGGCGGCGGTAGCTGTTAGCGCGGCGCCGGCACCGATGACATCATCAGTGTGCGCAGTGCCCCGGTTCCGCCCCGAAACCGCGCCGATCCCCATATTTAGTTGCGGCCGCAAACAGCGACCAGAAAACGGGGCCGTCCTGCTGCCTTAGTGGGGCGCTTTAAAGCGGAAGGTGCGGGCGGCCGCTTTTGCGGCGGCCGCCTGCCCGCACCTCCTTCCCCGGCCTCCTCCACCCCCCCCCTGCGGCATTGCTGGCTGCTTTCCGCGAGCCCGGCACTTCTCCGTGGTGCCGGGCTCATTTGCCGGCACTATCCAGCGGCGATCTCCCCGTTGCAAGCAGCTCCCCCTTAAGAGAAGGAGGAGGCCTGCAGTACCGCAGCCTGCCGCTGCGCAGCGCCTGGCGCAGCGGCACCAAGAGCGCTGATATTCAGTGTCAGCACACCAAGCGGAGGTGGGCACACCCTGGTATAGCGCCCGCTTCCGAATTGGGGCGCTAACAATGAATATCTGACGATCGCTATAGGCTTCCCGCCCAGCGCTAACTTTTGGGCGCTAGCCAGCTGGCGGGGCCATAGTGAATTTCTAGGCCATTGTCTTTATGTAGAATGGCTGGGATGGCCCAGAACATTCTCAGACAATCTGGCCTTTCCAATACTCAAACTGTCTGTCCCACAGTGTCCAACCCAGTCCCTTTGTTGTAGCTTTTCCACAGGCCTGGACATGCCTTTTAAAATAGCAGAAATCCTGGGGTTTTGATTTTAAGTCCCTTTTGGCCCAATATTGTTTTTAAACAGTCCAATATCTCTTCTTTTCTTGGTTTGGGGGAATCTGTAGAATTTTGTGAGCCTTACACACCCCCTTGTGATACTTTAAACACTATAGTATTATGCTGAGTGAGCAACATTTTCTGATCCCCGGGAGCCAACCTTTACCTGTATTATCTAAACTAAAAACCCGAAAACAAAACACTCTTCCATTCCCTTTAGGTGTAGTGTTTAACAGATATACACAAGGTACGAAAAAATTCAATTACATTCACATCCAAGCACGGAGGGGGTCCAACACCCCTGCACCACTTGGAAAAAAATTACATACACATAGGAAAAATAATGACACACACACTCATCAAACTTTATTTTTAATAATGGTCAAGGTTGGTTTTATACCTGGTCATAGACTTTATTTTTGTCCCGTGCTCCCTCATGTTGAGAGCGGAGCATCCGGTCCCTTCCCTTGCACTTTGTACACAGCAAGTAGAAAACTATATCAAGCTGGCAAACCACTAAAAGGTGTGAAGCCAGTCGAATCCAAGAAGGGACCTCTATATTTTTGAAAATATCCCACCAGGGTGGAACAGCAATATCCAAGATCTTGGCCCCTATCTCAACTGTCTTCTGCTCTAATGTATAGAAATGTTTCTGTGATTTGACCACTGCTTTTAATAGGGCGATAAGATGTTCGGGTAGAGGTGGAATTTCATAGCCGAAATGTGTTATGTAATTTTGCAGGTTGGTAATGTTTCCCCCAACAGTGAGGTGAACAGTTGAGGATTCAGGGATGGGTACAATCCATCCTGGGCCACTTGAACTTCTGCCTCGAGTTTAAAACAGAAACTGCTGTCACTCACCGGACACCAGATGTACTGTCCATGCCGGTAGTGGGGCACACTTGTGGTGACACAATATGTCCCACCCCCCTATGAATGCTACCTGTGGGGAAACATTGTCTTGTGCCATTACCTCCATGGTACAGTTCACAGGTCGTGCGCCAGCAGCTTTAAACCCGCACTGTGGTCTCGAATAGGCGTTCAAGTGCTGGGGACACACTATTATGTGTGCACCCCGGCTCCAGCACCTGGAGAGGCCTGTACCTGTCATAGCGTGCTCCCACTTTATGACATAAGGTGGGACCTCTGCGAAACGGACATGTGCACCCCCTTGAATGATCCCAATGTTCTCCACTCTGTATACCGCTGTGGGTCGGGCTGTCCCACCCATGACCGGCATCCTCACTACTATCCCCATGATAGTGTGATTGGAACGTCCACAGTCTACTGGGACAGGGTAGGCTTCAGAGGCTAGGCGGAGCTGACACAGGCTCAGCGAATTACTAAATGGGTGGAGGGCTGCGAGGTGCTTGTTGCTAATCCAGGAGGGGACTAAACCTTTTTTTAAATCCTCCAGGTTGCTGCGGCCCTCGCCCAGCAACCATGCCCCGTATAGCACGCACACCTCATTCTGTGCAGCTTGATCCGAAGCATTGCTGTCCTCCCGTATGAGTGCATTTACTGTTTTGGCGTGTCTCTCCAGCTCAGCAATGATCTCCTTTAATTGGACCATCATAGCTTGGTCCTCATGTAGCTCTGAGCCCACCACTTTGTTCTCCTCTGTTAGGATTTTTCTTAATTGGGTCTTTAAACCACTTATCTGAGTTTGTAACTCTATATCCTCTAGGCTACTTATTACTGAGGATCCTGTACTATAGGCAGTGAAAATATAATTCCAGGTCCCCCTTCTTTGTCTCCCCGCAACCATATTATGCTCAGGATTTAAACTGTATAGTTTCGCTTTATCCACACTGGCAAAGTCGAATTCATAAAATTTTCTAAACATTTCCTTCAGCAGGGCTTGGTACAACTGTTCTGTCTCCTTGGAACACCTTTCAGGTAAGTGCACCTCGGTCAGGTTTAGGATCACTGAGGCCACTGCATTGTGTACCACCTGGTACAGCAACTTGTCGGTTGGCACTAGGACTAACCCATTCCCTGGTCCCTTGGTGGTGGTAGGACACCTCTGCACTATAGTCCGTGATGTCGTGGTCGTGGGCAGGGGCTTTCGGGGGTGGGTTACGAGTTCAGTGGCATTGACTGGGATTGGGGAGTGTGGGATTGCACACGCATGCAGGCTGGAACCCACTCCATCCCCTCCCGGCATCTTGCCGTTGCCTGTGGAAAATGATGGATATGCCTGCGGGGCAGACTTTTTCTGACCCCCACATACAGACATAAATCCCCTGATCCGACTCCCACCACTTGTCCCAACACTCACTCACTCCCCCTCGGGTCCCTGTAATCGTCCGATGGGGATTGTTCCCCAATCGTTCCCAATTGACTGCGGGGTTTCCTATATCCTTGCTCAGCTTTCTGAGCCACCACCACCTATCCAAGGGAATCTGTCCCTTACATGTCAAACACACACGTTTCCCCTCGGTGACGCTGACCCTTGTAACAACGATCTGCACCCTGGGGCATGGGATGGAGGCCTCCCCATACGTGAACCCGGTCTGGCTGGAGTACTGAGTCGAGTTAGACCCCAGCCACCCTGGCCACCTTCCCTCGTGGAAGTAGATGGCGAGCTCCTCCACACCCCGTTCGCCACCCACTGCGGTAACGATCGGTGCTCTCTCTCCCGAGCACCCATAGATATGGGAGTTCTCCACATCTCCTCAGTCACCGATGCTCACCCCTACCAGGGCGAGCAGGAGCAGAAACTTTTTCATGCCGATTTCCTTTCTGTAGGGACACACAAACAAAATAGCCATGTCCCGAGAAGGTTCTCTGGCTTGACACAGTTATCAAAATTCAAAACTTAAACTTATCCTATACTAAAATTAAACCACTAAAATCCCAAACTACCAAACTGTAAAACACACTTAAAATACTTCAGAAAGTTATATACATCCGCCGCCCGTCTCCGGACGGCCAGGCTAATTCCTGTTAGGCCTCTGCCTTTTGTGGAATCTGGGTAGCTTGTATGCCTGGACGTAAGGTGACCTGTGCCACCGGACCCGGAGAGTCCTCCTTAAAACAACTGGGAGTTTTCCTGAATCCCAGTTAATCGGGGGGGGGGTGTGCCCTCCTGTGCTGCAGCACACTACCACTTTCTGTGTGGTTGCCGAGTCCCAGTCCTGTCCTGTGGGTTCCTCGCAGCCTGATGCCGTAGGCTGGCGACCCTTCTCTTTCTCTCTGCCCAACACTATCTCTCCTGTGAGTCCCTCACCTTTGGAAGCTGTAGGCTGGGGATCCGTGTCCTTAGACCTGTCCCTGACCTTGGTTTTTCCCTTTCTGTTAAGGGTTCTCCTGGGGCTGGACTGTTTAAAATGATACTCGGATGACCACGCTAGTCTAGGCTGTGGTGTGCGAGGAGAGCTTCTTAAGGCTCCGGTTATTGGGATTGTACCTGAATCCCACTTAATTGGCGGGAGGGCCTCTCAAGTCACACACGTCACTGCCCCCACCTTTGCGGTCTGTGAGTCTGTCACAGCTGCAGGCTGCTGCTCTTTAACTTTAACACAGTTTGCCCTTGCTGACCGCTCTCCACTTTCAGTCTTGAACAGCTTGCATTGATTAATGTGGAACCACTTTGTGTGGCGGGGCATCTTGATGGCATATACCATGGGGCTTGCCTTGTCCACAATGCTGTACGGCCCCATATACAATGGTTCAAAACTTCCCAACCGGGCAAAGTTTCTTACTATGACCGGATCCCCTATCTCCCACTCGTGGTGCCTGTTGGGTTCTAGCAGCAATCGGTTACTCCGATGCTGCTTTCCCATGTTACTAGCAGCCTGCCAGTGAATCTGTTTAAGGTGCTCAAACAAATTCCTGACGAAGCTGTCCCGGTTCACCTCTCTGAGCTGGCCAGCACGGTGGCATAGTGGTTAGCACTGTTGCCTCACAGCGCCAGGGACCAGGGTTCAAATCCAGCCTCGGGTGACTGTCTGTGTGGAGTTTGCACATTCTCCCTGTGTTTGCGTGGGTTTTCTCCGGGTGCTCCGGTTTCCTCCCACAGTCCAAAGATGTGCGGGTTAGGTTGATTGGCCATGATAAAAATTGACCCTTAGTGTTAGGGGGGATTAAATACATGGGGTTACGGGGATAGGGCTTGGGTGGGATGGCTATTGGTGTAGGGACCGGGTGCTAGGGTTTGGATGATCAGCCATGATCTCGTTGAATGGCAGAGCAGGCTCGAAGGGCCGAATGGCCTACTCCTGCTCCTATCTTCTATGTTTCCATGAGTACCGGGGCTAGCACATGGGTGGGGGTCCGTATAACTCTGCCAGTCATCAGCTCGTGTGGGGAATACCCCGTGCTTTTTGACTGGCTGGCTCGGATCCCCATTAGGACCAATTGTAAGACTTCCACCCACTTCTTGGGTGAGTCTCCCGTCTCCTTGCGCAGCTTTTCTTTTATGGTGCGGTTTAAACGCTCTACAGGACCCGATGACTGTGGGTTGTAGGCGAGGTGCCATTTCCCTTCAATGCCAAGTACCACGAGGGCCTCTTGCATGACCTGTCCAGTAAATTGGCTCCCCTGGTTGGACTCCACATACTGTGGTAGTCCCCATCGTGTGAACACTTCCCTGACCAGGATCTTAGCTGTACCCAATGCGGTAGCTGTTCGGCAGGGAAAAGCTTCTACCCACTTTGAGAACACATCCACCAGGACTAGGCAATACTTGTAGCCTCCCTGGGCAGTGGGTAGGGGCCCGCTGTAATCGATCTAGATCGACTGCCATGGTCCCTCTACCCTCCTGGTGTGTCCCATAGATACCTTCCTTTTCTGAGGGTCAGGGTTATTGGCAGCACTCATCAGACAGCCGGCACAGAACTCGCGGACATGCTCCCTCAGTCCTGGCCACCATCCTGCCTGTTCCACCCGCTGCCAGGTGGCTTCAGGCCCGGGATGCCCCACTCCTGGACCCTCATGGGCCAGTTGGAGGAATTCCCTTCTGTGCTGCTGCGGCACGACCCATTGCTCCCCGCTGAACAGCATGCCTTCCTTGACGGTGATGGCTGCTGTACTGTATGAGCCCTCTACTTTCTCCCCTTTTGTGAGCGCGTTCAAGACGGCTCTGAGGATGGGATCCCGTACCTGGGCCTGCTTTAGGTCCGGGACCAAGGCTACCCCTGGTGTACCTCCCTTGTCCCGGATTGCGGCTACCGAACCTGTCTGGTAGGGATCCCAAAACTCTCCTTTCCTAGCTCCCTGCTTGGCCAATTCATCTGCCCTTTGGTTGCCCTCCTGCATGGGTTCTGTCTTCGAATGGGCCTTAACCTTATGGATATAGACCTTCCCTTCCTCTCCTACGGCTGTCATGATTTTCTCCAGCAGAGGCTTGATGGCCAGGGGTCTCCCGTCAGCGGAGCTGTATCCCCGATGGGACCAGATGCCCAGGTATTCCGTACACGAATTGCACGTGAACATGCTGTCCGAGCAAATCGTGTATAGGGTAGGGAATTTCTCTGGGTGTGTAACCACGTACACTCCCGTGGACAGTTCAGCCTGCTGGGTGCTCATGGTGCTGGGGAGTTTAATTGCCAGGGCAATGTCTGCCCCTGGGTCATAAACACCACACCCTGTGAGTCGTTTCCCAGCAGATGCTGTGCTGGAACCGTCCACATAGATTTCGCGGCCTGTGGTGTGTATTTCGGCCCGAAAACCTATGTCGACTTCCCATACTCCTTCAATGGAACACCGGTGGGCCGTCCCTGGATAAACCATGTTGGCTGCGAGCTTGGGCTCGCAAAGACCTTTCACCCTTAGGTCCATCTGGGAGAGAAGCAGGGTCCAGCGAGAAATGCGGGCACTGCTCACTGTCCCATCTTTAATTCTCCCATTTAGGAGCATCTGGGTGGGTGTGTGATGGGTGAGGAGGGTGATGGGCGAGGTGCCTGTGAAGATCAATGATCTTTTCACAGCCCAGTGAGTGGCAAGGAGGTGCCTCTCACAGTTGGAATAGCCCTTTTCCACATCCGTGAGTATCCTGGAGGAGTAAACCACCAGTCTCAGCTGACTGTGCCGCTCCTGGAGCAGCACTGCACTCAGACTGTCCCCGCTGGCTGCGACCTCCAAGAAAAACTCTTTCTCCCCATCTATCGCCCCTAGAGCTAGTGCGGTCCGCAGATTCTGCTTGAGTTTTACAAATGCTGCCTCGCAACCCTCATCCCAAACCCACTCCACTCCCTTGTGTAGGAGTCGGAGCAGAGGGGCTGCTGTGGCTGCGTAATCCTCAATAAAATCCCGGCAGTACCCTGTTAGCCCTAGAAAGGATCTCACTCATGTCACTGTACTGGGGGCTGGTAACTCCTGTACTGCCTCCCTTCTGGCTTTATCTATGGCCCTTTCCCCTGCTCGCACAGCCAACCCGAGGAACTTTACTTCCTTTTGGCCGATCTGTACCTTCTTGGGGTTTACCTTAAAACCTTCCTGCCTGAGCAACTCCAGCAGTTCAGCCAGTAGTGGATCGTGTTCCTCTCCTTCATCAGTGAATAGGAGCAGGTCATCCACATACTGGACTAACTGTTGAGGTCGGCTGAAACCTTTTAAGCAATCTGCCATGCACTGGTGGAAAATACTGGGGCTATTGTGGAACCCCTGTGGTAGGCAGTTCCAGGGTATTTTTGGCCTTTAAACATGAAGGTGAAATTGTACTGGCCCTCTCTCCGTAGAGGGATGGACCAAAACCCATTGGAAATATCCAGCACCGTGAAGGTGGTCGCGGAGGCTGGAATACTTCCAATGAGGTCGGCAACAGCTGCGACCGTGGGTGCGCAGGCGGGGATGTTTCTATTGAGTACCCGGTAGTCCACTGTGGCTCTCCAGGAGTTGTCCGGTTTCCTAACCGGCCACAGTGGAGAGTTTACGTGGGTGGCTATCGGTCTCAATACCCGCTGTTTGACCAGAGAGGTCATGGCCGTTTCCATGTCCTTCTCTGCCTCTTTTGGGAAATTATACTGCTTTTGTGGTCGGGTCATGGGGTCCCCGTCTACACTCACTTCGACCCCGTTCACCCTCCCACAATCATGCTTGTGAGTGGCAAATGCGCCGAGGTATGCTCGCACAAATGCCTGGTACTCCACTGGAGTGTTACTGACCATTTGTTCGAGGTCGTAACTGTCGTGTATGTACCTTTAAGAGAATAACTGGTCTCAGACTGCAGTACCGGCAGTGACCAGCCCTGTATAAAAGGTGCTAGAGAGCCTCTGTTTGTTAGTTTCGCTATTGACTTCCACCAGTAAAGACTTGTTTGTTTTCACTCCTGCTGGTCCGTGTCTCAATCATTCACAGACTTAACACTGGCGACGAGTAAGAAACTAACTTACCTGCAACTCGTCAGCACCTCAGACGACGTTGTTGAAGGTCGGAGCCAGAAGAAAGAAAAAAAAAATAGAGTCCAAAGAAACTCGGGAAACGGGCGTCGACCGTCAATCATCGGTTTGAAAACTTGCAGGAGAGACTGTCCAGAGCCAGGCTGGGTTCCTCGGTCTGTGGTTTCCCAGCTAATCGGGCTGGTGGCAGGTAGTGCTCTGATCCTTTCTGGGCTGTGGCGGGCTGAAGCTCGATCGGGTGGCTTTTCAACGGGGCCGGGCAGCGAGTCGGGAAGCAAAGAGAGAGAGAGAGGGTGGAGCACACAGGGCGCGGCCAGTGCTTCGAAGCCGGGCAGCGTTCGGACCTAAGAAGAGGGAGGGAAGTGTCCCAGAGGGTCCGCTCCATGACGGGAAAATAATAAAAGAAAAAGAATCAATATTTAACGCGCAAGAAACCGTGGAAAGCAGCGCTAACAACAGTGGGGAAGAAGGCAAAGCGCGGGAGGCGCCATTTTGTTAAATCGGGGATGAAGTCAAAGTGCGGGAGGCACCATTTTAGATTTGCAAGATGCCGAAGACTGGCTGTATCACTGCATTTGATAATACATTAGAGGACTGGACCACGTATGTGGAAAGAGTCGAGGTATATTTCGAGGCAAACGAAATAGCGGAGGGGAAAAAGGCATCGATATTGCTAAACTTAATGGGCGCTAGAACGTACGGCCTATTGCGGGACCTGATTACTCCAGCCAAACCGAAGGCGAAGAGTTTTAAGGAAATTGTTGCTGTCCTACAGGAACACGTAAACCCTGCACCGCTGTTGATAGCAGAAAGATTTAAATTCCACAGGAGAACTCAGCACAAAGATGAAAGCAATGCTGAGTATCTAACGGAACTACGCAAGCTATCAAAGCACTGCCAGTTCGGAGCAGGACTGGCAGATACCCTACGGGACAAATTTGTCTGTGGACTCCTGAGTGAAGGAACACAGAAGAAGTTACTCACAGAAAAAGAGCTGACACTAGATAAGGCTTTCAGCGTGGCAGTATCGTATGAAGCAGCAGCCAGGGGAGCTGCAGAAATTCAACAAAAACCACAGGAATACGGCACCCACGAAATGACACGGGGATTTGCAAAATGTTATCGCTGCAGCAGAACTAACCATGACCAGAAGGACTGCTGGTCCAAAGACAAAATATGCAGACAATTGGACACATTGCACGAGTTTGCAGGTCTGGGAAGAAGACCAGCGACAACAAAAAGGCTACTAAGGAACCATACAAGAAAGTACAAAAGATGACGGACAGTAGTTCCGAAGACCAGATGAGCGATAGTGAATCCGAGAACAGGAGACGAAGCTGTCTCAAACTTCACAATGTAATCGCAAAAGAGGATCACCGAACCATTTGGGTCACCCTCACGATAGCAGGGTCCCAAGTCAAAATGGAATTGGATACAGGATCAGCGCTAACCGTCATGAATCGACGAGACTACGAGCGGCTATTTTCACACATACCCTTGAGAGAGACATCCATCGTCTTGACGACGTATACGGGGCAAAAATTATACCCCAGAGGAAAAATAAGGGTGCCTGTCGAATACAATGGCAAGAAAATACGGAAATTGTATCTCTACATACTGCCAAATGGTGGACCACCATTATTGGGACGGGAATGGATCAGGAAGATAAACTTAGATTGGCATTCCATTCATGCAATGACGGTGGACGGTAAAAAAAAAAATGAAGACGTCACTCCTGGACGATTGTCAACAATCTTAGCTAACGCCAAAGAGGTATTTCAACAAGAACTGGGCACGCTTAAAGGCGTAACCGCCTCAATAAAAATAGAAGAGAATGCAGTTCCCAAGTTTTTCAAAGCAAGACCGGTACCATATGCAATTCGCCCAGCCGTCGAGGCAGAGCTGGAGAATCTGGAGAAGGCGGGCGTGTTGTCTAAGGTCGACTGGAGCGAATGGGCGACACCCATCGTTCCTGTCATGAAGAAAACGTTAAGCAATAAGTCCGGAGAGCCAAGGAAGATTCGCATCTGTGGGGATTTCAAGGTGACGGTGAACCCTGTCCTTCACACAGTACAGTATCCTTTTCCAAGGATAGAAGACATCTTCGCCTCACTGTCTGGAGGGAAGCGTTTTACAAAAATTGACCTAGCACAAGCATATTTGCAGATGGAGGTTGAAGAGTCCTCTAGGAAGTATCTCACGATAAACACTCACAAAGGTCTTTACCAGTATCATCGATTGGTATTCGGAGTAGCATCGGCTCCGGCGATATGGCAAAGAGCGATGGAACAAGTCCTGCAAGGGATTCCGGGGACTCAGTGTTACTTGGACGACATCCTTGTAACAGGTGAAGATGATAGTGAACACCTTAACAACCTAGAACAAGTGCTCACTAGACTACGGGAACATGGGCTGTGAGCCAACCGCCCCAAGTGCGAATTTTTTAAGAAACAGATATCGTATTGTGGCCACGTGATTGATGAAGAGGAGTTGCATAAATCCCCTGACAAAATTGAAGCGGTTGTTAAGGCCCCAGCGCCTGAAAATGTGTCGCAACTGAGGTCATTCCTCGGGTTGGTGAATTACTATCATAAGTTTTTGCCAAATTTGTCGACAATTCTGCACCCACTGAACGCCCTGCTACGAACGGGGGTAGCATGGAAATAGAACGATGATTGTAAGTGTGCTTTTCAGAAGAGTAAGGACTTAATCACTTCAAGGGAAGTATTGGCTCACTACAACCCAGCACTGCCAATCAGGCTGGCGTGTGATGCGTCTCCCTACGGCATTGGGGCGGTACTGTCACATAAATTCCTTGATGGTTTAGAGAGGCCGATAGCTTTTGCGTCACGCTCGTTAACTTCTGCCGAGCGTAACTACGCCCAGATTGACAGAGAGGCCCTCAGCCTAGTGTGGGGGGTGAAGAAGTTCAATCACTATCTGCACGGTCAAAAATTTACTCTACTAACCGATCATCAACCTCTTGTCTCCATTTTCAACCCTCAGAAGGGCGTACCGATAATGATGGCACAACGGCTGCAGAGATGGTCCCTTTTCCTTGGGGCACACCAATATGACATCGAGTACAAAGGAACTAAACAGCATGGGGGTGCTGATGGAATGTCACACCTACCGTTGCCGACGGTGGAAGAAGAAGACCTTGCAGTGGATCCAATGGAGTTATTCCACTCGACCATAGTCGAATGTCTACCTGTGACGAATGCAAACATAGAAAAGGAAACACGAAATGACCCGACACTCTCCTGGGTCTATGATTTAACGGTGAAGGGATGGCCAGCACATGGCGAACCACTGCTGCCAGCATTCTCGCCGAGAAGAGAACAGCTGTCAGTGTGCAAAGGAACCTTGATGTGTGGATCCAGAGTAGTAATTCCACCTAAGTTGATGGATAGAGTACTCAATGAGCTTCATGAGGGTCATCTGGGTGGGGTAAAAATGAAGAACTTAGCCAGAGCGTTTGTGTGGTGGCCGGGAATCGATAGAGAAATCGAAGAGATGACCAAGAGCTGTGCAGGATGCCAGAAGGTCCAAAACGCCCCACCACAAGCTCCTCTGCATCCATGGGAGTGGCCCTCATCTCCATGGCAACGGGTGCACATTGATTTTGCTGGTCCCTTCATGGACTCGATGTTTTTAATTGCGGTGGATGCACATTCAAAGTGGCCAGAGGTAATAAAAATGTCCTCAACCACCACGGAAAAAACTATCATGTTTTGCTAACCATATTCGCCAGGAATGGGCTGCCTGAACAGATTTGCTCTGACAATGGACCACAGTTTGTGTCTGAAGAGTTCCGGAGGTTCTTAAAGAACAATGGCGTTAAGCATTACACATCTGCCCCATATCATCCAGCCACTAATGGATTGGCCGAGAGGTTTGTCCAAACATTCAAGAAGGCTATCAAGGCAATGTGTAATGAAGATATACCCCTACAACACAAGGTGGACAACTTCTTGTTTGCCTACCGGAATGCGACACATGCGGTTACCAACCAAACTCCAGCCATGATGTTCTTCAATCGAAGACTACGATGCCGCTTGGATTTGGTTAAGCCAAACGTCCGAAGAGATGTGGAGAACAGGCAGTTTCAGAATATGAATGAAAGGCCGACCAGGCGTTTTAAGATAGGTCAACCAGTTTTGGCGCGGGACTACCGCACTGAGAAATGGCAGCCAGGAATGATTTGTACACGACAAGGACCTCTCATGTATACCGTGGACGTTGGGGAGAGCATTGCAAGGCGCCATGCTGACCAGATTCTAGAGTCACTGGAAAACGTCAACTCCACACCACGATCTGATACACCTGGTAATGAAATTGACGTTCCAATTGCAGCTACCGCAGAACCGGTAATATTGGAAACAGATGAACCAAACAAAGACATTGATCCCGACGCCACATTGCCAGAAGAACCTGATACCCCAAAGAGGCGTTATCCAGACAGAATCAGGAAGCCTCCTCAAAGACTGAACTTATAATTGCTTAAACTTAACCAATGTACCTAGCAACAGTAATTGTGATTGTAATTCGTTATCATTTAGTTGTTAAATGAATGTTATGTACTGTTTATCTAAAAGGGGAGGAATTGTTGTGTATGTACCTTTAAGAGAATAACTGGTCTCAGACTGCAGTACCGGCAGTGACCACCCCTGTATAAAAGGCGCTAGAGAGCCTCTGTTTGTTAGTTTCGCTATTGACTTCCACCAGTAAAGACTTGTTTGTTTTCACTCCTGCTGGTCCACGTCTCAATCATTCACGGACTTAACAGTAACCCTCCTTGGGTTTTAGGATACACAAGGTCCCCTTGCCCTGTTTATCTGGGATAACTGCCACTTCACTTTCTTTGCCAGTGCATGCTCCCCACAGACAGTGGTTCCTAATATCCACTAGAATCCTGTGGCCTATGATAAAATCAGCCCCCAGGATCCCTTTCCCTTCCTGCTCCTACTTCATTAAAACATAAGTCCACTTGGTGTGGAGTGCTCCTAAATGAATGGACAGCAGGATAGAGAACGAGCCAGCCTGCTCGTTACCTGTGAACCCCACTAAGCTCTACGGGGCCCCATTAGACAGAGATGAGGCGGCGGGGTTATCTGAATAGATTATGGTGCTCGGTGCTCCCATGTCTAACAGATAGGTCCCTTTCACCTTTTCCACCTCCATCCTAACAAGCGGTCTTTTCCATACATCACACTCAAGGGGACACAGATAGACAGGCTGCGCTGGCTCTAATAATAAGTCTGTGTTAACTGGAGGGGCAGATGGAGTTAAAGCACCCGTGGCTGTGGCTACCCTCATTGGGCCAGCCAACAAAACTCCAAGTGCAGCTATTAACAAATCAACTGTGGGGGGAGAGGTCGGTGTTTCTGTCTTTGGGGCAGGAGCTGGGGAGTTTTCCCCCACACTATCCTTCAAAGGATTTCTACAGTCCCTTCTCCAGTGCCCACTTTTCCCACACCCGAAGCAGTTACGCCTCGTATCGGAAGGGTTACCCCCTTCCTGGTGCCATTCCTTCTTACTCTGGCTAGGTTTTAACTCGTGACCTTTTCCTTTAGTCTGTGGTTCGTCTACCCCCTACCGTTACGGTAAGCCAGGGTCAGTTGTCTGACCACGGTCTCCTCGGTGACTTGGGGGCCCTTTGGGTCGAACCAAAGCTCGGCCTTGGCTCTGATCCATGGCAAGCTGTTTGCCACCAGACTTCGGAGCCAGTGAGCCAGCTCATCCTGGTTCAAGTTAGCCCAGTCGAGATCCCCATTACAGGCACTCCTGTACACAGGCCACAGCCTGTCTGCGAAAGCGTGTGGGGTCTCCCCTGCTAACTGTGTAGCCTTCTCAACCCGGGAGAACGGACTACCATCGTTCATCCCCATCGCCTCCAGAACTTGATCCCAGATGGCAGCGTACCCTCCCTGTCCCTTCTTGCACTCAGCAGAGAGGGACTGGTACAGCTTGCCATCTAAGGTGAACAGAAGCATCTTGGCCATTTCTGAGTCGTCGCACTCATTAATGCCTGCTGCTTGTTCCACTTCCATGAAGTGGACTGAGGGATCTCCCTTGTGGGTGGGCTTACTCAAGTGGCTTGCCATAGCCCTAAGCTGTTGGGTCCCATGGGGAATCACAAACTGGCTTTCAAGGGGCCCCTGGCCCCCACCACCCCCGGGTGGGCCAAACTTTTGCTGCCGAGCTGGGCACATCGGCCCCGGCTCCGACCTTTCCTGCATTTGTTTGCCTACTTCTCCCTGCTGCCAAACTGAGTCAAACCCCGGCGCCACAGGTGGCGGTGGTGTGCACTCCTCCCTGTCCTCCCTACATATTGCTTGTCCCTCCTGCTGCCCAACCAAGTTGTTCGCCGGCGCCACAGGTGATGTCTGCACAGTTTCTACTTCTAATTCCAGGTCTACCCGGGCCACACCCGGGCTCACTAGGCATACCATGCCTTTTGCCCTGGACAGAGCAAGTTTTAAACTTTCTATCTGCTTTTGACAGGGGCCGTGATCTCCCGCTTCAAAATCCCTAGTGCTTGCTACTTTATAAGCTGCCTTCACATCTCTGTCCTTCTCCTCCTGTTCTTTTAACTGTCTGGTTAGGTGAGCGTTCTCCTCTTTCAGTACTAGATCATTGCTTTTTGCCTCGGTGACTTGACACTGAAAATACTCATGCCTGTTCCTGTGTTTCTCTGATAGTTGTAACTTCTCCTGATTTTGGGCCTGTAATTCCTGCAATAATCCTTCCCCTGCTATAGCTCTTGCTTGAGACAGTTTGGCTGCCTCCTGCAGCTCTTCTGTCAATGCTTTAATGTGCTGATCTAAAAGCTGGATCTGTCGTAGGGCGCAGACCAACCAGATGGCCTTCTCCACCAACTTCTTGTGATCCTTGCTCTCAGTCCATTTGGCTGCAGCGTCCATGGGACGCTCAGCATGCAGCAGACTGGTCATCCTTTTCTTGGTGATATTCGCCTTCTCAAACACATAAGAGGAAATCTTCTCTTCCGTCTTCGTTCTTTCATCAAACACAGGGTCCATTGAATTACATCCCTTTTGCCAAATTCCTGCCGTGGTCGTCATTTTCTGTAAGGGGTGGTGTGTGTGGTCAGCTTTGCCTCTGACTCCCTGAGTGATTCGAATCACTCCCACTCCCTTGGTTCTAGACTTTGGACTTATTTGGGGGTTGTAATGAAATTGCAACAGACACCTGAGTTGGTTAAAAGAATTGAGATTTTATTTTGAGACAGGAAAATATACAATACAATAAATCTTATACTCTAAAAGGGGGAACACTTCGGAATATGTGAGGGAGAATGACAATAGACAAAATACCTTACCCTCCCAATCCCACTACACTGACAAGGTTGAATTCCAGAGGACCAGGAAATGCTCACCAAATGACTTTCTTGACAGTTGTAGAGGTTCGCGATTTCGGGGTTCTCTTTAGTTGTGGCGGTTGGGGCCTGCCATACCCCGGACGTGGTGGAATTCTGCACCTGCGTTGGGTTTTCAGTCTTCGCCTGTCCGCTGATGCGGTTGGATGCGTAGTTGGATTTATCGGGTAAGTACCCAATTTCCTTTGGTTAGGTATAGTTTTAGAGTCGTTTGTGCTAAATCCTACCCAGGGGTAAGTCAGGCTAGCTTGTAGAGTGGAAACAAACTTGCAGATTTTTGACTTCTTGCTGGTTGGTTTCTTGTTGGTCGTGGTGGCCCAATATTACCTAGTTGGTGGTAATATTGTTAGTTGTTGGTTTCTTGAGGCCTTTGGTTGCCGCGATTCCTTTTTCCTTTCATTTCATTCTTCTTTCCGCAAGTCTCTGATCCTCCAACCATGTACGGTAATGATGATAATGAGTAGTGCTCTTTCTGAACTGTACTTTCTCTCTCCTGTACTGAACTTGAACCTTCTCAACTGCGTGTCTTGCGCTGTCTCCTCAACTGACTCTCCGTTGAACTGTCTGTTGTACTGAACAAGCAGCCCTCAATTATACTGTGTTGAGGCCTGGCTTATCTGACTGCCAAATCTCCTCTGGCCCATTGTTAATTTTGGCGGGCTCATTAATTTTAATAGGTTTAAATGCTCATCAAGTTTTGGGGCTGGTCCCATCTATGTTTAATTGGCCTTTAACTGGTTTCGGAATTGCTTCGAAATCAGTTAAACCAGAACATTCTCAGACACTCAACACTCAAACTGTCTGTCCCACAGTGTCCAACCCAGTCCCTTTGTTGCAGCTTTTCCACAGGCCTGGACATGCCTTTTAAAATAGCAGAAATCCTGGGGTTTTGATTTTAAGTCCCTTTTGGCCCAATATTGTTTTTAAACAGTCCAATATCTCTTCTTTTCTTGGTTTGGGGGAATCTGTAGAATTTTGAGAGCTTACAATAGGGGATTCAATAGTTAGGGGAGCAGACAGGCGTTTCTGAGGCCGCAGACGTGACTCCAGGATGGTATTTTGCCTCCCTGGTTCCAGGGTCAAGGATGTCACTGAACGCCTGCAGGGCATTCTGAGGAGGGAGGGTCAACAACCAGAGGTCGTGGTCCATATCGGTACCAAGGACATAGGTAGGAAGAGGGATGAGGTCCTGCAGGCAGAGTTTAGGGAGCTCGGGAAGAGGTTAAAAAGCAGGACCTCAAAGGTAGTACTACCAGTGCCAGGTGCTAGTGAGTACAGAAATAGCAAAATAGAGCAGATGAATGCATGGCTGGAGAGATGGTGTAAGAGGGAGGGCTTTAGATTCCTGGGGAATTGGAACCATTTCTGGGGGGAGGTGGGAGCTCTACAAGCCAGACGGGTTGCACCTCAACGGGAACAGGACCAATATCATCATAGGAGGGTTTGCTGGTGCTGTTGGGGAGGGTTTAAACTAGCTTGGCAGGGGGATGGGAACCTAAGTATAGAGTCAATAGGGAGGGAAGAAAAAATGGAATTTGAAAACAAAAATGTAGAAAGTAAATTGGAAGGACTGAGGAATCAAGGGCTAGATAGTAGTCAACAAGGAGGTTTGCCTGTACTAAATGGTATATACTTCAATAAAAACGTCAAATATATGTCAATTACAAGAGAAATGCAGGGAACAGCACCAACCACTGTACATGGCCTTCTTTGATCTCACAAAGGCCTTCGACACTGTCAACCGTGAGGGATTATGGAGTGTCCTCCTCAAATTCGGCTGCCCTCAAAAGTTTTTCACTATCCTCCGCCTGCTTCACGACGACATGCAAGCCGTGATCCTGACCAACGGTTCCACCACAGACCCAATTCACGTACGAACCGGGGTCAAGCAAGGCTGTGTCATCGCACCAACGCTCTTCTCAATCTTCCTTGCTGCAATGCTCCATCTCACCCTCAGTAAGCTCCCCACTGGAGTGGAGCTAATTTACAGAACAAACGGGAAACTGTTCAACCTCCGTCGCCTCCAGTCCAGATCCAAGGTCGTCCCATCCTCTGTCATCGAATTACAGTATGCAGACGATGCTTGTGTCTGCACTCACTCAGAGGTCGAACTCCAAACCATCGTAAACACCTTCACCAAAGCATACGAGAGCATGGGCCTTACACTAAACATCCGTAAGGCAAAGGTCCTCTACCAACCTGCCCCTGCCACACAGTGCTGCCCCCCGATTATCAAAATCCATGACAAGGCCTTGGACAACGTGGACCACTTTCCATACTTCGGGAGCCTACTGTCAACAAGGGCAGACGTTGACGGCGAAGTCCAACACCGCCTTCAGTGTGCCAGTGCAGCCTTCGGTCACCTGAGGAAGAGAGTGTTTGAAGACCAGAACCTCAAACCCGGCACTAAGCTCATGGTCTACAGGACAGCAGTGATACCTGCCCTGCTGTATGCCTCAGAGACATGGACCATGTACAGCAAGCACCTCAAAGCACTGGAGAGGTACCACCAACGCTGCCTCTGCAAGATCCTGCAAATCCATTGGCAGGATAGGCGCACCAACGCCAGTGTTCTTGCTCAGGCCAACATCCCCAGCATCGAAGCTCTGACCATGCTCAATCAGTTCCGATGGACGGGTCACATTGTCTGCATGCCCGATACGAGACTCCCAAAACAAGCACTCTATTCGGAGCTCCGGCATGACAACGCTTCAAGGACACCCTCAAAGCCTCCTTGAAAAAGTGTAACATCTCCACCAACACCTGGGAACCCCTGGCCCAAGACCACACAAAGTGGAGGAGAAGCATCCGGGAAGGCGCCAAACACCTCGAGTCTCTTTGCCGGGAGCAAGCGGAAGCCAAGCGCAGGCAGCGCAAGGAGCACACGTCAACCCAAGCACCCCACCCACCCGTCCCCTCAACCACCATCTGCCCCACCTGTGACAGAGACTGTAGGTCCCACATTGGACTCGTCAGTCACCTGCGAACTCATTTTTAATGTGGAAGCAAGTCATCCTCGGTTCTGAGGGACTGCCTAAGAAGAAGAAGAAGATACTTCAATGCAAGGATTATAGCGAACAAGGCAGATGAGCTGAGGGCACAGGTAGATACTTGGGACTATGATATTATAGCTATTACAGAGACGTGGCTGAAAGAGGGGCAGGTATGGCAGCTCAACATTCCTGGTTACAGGATTTTCAGACGGGAGAGAGAGGGAGGTAAAAAGGGAGGGGGGTCGTGGTATTGATTAAAGAAACTATTACAGTTGTGAGGAGGGATGATATGTTGGAGGGATCATCAAACGAGGCCATATGGGTCGAATTGAAAAACAAAAAAGGGGCGATCACACTGCTGGGAGTGTTCTACAGACCCCCAAACAGTGAGAGGGAGCTAGAAGAACAAATATGTAGACAAATATCTGAGAAGTGCAAAAACAAAAGGGCAGTAATAGTAGGGGATTGCAACTACCCCAATATTAACTGGGATAAAATTAGTGTGAAGGGTATAGAGGGTGCGGAATTCCTAAAATGCATCCAGGAGAACTTTTTTAGCCAGTATGTAGCAAGCTCAACAAGGGAGGGGGTGGTTCTGGACTTAGTTTTAGAAAGTGAAGCTGGGCAGGTCGAAGGCGTATCAGTGTGGGAGCATTTTGGTGCTAGTGACCATAATTCTGTTAGATTTAAGATAGTTATGGAAAAGGAAAAGGATAGACCAAGAATAAAAATTCTAAATTGGGGAAAAGCAAATGTTGCTAAGCTCAGAGGGGATTTAGCCATAGTGGACTGGAAACAGCTACTTGAAGGTAAATCAGTGTCAGAGCAGTGGGAGGCATTCAAGGAGGAGATCCGGAGGGTTCAGGCCAAATATGTACCCTTAAAGAAAAAAGGTGCGACGAACAAATCTAGAGCCCCCTGGATGTCTAGAGACATACAGGGTAGGATAAAGAAAAAAAGGGAGGCGTATGACAGATACCGAGGGCTAAATATTCCAGAATCTTTAGAGGAGTACAGAAAGTGCAGGGGTGCAATTAAAAATGATATTAGGAAAGCAAAGAGAGAGCATGCAAAATTCTTGGCAAATAAAATCCCCAGGCCTGGATGAAATGTATCCCAGGCTATTAAGCGAAGCAAAAGAGGAAATAGCAGAGGCCCTGGCCATTATTTTCCAATCCTCTCTGGCTTCAGGTGTGGTGCTGGAGGACTGGAGGACTGCTAATGTGGTACCCTTGTTTAAAAAGGAGAAAAGGGTAGACCGAGTAATTACAGGCCAATCAGCCTAACCTCAGTGGTGGGAAAATTATTGGAAAGAATTCTGAAGGACAGGATAAATCTTCATTTAGAAAGACACGGATTAATCATGGATAGTCAGCACGGATTTGTTAAGGGAAGGTCGTGTCTGACAAACTTGATTGAATTTTTTGAGGAGGTAACAAGGAGGGTGGATAAGGGTAGTGCACTTGATGTAATTTATACGGACTTTAGCAAGGCTTTTGATAAGGTTCCACACGGCAGACTGGTCACGAAGTTAAAAGCCCATGGGATCCAGGGCAAAGTGTCAAGTTGGATTCAAAACTGGCTCGGAGACAGGAAGCAGAGGGTAATGGTTGATGGGTGTTTTGTGACTGGAAGGCTGTTTCCAGTGGGGTTCCGCAGGGTTCAGTACTAGGTCCCTTGCTTTTTGTGGTATATATCAACGATCTTGACTTGAATATAGGAGGTATGATTAAGAAGTTTGCAGATGATACTAAAATCGGCTGTGTGGTTGATACTGAAGAAGGAAGCTGTAGTCTGCAGGAAGATATCAATAAATTGGTCAGGTGGACAGGACAGTGGCAAATGGAATTCAATCTGGAGAAGTGTGAGGTAATGCATTTGGGGAGGGCTAACAAGGAAAGGGAATACACATTAAATGGTAGGACACTGAGTAGTGTGGAGGAACAAAGGGACTTGGAGTGTGTGATAAAAATGATAACTTCCGGGAAGTTATGTCATCACTTCCTGTGAACTATGAACTGTGTACATACCTCACTTCCTGTCATATGTCACTTCCTGTTGGACTGGTATAAATACTGGTCTGTTCAGTATTGTAAGAGGCTTCTACCAGAGGCATGGTAAAGACCTCTCGTGTATATAGTGTGTTTATAAGTTACTTAAAGCTTACTTTAAAGTTACTTGATGGTAAGTCTCCTTTTTCTTACATCAATTTAAGTAACTTAATATTTACACTGACAAATACTAGACCTTCAGACAAACTCGGAAGTTAAGGATCCAGGGAACCACCCATCATGGAGAAAATCCTTAGACCTATTCGTCTGGACTTGGACCCGAATACACCAGCAGCTGGCAGGGTATGGAAGCATTGGTATCGTACTTTTGAGAATTTTCTGGATGAATGTAAAGCGGATGCTCCTGCTAAATTGAAGATACTTGTCAATTATGTGACCCCAAAAGTGTTCGAATATGTTGATGAATGGGATAATTACGAAGAGGTGATTCGGGCACTTAAGAAACTGTATGCGAAGACCCCAAATGAGGTCTATGCTAGACACCTACTGGCCACAGCCCGACAAGGGCCAGGGGAATCAATTGACGAATTCCTGCAAGAACTTCGCAGGCTCAGCGTAGATTGTAACTTTCAGGCAGCCTCAGCTGAGCTGTACCGCCAAGAAATGATTCGTGATGCTTTCATCTGCGGGATTGCCTCTCCATTTATACGCCAGCGTCTACTAGAAAGTAAAACACTTGAGCTACAAAAAGCTTTTGACCTAGCTTGTTCACTGGATTTGGCAAAGAGAAATGCAGACCTCTATCAGCTGCCCAGATCTCGATCTGCTGCTGTAGCTGCAACCAGACAATTCAAGCGGTCTCAGGTGAACCCTATCATGGGGGAATCTAATTCTGATGAAGAAGAGGAGGACGACCCCACTTTAGCAGCCTCTTGGCAATCTAGGAAGGAATGCTTCTTTTGTGGAGATGCTTTTCACCCTAGGAAAACCTGCCCTGCTCGCAATGCAATCTGCAGTTATTGCGGGAAAAAAGGACACTTTGCTAAAGTTTGCCTATCAAGGGCCTCTACGAGGGCCAATCCAGCTAAGGCCTACCGAACTGCCCCAATTAGGGCCTATCAAGATGCTCCAGCTAGGACCTATCAAGCTTCCTCTCGAGCTCTCTCCCGAAGAAGCACACCGAGAGTTTTAGCCACTCTCTGTGCAACGACACCAATTACAGCTGCTTGCCCACAGAACCTGTCTCATGCAGCCACAAAAATTTCAATTAAAGGGCATACCTTAGATGCCTTAATTGACTCAGGAAGTACTGATAGTTTCATTAAGGAACAGATTGTTGCGAAATTGAAACTACATGTCTTCCCATCGGACCAGGCAATTGCGATGGCCCAGTCATCACTTAATACCAGAATCTCCGGCTTTTGTGTTGTTGATATGACACTTCATGGTCGTATGTATCCCTCCACCCGACTTTCGGTGCTCAAGGACTTATGTAGTGATCTCCTCTTAGGGCTGGACTTCCAAAAACAGCATAAGAAACTCACCATTGAGTTTGGTGGATCCAAACCCGGACTTACTATTTCTAATATACCGTCTAAATTACCATTTTGTGCATTATCAGCAGCTTCACTTGATGAACCTTCATTATTTGCCAGTATTCCGCCTCAATGCAAACCGATAATAACGAAATCGCGGCGCTTTAATCAGGAAGACCAATCTTTTATTGCGGCTGAAATCTCTCGACTTCTAGCAGAGGATATCATTGAACCATGTTCGTCACCCTGGCGGGCTCAAGTCGTCGTTGTCAAGAACCCTCTAAAACCTCACAAACAGCGACTATGCATCGATTATTCGCAAACCATCAATCAATATACCGACTTGGACACCTACCCATTGCCACGCATTGATGATATGGTTAATAAACTGGCCAAATACAAAGTGTTCTCAACTTACGATTTAAAAAGTGCCTATCATCAGTTACCCTTGAAGGTCTCAGATAAGCAGTACACAGCCTTTGAGGCTAATGGACGGCTGTACCAATTTCGTCGCCTCCCATTTGGGGTTACTAATGGAGTGGCTGTCTTTCAATGGGTAATGGATGGCCTGGTTAAGCAGGAAAACCTAAGGGACACTTTTCCCTATCTTGATAACATTACCATTGCAGGTCACGATCAACAGGAACACGACTCCAACCTCCAAAAATTTCGGGATGCCCTCCATCGCCGTAATTTGACCCTGAATGAATCCAAATCTGTTGAGTCGCAACCGACCATCAACATCCTTGGCTACTGCGTAGGCAATGGTATCATTAAGCCAGACCCAGAAAGACTTCGCCCGCTCCAAGAGCTCCCGTCACCTAAGAATCCGGCTTCTTTACGTCGGGCTCTCGGTCTGTTTGCATACTACGCTAAATGGATTCCTCATTTTTCGGACAAAATCCAACCCTTGCTGCATGCTAGATCATTTCCACTGGGAACAGCGGCTGTTGCAGCCTTTAACCTTCTCAAAAAACAGTTGGAGAAAGCGGCTCTTCACTCCATTGATGAGAATCTCCCTTTCGTGGTTGAATGTGATGCCTCGGAGGTGGCGATCTCGGCTACTCTGAATCAGGAAGGTCGTCCTGTAGCATTTATGTCCAGGACCTTACAAGGTGCCGAGCTACATTATCCTCCAGTTGAGAAAGAAGCCACAGCCATCATAGAGGCAGTACGGAAGTGGAACCATTTTCTAGCTCGCCAGCACTTTACATTGATCACGGACCAACGATCAGTCGCCTTCATGCTCGATAATCGAAAACAAACCAAAATTAAGAATAATAAAATACAACTTTGGAGGATGGAACTGGCCTCTTTTGGTTATACCATTCTCTATCGGCCTGGCAAGGAGAATGTGGCCCCGGACACCCTCACACGGGCATTCTGCTCCACTATGTCATCCTCCACTCTCATGGATGTCCACAATGGTTTGTGTCATCCTGGCGTTACGCGCATGCTACATTTCGTACGATCACGGAATCTCCCTTTTTCCACTGGAGATGTAAAAAAAATATGCTCAGAATGCCGGCTTTGTGCGGAATTAAAACCTCAGTTCTTCCGCCCCTCAGATGGTATACTCATACATGCAACCCAACCGATGCAACGACTTAGCATCGATTTTAAGGGCCCAGTGCCCTCTTCAACTCGGAACACATATTTGCTCACCATGATCAACGAATATTCACGTTTTCCGTTTGCCTTCCCCTGCTCCAATATGCTGGCGTCCACAGTAATCTGCTGCCTTGAGCAGGTATTTTCTCTCTGTGGTATGCCGGCTTATATTCACTCAGATCGGGGTCCATCCTTTATGTCAAGGGAACTCAAGGACTACCTCTCAGAACGGGGAATTGCTACAAGCAAAACAACACCATACCATCCCATCGGAAATGGGCAGGTAGAGAGGTATAACGGTATCATCTGGAATTCCGTACGTCTCGCTTTAAGATCTCGGGGCCTACCAGACCAGCAATGGGAAACAGTGCTTCCGGATGCATTGCACTCTATACGGTCCCTGCTTTCTACAGCCACAAATACTACACCTCATGAGCGGTTCTTTGGATTCCAGCGTCGCTCATCTCATCGGACATCACTCCCGTCATGGCTAACTACTCCTGGACCTGTATTACTCCGAAGATACGTTCGGACGTCTAAAAATGACCCTCTTGTAGACGAGGTCGAACTAAGCGATGCCAACCCCACCTATGCAAACATACGATATTCCGACGGCCGAGAATCTACCGTATCATTACGGGATCTGGCTCCCTGCCCACCAGGACCTAGTGGGACATCGGGTGATGGCATTTCACCAGGAAACTCTTGGGACCTATCGGGTACCCCTCTCCAGGATCCTGATCGGACACCAACTAGCTTGGTGCCGGTAGAACCCCGTGCTCAAGGTTGCGACCCTCCCAGTACCGCGCATGAAAGTACTGATCCGCCACAGACCAGCTCTGCACCTCCCTCTGAACAGAGGCAGTCCGACTTTGAACCTATTGGGGCTCGTACTCGAAGCCATGATCTCCCCGACCCTTCACAGGGCAATCCAGGCCACACAGACTCTGACCAATGGCCAACCGCATGTAAGCGGACCAGCGACCCTCTACGACGGGAATCCAAACGGGTGCGACTCTTCCTTGTTCGGCGGCTGCGGACCAAAAGGTAGACCACAGCCTCCTAATCCTGCAGGAGGGAAGAATGTGATAAAAATGATAACTTCCGGGAAGTTATGTCATCACTTCCTGTGAACTATGAACTGTGTACATACCTCACTTCCTGTCATATGTCACTTCCTGTTGGACTGGTATAAATACTGGTCTGTTCAGTATTGTAAGAGGCTTCTACCAGAGGCATGGTAAAGACCTCTCGTGTATATAGTGTGTTTATAAGTTACTTAAAGCTTACTTTAAAGTTACTTGATGGTAAGTCTCCTTTTTCTTACATCAGAGTGCATGTCCACAGATCCCTGAAGGTAGCAGGCCAAGTAGATAAGGTGGTTAAGAAGGCATACGGAATGCTTGCCTTTATTAGCCGTGGTATAGAATACAAGAGAAGGGGGGGGTTATGCTTCAACTGTATAAAACACTAGTTAGGCCTCAGATAGAGTACTGCGTGCAGTTCTGGTCACCACATTACAGGGAAGATGTGATTGCACTAGAGAGGGTACAGAGGAGATTTACAAGGATGTTGCTGGGAGTAGAAAATCTTAGCTATGAGGAAAGACTAGATAGGCTGGGTCTGTTTTCCTTGGAGCAGAGGAGTCTGAGGGGAGACCTTATTGAGGTGTATAAAATTATGAGGGGCATAGATAAAGTGGATAGAAAGGACCTATTTCCCTTAGCAGAGGGGTCAAAAACCAGGGGGCACAGATTTAAAGTAATTGGGGGAAGGTTTAGAGGGGATTTGATGGGAAATGTCTTCACCCAGAGGGTTGTGGGGGTCTGGAACTCGCTGCCTGAAAGGGTGGTAGAGGCAGGAACCCTAACCACATTTAAAAAGTACTTGGATGTGCACTTGGGATGCTCTAACCTGCAGAGCTACGGACCAAGAACTGGGAACTGGGATTAGGCTGGATAATTCTTTGTTGGCCGGCACCGACACGATGGGCTGAAATGGCCTCCTTCCGTGCTGTAACTTTCTATGATTGTATGATTCTAATAAAACTGAAGTCAATGGGAATCAGGGGAAAGACTCTCCACTGGCTGGAGTCATACCTAGCACAAAGGAAGATGGTTGTGGTTGTTGGTGGCCAATCTTCTCAGCTGCAGGTGTTCCTTAGGGCTGTGTCCTAGGCCCAACCACCTTCAGCTGCTTCATCAATGACCTTTCCTGCATCATAAGGTCAGAAATGGGGATTTTCGTTGATGACTGCACAGTGTTCAGCGCCATTCGCAACTCCGCAGATAATGAAGATTTAAGATGATTGGAAAAATTGGCTTTGGGAAGATAGGTATAGAGTTGGGAGGTAACGACGGGAGGTTAGAGGTGGGATGTTAGTTGGAAAGCATGTAAGTGGTTGTAAATCGCAGAGGTTTCTCTCTCTAGAGGCCTCTCTCTCTTGCACAGTAAAACCTTGAGTGGTTTGACCCACTCACCCCTTAGGTTCTAGACACTGGTCTTTGAGGCAGAAACTACAATGTAGAGAATACTCTATAGGCCAGGTTTAATGGAAACGAAATGAAACTTTATTGCATAAAGGAACAAATCAAACTGCAAACCAATAAGGTACATGGGAGGGAAAAACAAACCATAATACAGTACTGGCTAAGATATATACAGGCATATTATACTTTACAAAAGTCATCATGAAATGGGGAAACACACGGAACATCGAGGGACAACAACTCATTGTTAAAATTACCCTTAAAATGCCCACCCCCTAAGCCTATCTAGATCAGATTGTGAGGGGCCAGAAACATGCTCACCAATCCAGTTGGAAAGTATAGAGTTTTGAAACAGGTCTGCGTTTTGATCCTTTCAGGCGTCCTGTCTCCACGTGGTCAGCGCTGTGGGCTGCGACACTCTCTCTTCTTCCTCGAGGTGAAGGTCACGGACAGGCTGGATGTCAGCAGGCCTGGAAGTCGGTGCGGGGAGAGACCAACTGTTTTACCATTTTAAGAACATAAGAACATAAGAAATAGGAGCAGGAGTAGGCCAATCGGCCCCTCGAGCCTGCTCCACCATTCAATAAGATCATGGCTGATCTCATCCTAACTACCAATCCACTATCACAGAACCATCTCCTGAATCTAACAGAATTAGACACACGAAATAGGAGCAGGATCAGGCTACACGGCCCCTGGGCCCGCTCCGCTACCCACAGGGCCATGACCGATCCGAACCTAGACTCATGCCCAAATTCCTGCCCGCTCCCCGTAACCCTTAATTCCCTTTACTTCTAGGAAACTGTCTATTTCTGTTTTAAATTTATGTAATGATGTAGCTTCTACAGCTTTTTGGGGCAGCATATTCCATGGACCTACCACCCTCTGAGTGAAGTAGTTCCTCCTCATCTCAGTTTTGAAAGAGCAGCCCCTTATTCTAAGACTATGTCCCCTAGTTCTAGTTTCACCCATCATTGGGAACATCTTCCCTGCATCCACCCGATCCAACCCCTTCGCAATCTTATATGTTTCAATAAGATCGCCTCTCATTCTTCTGAACTCCAATGAGTAGAGTCCCAATCTACTCAACCTCTCCTCATATGTCCATCCCCTCATCCCCGGGATTAACCGAGTGAACCTTCTTTGTACTGACTCGAGAGCAAGTATGTCCTTTCTTAAGTATGGACACCAAAACTGTACGCATTTTCGTATGGGTTTCGTCGCACAGCCCAGTTGGTTCACCATTTTCATATAGGTTTCACCTATACTTGTCAGCGTCCCGGGGTTTGTCGATGATCTCCCGACAATTACCCCGGGGCTAGATGCTGACTTGACCTCCCATCTCGAACCTCGATCCTCCGTCGTCTCTGCTTGAACTCCGTACCGATGTAGAAGCCCAGCTGAAGCCCCGGATCCTGTGAACCTCCTCAGAACCTCGATCGCTACCCCGGGTCTCCCAGATATACTTCTCAAAAGAGGCCTTTATCTCCCGCCAAATCAAGGTTAGTCTTTGTTTAACTTTTGGCGGGCTGGTAATACAGCGGGGTAGTTATTATGTTTTAAACTACTTTGGGATGGCCAGTAACGGCCATCTCTGGTCTGGAATGACCTTGTATTGTTTTGAATGTCTTCTTGATGTCTTTAATGGGCCTTTGATGCTCCCCCTATGAATATAAAACTGTTTCCCTTTGTCTGGGTAAACATGTAGATGGCCTTTATCTACAGGCTGATCTGACTGGATCTGCATCCAATCCATATGTATGTGGTTCTGTCTGGTTTCCTTTTCTCCGAAACGGCCTTCCAGAACTTACTGTGGGCTGAATCCACAAAGGCTGTCTGGGGACTGCAGGAACCATTTTAAAGTGTCCCGAAAAGCTGGTCACGGGGTCTGGCGGCCATTTTGTGTGCCCTTTTTCTGGGCTTCTTTTAAAACAGTCTTTAAAATTAAGGCCTCTTCTGCCAATAGACCCTTATAGGACAATGTTCAATTTTGCAAATTTCACAGTCCCCCCTGATGATACTATAACTTGCTTGAAGTATCATAATTCTGGGTGAGCAAAATTTTCTGACTCTCCACAATCAAACCATCCCCTGTATTTACCTATCTTTGATCCCACGACACATGTATTTCCCATTTCAGAAAATCTACAGTGTACATTAAGCATTGATAGATGGCAATACATTGGATTTAAAATCTGACACATTCATTTCCAGGCATGGAGGGGGGCCTAATACCCCTACACCATCTGGTTCGTACACATTATCTTTTATTAACAACAACTCACTTAATGAACTTCAATAATAAAAATAAAGTACACACAAAATTGCACATGATCAAACATCAAACATAGAGGAGGGAGGGAAACTTTAACTTTATACACAGCAGCGAAAATCTAAACGGGTGTCTCCTCGTCTACCCGCACATAATGCTCCCTCCATTCTCCTCTGTTCTCATACTTCTGCGAATGTCTGAACTTTTTACAGTGTACAAATAGTAAATAAATCACAATAAAAACCTGACACACTACAAGGATGTGGGAGGCTATCCTAATCCAAGAAGGGACTTCTATATTAGTGAACAGGTCCCACCACTGTGGGGTCACTATATCTAATATGTCTGCCCCTATTTCTAACGGCTTCTGCTCCAGCGTGTAAAAATGTTTCTGTGAAATGGCAACGGCTTTTAGTATCTTGGTGAGGTGTTCAGGGAGAGGGGGAGTGATATACCCAAAATGTGCAACGAATCATTGCAGATCGGTGAAATTTTCCTTCACAGTGAGGTGAACAGTGGAAGGTTCAGGAATGGGGACAATTCGCTCTTGGGCCACTTGAACTTCTGCCTTGGGTTTGAAGCAGAAACTGCTGTCACTCACCGGACACCAGCCGTGCTGTCCATGTTGGTAGTGGGGTGCTGCAGTGGTGACACAGTATGTCCCACCTCCTATATATGCCACCTGCGGGGGCACATGGCCTTGTGCCATTGCCTCTATGGTGCAATTTATAGGCTTCGCGCCAGCAGTTCTGAACCCGCACTGTGGTTTCGAATAGGCATTCAAGTGCTGGGGACACAGGATGATGTGTGCTCCCCGGCTCCGGCACCCCGAGAGGTCGATACCCGTCATTGCATGCTCCCATCGAATGACGTACGGTGGGACCGTTGTGTAGTGAATGTGTGCACCCCCTTGAATGACTTCAATGTTCTCCAACCTGTATACCGGGGCGGGTTTAGCTGCCTTTCCCATAACCGGCATTCTTACCACTATACCCATAATGGTGTGATTAGACCTCCCACAGTCCACTGGTGTTAAGTCTGTGTGTTATAGTGAGAATTACTACACAGACCACAAGAGTAACTTTTAACAGGTCTTTACTAGTCGAAGGTCCGGGCTGAACTGCCCAATAAATCATTACACTGCACTTATATACCGGTGTGGTCACCACCGGTATTACAGTATACAGCAGCCAAGATAAAGTAGTGCAACTCTTAAAATAGTTCTCTTAAAGGCGGAACGGTTACATACACCACAATCCTCCCTTTTTAGCTTAACAGTATATATTCCCCATTAACATAACATAATAACATATATACACAACTTCATGTAAAAACAGTTCACAGATTCAGTCTCTCTGGAGGCTTCCTGACTCGGTCCGGATAACGCCTCGGTGATGTAGTAGTTTTCGGTGGTGTAGTAGGTTCTTTTGGCAAGGTTGATTCGGCTTGAATGCCAGTGTCGGGTTCATCTGATTCCAGTATCACCGGATCGGAGGTAGATACTATGGGTATCTCTGCTTCATCATTAGGCGTATAGAGTTGTGGAGTAGGTTGTCCCTTTTTGGATGACTCTATGATCTGGTCAACATGGCGCCTTATTATGCTTTCACCAATGTCCACGGTATACATCAGCGGTCCTAGTCGTGTGCAAATAGTTCCAGGCTGCCATTTCTCGGTACGGTAGTCCCGGGCCAAAACTTGTTGACCTATCTGGAAGGTTCTAGTTGGCCTTTCATTCATGCCTTGAAATTGCCGGTTCTCTACGTCCCTTCTGATGTTTGGCTTGATCAAATCCAGCCGGCATCTTAGTCTTCTATTGAAAAACATCATGGCGGGAGTTTGGTTTGTAACCGCATGAGTTGCATTCCTGTACGCCAACAAGAAGTTATCTACCTTATGTTGTAGATTTATGTCTTCATTACCCATGGCCTTTATGGCCTTCTTGAAGGTCTGGACAAACCTTTCAGCTAATCCATTGGTGGCGGGATGGTATGGGGCGGACGTGTAGTGCTTAACCCCATTGTTTTTTAAGAACTTCCTGAATTCTTCGGACACAAATTGCGGTCCATTATCAGAACAGATCTGTTCTGGCAGCCCATTCCTGGCAAATATGGTCCTTAATACTGTGATGGTTTTTTCCATGGTGGTGGAGGACATCTTTATTACCTCCGGCCACTTGGAGTGTGCATCCACCGCGATTAAGAACATTGAGTCCATAAATGGACCAGCAAAGTCGATATGTACCCTTTGCCATGGAGATGAGGGCCACTCCCATGGATGTAGAGGAGCTTGTGGTGGGGCGTTTTGGACCTTCTGGCATCCTAAACAGCTCTTGGTCATTTCTTCGATGTCTCCATCGATACCTGGCCACCACACAAACGCTCTGGCTAGGTTCTTCATTTTCACTCCACCCAGATGCCCCTCGTGAAGCTCCTTTAGCACTTTATGCTGGAGTTTGGGTGGAATCACCACTCTGGATCCACACATCAAAGTTCCTCGGCACACTGACAGCTGTTCTCTTCTTTGCGAGAATGCTGGCAACAGTGGTTCGCCATGTGCTGGCCATCCCTTCACCGTTAAATCGTAGACTCGTGAGAGAGTCGGGTCATTTCTCGTTTCCTTTTCGATGGTAGAATTTGTTACTGGTAGACATTCCACTATGGTTGAGTGGAACATCTCCACTGGGTCCACTGTAGGCGCCTCTTCTACCGTTGGCAACGGTAGGCGCGATAAACCGTCAGCATTCCCATGCTGTTTTGATCCTTTGTATTCTATGTCATATTGGTGTGCCCCTAGGAAAAGGGACCACCTCTGTAGCCTTTGCGCTGTCATAATGGAAACGCCCTTTTTAGGGTTGAATATGGATACCAACAGCTGGTGGTCTGTCAGCAGTGTAAACTTCTGGCCCTGCAGGTAATGATTAAACTTCTTTACTCCCCACACCAGGCTGAGAGCCTCCCTATCTATCTGAGCATAGTTGCGCTCAGCGGAGGTCAATGATCTGGATGCAAATGCGACTGGCCTTTCCAAGCCATTTGGCAACTTGTGTGAGAGTACTGCTCCAATACCATAAGGAGAAGCATCACAAGCTAAACGAATAGGTAGCATTGGGTTGAAATGAGCCAACACTTCCTCTGAGGTGATCAATGCCTTGCTTTTGCGAAAGGCCTTCTTACAGTCCTCGCTCCACTTCCATGGTACTTCTTTCTGCAAAAGAGCATTCAGCAGGTGCAGCACCGTGGATAGATTTGGCAGAAACTTATGGTAATAGTTAATCAACCCTAGGAACGACCTCAACTGGGATACATTTTCCGGAGCGGGAGCCTTCACAACAGCTTCGATCTTGTCAGGTGACTTGTGCAGCCCCTCCTGGTCAATGACATGACCACAGTACGAGATCCGTTTCTGAAAGAACTCACATTTCTGGCGATTAACTCGAAGTCCATATTCCTTCAACCTGGTGAGCACCAGTTTCAAATTTGCAAGGTGTTCCTCATCGTCATCTCCTGTAACCAGGATATCGTCCAAGTAACATTGAGTGTTTGGAATCCCCTGTAATACCTGCTCCATGGCCCTCTGCCAAATTGCTGGAGCCGAAGCCACTCCAAAAACCAGTCTATTATATCGATACAAGCCTCTGTGCGTGTTGATTGTGAGATACTGGCGCGACTCTTCCTCAACTTCCATCTGTAAGTATGCTTGCGCCAGGTCTATCTTGGTGAAGTGTTTCCCGCCAGACAATGAAGCAAAGATATCCTCAATCTGCGGAAGCGGATATTGCACCGTGTGAAGCACCGGATTAACTGTGATCTTGAAGTCTCCACAGGTGCGGACCTTCCCCGGTTCCCCTGGCTTGTTACTCGATGAACGCTTCATGACAGGAACAATGGGCGTGGCCCACTCACTCCAGTCCACCTTAGACAGTACTCCTGAACGTTCTAGCCCTTCCAGCTCAGCTTCCACAGCAGGTCGTATCGCATAAGGTACCGGTCTGGCTTTGAAAAATTTTGGGTTTGCATGTTCTGCAATCTTGATTTTTGCCTTAATTCCTCTTAGTGTTCCCAGTCCCTGTTGGAACACCTCTTTAGCCTCATCCAATATTCTGGACAATCGTTCAGGTTTGACATTTCTTTTTCCGGAATCTACCGTCATTGCTTTTAGGGAGTGCCAGTCCATATTTATTTTCCTGATCCACTCCCGTCCCAGAAGTGGTGGACCTCCCTCAGGTAGTACATATAACTCCATTCCTTGGTGTTCTTTGCCCTTGTGTATCACCTTGACTTTTATCTTTCCGATGGGGTATACTTTTTGCCCCGTATATGTCTGCAATACTATCTCCGTATCCCGTAGGGGAATATGTGTGAATAACCTTTTGTAATCTTGCTTATTCATGACCGTCAACGCCGATCCGGTGTCCAATTCCATCTTCACTTGGATTCCTGCTATCTGCAGTGTGACCCAGATAGTTTGTCGGTCAGCTTCCTTACTCACATTGTGAATTCTCAGACTACCCAGTTCCTTGCTGTTGGAGTCTGAATCCGAATTCTGTTCATCCGAACTCTTCTCAGCCACCTTATGTACCTTTCTGCACTTTTCCTGTGGTGACTTTTTGTTGCTGGTCTTCTTTCTTGACCGGCATACTTTAGCTATGTGACCAAGCTTGCCACATTTTCTACATTCCTGGTTTTTAAACCAGCATTGGTTCTGATCGTGTGTTGTCTTTCCACAACGATAACATTTCGTTGTACCCAAAGCCATTTGATCTACGCTGAGTACCGCTGCCTTCAGCTGCATTTCCGCACTGCGGCTTCGTGCGATGCTGCAATAGTGACAGCCTTATCAAGTATAAGATCATTCTCTTCAAGTAGCCGCTTTTGTGTTCCTTCTTTCGACAATCCACACACGAATTTGTCTCTCAGTGCCTCTGTCAGGCTTTCCCCAAACTGACAGTATTTCGCTAGCTTACGCAGTTCAATTAAATACTCCGCGTTGCTTTCCTCTTTCAGTTGCGTTCTCGCATAAAATTTAAATCGTTCCGCTTACATCAGCGGTGTGGGGTTCAAATGATTCTTCAGGACAGCAACAGTATTAGCGAAAGTCTGATCCGTCGGTTTAACTGGTGATAGAAGATGCTTCAATAGCCCGTATGTCTTCGCACCCATTGAGTTTAATAAGGTTAGTGCTTTATCTTCATCTGATATTTTATTTGCCTTACAATATATCTCTATGCGTTCTACATACGTGGCCCAATCTTCAACATTGGGATCGAAATCGTTGATGTTACCATGCTTAGGCATCCTCGCAATCTTCTTGAGAAACAAAAAAGAAATTTTTCTTTTATTTTTTTTTTTCAAAATGGCGGTTTCCCGCGCTTGTCTTCTTCCCCCGCCTCCGAAAATGGCGGCTTCCCGCGTTTGCCTTTCTCCCCCCGCTGGCTGTAATGGCGATTGTCGTACTGCTGTGTTCGCCCTCCCCCAGCGGTTTTCAAATCGTGCCTCCCAGCCCCTCTTGCAGTCCGGTCCTTTCCCCCCAGCTGCGGCTGAGTTCTCTGCGTTTTTTTTTTATTTTCTCCCGCGCCTTACGCTGACCCGGTCGCTGCGCCTCGCGGCCTCGGTAGCTGCCCGGCCTTTTCCACCGGTCGCGGTCGAGCTCTCTCTCGACGCTGTTGCGTCTCCCAGCCCGCTTGCAGCCCGGTCTTTTACACCGGCTGCATTTGCATTCACCGCAGCTCCCGTGCCTTACGCTGCCCCAGTCTCAGCGCCTCTGGCCCCGACTTCTGTCCGGCTCTTTTCCCCGGCCATGGTCGAGTTCTCCGCCCTTATATCCTCCGTTTTTCCCTCCCCTACTTCACGCCAACGTGGCCGACTTGCTGCTCGTCGCTGATCGGCTTACCCACCACCGTAATAGAAGGGATGATCACTGCCTGTTGCTGATGGAAGGCTTCGTGTCAGAATTCTTCCTTTGCTCTGCAGACCCGAGTCTTTCCTCAGCAGAATGATGAGGGCGGATGCCTCCTCTCGACGCCCGTTAAACTGCCTTGGATGTATCTCTGCCGCAGGGTAAGATCGTACTCGTCGCCACTGTTAAGTCTGTGTGTTATAGTGAGAATTACTACACAGACCACAAGAGTAACTTTTAACAGGTCTTTACTAGTCGAAGGTCCGGGCTGAACTGCCCAATAAATCATTGCACTGCACTTATATACCGGTGTGGTCACCACCGGTATTACAGTATACAGCAGCCAAGATAAAGTAGTGCAACTCTTAAAATAGTTCTCTTAAAGGTGGAACGGTTACATACACCACAACTGGGACTGGGTAGGCCTCGGATGCTAGTCTGAGCTGGCACGGACTTAATGCGTTCTCAAAAGGGTGGAGGGCTGCGAGGTGCTTATTGCTGATCCAGGAGGGTACCAAACCTTATTTTAAATCCTTCAGATTACTGCGGCCCTCGCCCAGGAACCACGCCCCGTACAGCACGCATGCTTCGTTCTGCGCAGCCTGATCTGACGCATTCCGATCCTCCCTGATGAGAGCATTTACCGTTTTCGCATGTTTCTCCAGCTCAGCTATAATTTCTTTTAAGTGTAGTGTCACGGCCTGGTCCTCATTTAACTTAGAACCCACTACCTTATTCTCATCCGTCAGTATCTTTCTTAACCGCCCTTTTAAATCATTGATCTGAGTCTGCAGCTCCACGTCATCCAGAGTGTTGATGACGGAAGTCCCTGTGTTAAAGGCTGTAAAAATATCATTTACTGTACCCCTTCTTTGTCTCCCTACCCTGTCCAAAACCTCATGTGGTGTGGTGTACAATCCGGCTCTGTCTACATCAGCAAAGTCGAATTCATAAAACTGTCTGAACATATTTGTTAACAGGACCTGGTACAATTGCTCCGTTTCCCTGGGGCACCACTCTGGCAATCGCACCTCGGTGAGGTTTAAAATCACCGAGGCCACCGCGTAGTGCACCCCTTGGTACATCACCTGACCTGTGGGCACTAATACCAATCCGTTCCCGGGTCCTTTGGTAGTGGTGAGGCACCCATCCTTGCGGGCTTTGGCTACCGGAATCGTGGGCAGGGGCTTGCGGGGGCGGGTGATGAGCTCAGTGGCATTCACCGGGATCTGAGAGTATGGGACTCCGCACGCCGGTGTGCTGACGTCCCATCTCATCCCTTTTCCAGCATCCTGCCACTGTCTTTGGAAAAAGATGGAGACGTCTGTGGGGCAGACGCGTTCTGAACCCCACATACAGATGTAAATCCCCTCATCTGGTTCCCACCATTTGTCCCAACAGACACTCAATCCCCCATGAGGCCCCGTAATAGTCCGATGGGTATTGTTACCCAGTCGCTCCCACTCGACCGTGGAGTTCTTCATGGTTTTGCTCAACTTGCGCAACCACCACCATCTGTCCAAAGGAACATGTCCGTAGCATTCTAAACAGATCTTCTTCCCGACAGTGACGCTGACTCTGGGCGTGATGATCCTCACCCTGGGACATATTAGAGAAGTCTCTCTGTATGCGAAACCCAACTGGCTGGAGTATTCTGTAGAGTTCGACCCCAGCCATCCTGGCCACCTCCCTTCGTGGAAATAGGTGGCTGTTTCTTCAACGTCCCGTCTTCCCGTCCCATCAGTTGCGATGGGGGCTGTGTCCCTGGAACAGCCATACACGATGGAGTCCTTGGTGTAGCCCCAATAGGCCAGGCTACACCCGATCACCGTGAACACGATGAGAATCCCCTTCATTATCCTTTTGGTTCCTGTAACAAATTAAACGATACAGTCAGGCTCCCGAGAGATTCTGGCCTAGGTGAAGGCATGATCGGGTCTTTCGACCTCGATCCAAAACAACACACATGCTGGGCAGATTCCAAAACTATTACTTATACACACTAACATCTTAAAAATTACACACCTTAAACTTAACTAAACTTAAACTTAACTTATGTACAACGCCGCCCGTCCCCGGGCGGCTTGCCTAATCCCTGTTTGGACTGCAGCTCACCGCTCCCTGTGGCGGGGCTGCATTGACCTGTAGCTTGGGTCCCTCACAGCCTTTTGCTGCCAATTGGGGACTGCGTTTTTCCAGGGATTTGCCAAGTCGGTGTCTGCTGGGGTAGGGGGAATCTGGCCAGGTTTTTCTTGGCTGAGGCGTCTGAGACGACCTGCGAGAGGGTGCCTTGGGCGAGGCTCCCTTAGCGAGTGGACCTGTGGTTGGGACTTTAGCCCTCACAGCCCGTGGCTCCTCCACGACTGCCGGCTTCGGCTCCCTTCCCTCAGGCTCCGCCCCTTTTGGGATTTGGGTCTGTGGCAGACGACTTCTCCCTACCTGTCCCTACAGGTGGAGAATCTCCGTCCCCAAGTTCTACCTCCCCTACGCCTGAGTCGAGGGCGAGATCTCCATCCTCCGGCTCCATCTCCTCCAGAATTGTGTCAGGGGTGGGGCCTGGCTGTTCAGGCTCCCCCCCGATGGTGTTCGGATCAGGGGGAGGGTCTTGGTCTTCGGGCTCCTCCTCGTCCGAGTCCCAGGCCAATGGGGAAACCTCCCAGGTGGGAGGGACAGCTTCTCCCTTCAAGCAGGCTGCGGTTCCAGCCTGTGTGGTCTGTGACTTATTGCGCGCCTCAGGCTGAGGATTTTTACCCTCAGACCTGGCTTCGGTTGTTGGCTCTTTTGCACCCGACTTAAACAGTTTGCACTGGTTGATGTGAAACCATTTAGTGCGCCGGGGCAACGTCACTGCATATACCATGGGGCTGGCTTTATCCACGATACTGTATGGCCCCATGTACAGTGGTTCTAAACTCCCCACTCGGGCATAGTTTCTCACCATGACCTGGTCTCCAATTTCCCACTCCTGTGTCTTACGGGGCTCGAGCAGCAACCGGTTGCCCTGATGCTGCTTTCCCATGTTCCCAGCCGCTTGCCCATAAACCTGTTTCAGGCGCTCCAAAAGGGTCCGGGCAAACTTGTCCCGATTTACCTCTCGGAGCTGATCTTCAGTGAGCACCTGGGCTACTACATGGGTGGGGGTTCGCATGACTCTCCCAGTCATTAATTCGTGTGGGGAGTACCCTGTACCTTTAGACTGGCTAGCCCGGATCCCCATGAGGACTGGAGGCAGGATCTCCGCCCATTTCTGGGGCGAGTCCATTGTCTCCTTCCTCAACTTTTCTTTAAGGTGCGGTTCATGCGTTCCACAATCCCAGATGACTGAGGATTGTGGGCCATGTGCCACTTCCCTTCGATGCCTAAGAGCATGAGGGTGTTCTGCATCACTTGGCCGGTGAAATGACTCCCTTGGTCAGACTCCACGAATCGTGGTAGTCCCCACCGCGAGAACGCTTCCCGGACCAAGAGCCTGGCAGTACTAAGCGCCGTGGCTGTTTTGCATGGGAAGGCTTCTACCCATTTGGTGAACACATCCACCAGGACAAGGCAATACTTATAGCCTCCCTGGGCGGTGGGCAGGGGCCCGATGTAGTCGACCTGTATCGACTGACATGGTCCCTCTACTCTCCTGATGTGTCCCATGGGCACCTTCCTTTTCTGGGGGTCTGGGTTGTTTGCAGCGCACACAAGACAATTAGCGCAGAACTCGCGGACATCGTCCCGAAGTCCCGGCCACCATCCTGCCTGTTCCACCCGTTGCCAGGTGACCTCAGGCCCGGGGTGTCCCGCTCATGGACCTTCATGGGCCAGTTGAAGGAATTCCCTCCGGTGCTGCTGTGGCACAACCCACTGTTCCCCTTGGAACAGCATGCCTCCTTTGATGGAGAGGGTTGCTGTACTGTACGGACCCTCTACTTCCTTGCCCTCAGTGATGGCATTGATGACTGTTTTTAGGGCGGGATCTAGGGTTTGGACGGTCTTGAGGTCTGGGGGCAGTGCTACCCCTGTGGTCCCCTGAGTCCCATCCCTGCCTTGAATTACTGCCACGGCTTTGGACCTGATAAATTCTTATTATGAACACAGCTAGCTTCCAGCTAGTCATTTATTCAGTACACGTTGTCTAGGTACAGTATCTGTAGAGATGCAGCATGTGTGCTCCTGTGTGTAGGCTGCCATCTTGACTGTTGCCTTGTGGGTACTAGTGCCTCATGGGTAATGTAGTCTTAATATATATACAGCTGGGTAGTGTAGTCTTATACATACAGCTATATACAGCTCTACCCAGCTCTACGGCTCCACCTAGTGTTCACTATAGAATGACATGTTATTGATCATTACATCCCCCTTTGAGGTTTAACAAAATCAATATCAATCAACTTTCAAGAAAACAATAAAGATAATATCAGTAACACTTTTGTTAGTGCTCGATAAACATAAACATTTGCAAAACAGTCAACACATTTTCAAAGCTTTACATTGTACTCAAAGATTAAGTCTATCGAGCTCTTTTACTTCACGTGTGGATCTTCTCAACACGGGTAAGTCTGATGTGTCTCCATGAGATTGTTCTGGCGATGAATGACAAGATGCAGTTGCGGCATTGTTATCAATCTGCTCTTGTATAGATCGAGGTCTCCTTGCGATCTTTGCTTGGAGGGGGTTTCAGTGTTTCCTTCACTCTTCATGCCATAACTCTCAATGTAGTCAATGCACTCTCGAAAAACTGCTGGCAGCTGGATCCCATCATACAGCATAGTCCTCTCAGCAGCCTCGGCTAATGGAACACCAAAGATTGGCCTGAGGGAAGAAGGAGTATCCACCGGAACTGCTTTCTGCTCTGGTGCAGGCTTCTTCTTTTTCTTTTTCTCTTTCCACTGCTTAACAACACCTGCTGCGGTTATATCTTTGGACTTTTTCTCCTTGTGTTTTTCCTCTTTGTGCTTTTCTTCCTTTGGCTTCTCTTTGACCTTAAAGTCTTTTTCTTTTTTCCTGGAGAAACTAGGCTTTTTGAAGACATGGATACCCTTTGGCCTTTTCATCCTTGATGGGCTCTCTGCTTCATCACCTGAGTCATCTGGTCTGCTTATGGCACAGTTTATACGGTAGACTCTCTTGACCAGTTCTAAGTCTTCACAAGCTTTGTCACCTAATATCGAATCAAGTCTTTCAGCCACAACAGAAAACATGAGATGATGCACTTTGTCTTTGACTGTCACTTTAAGTCTGCATACACCTAAGCTATCTATTTTCTGTCCATTATAGTCCTTCAGTAGTACTGACTTTTTCTGTATTTTGGGCTTTTCTTTCATATTGTTAATGTCACTCATACTGATTAAGTTTCTTTTGCCCCAGTGTCCAGTTTCAATGTAACTAATGCCCCATTTATCTGCAGTGGGATCATCCATTTGTCCTCTTTTACTGCATTAACTTTATGTTCAGCATTGTCTATTTCTGAGGGCTGCACATTTTCTGTATCTTTTTTGATATCGTCACATGACACCATTCCTACAAAAAATGTCTCACTTAAATCAGTGTCCTCAATCACATTAACTTGTTGCCCTTTCGTTGTTTTTACTTTTGAAAAGCATTGTTTGGCAAAGTGATTCTTTCCATTACACTTTGTGCACATTTTTCCAAACGCTGGGCATTGTCTTAACTGGTGTTTGTAACCACAGCGTTTACAATTAAAAATTTCATCCTCCGATTGCTTTGCATTTCTGTCCTGCCCATGTTTCTACCCTTTGTAGGACACAGCACCGACAGCAGCACTTAATACAATCGCATCATTATTGATTTCACTGAAAGTCCTCGCATGCTTTCGAGCTAGCTCGCTGGCTTGGCATATTTTCACTGCATTTTCCAAATTTAGTTCGGTTTCTCTCAACAGACGTTCCCTGACTTTTTTATCATGAATACCAAACACAATCTGGTCACGAATCATGGATGATTTCAGCTCAGAGAAATTACATCTCTGTGCTTTCAGTTTCAGATCAGTTATAAAGCTAACAAAAGTCTCATTTTGTTGCTGTGTCCGAGAACGGAAGATGTATCTTTCATACGTCTCATTCTTTTTGGGAGAGCAATGTGCATCAAATTTTTTTAGCACATCTTCTAATTTTTCTCTGTTCTCCGCTGGATTAAATACAAATGTATTAAATACCTCTATTGCCTGTGGGCCTGCAACTGTGAGCAGCAATGCTATCTTCCTTGCGTCTGGCTTCGTACCGAATCCGATGGCTGCAATGTAGTGTTCGAATTGTTGTTTAAAAATCCACCAATTGTAGTCGACATTTCCCTCGAGATTCAAACACTCTGGTGGCTTCAAATTCTCCATGTCGCTTTTCACAATTTTCAGCAGATCTTCACCACCCTGGTACCATGTTATGTTCATTAATAAATAGATATTCTTATTATGAACACAGCTAGCTTCTAGCTAGTCATTTATTCAGTGCACGTTCTCTAGGTACAGTATCTGTAGAGATGCAGCATGTGTGCTCCTGTGTAGGCTGCCATCTTGACTGTTGCCTTGAGGGCACTAGTGCCTCATGGGTAATGTAGTCTTAATATATATACAGCTGGGTAGTGTAGTCTTGTACATACAGCTATATCCAGCTCTACAGCTCCACCTAGTTTCCACTATAGCATGACATGTTATTGATCGTTACAGGACCCATAGGGATCCCAGAAAGTGCCGGTGCGGGCACCTTCCCTGGATAGCATATCCGCTTGCTGGTTACCCTGGTTGCGAGGTTCTGTGGAGGAATGGGCCTTCACCTTGTGGATAAAGACTTCCCCTTCCTCCCCCACTGCGGCCAGGATATTTTCTAACAGGGGCTTCACGGTCAAGGGTCGCCCGTCCACAGAGGTATATCCGCAGCGGGACCAGATGGCCAGGTATTCCGTACATGAATTGCATGTGAACATGCTGTCCGAGCAAATCGTGTATGGGGTGGGGAAGATCTCGGGGTGTGTAACGACGTACACTACCGCGGACAGTTCAGCCTGCTGGGTGCTCATAGTGCTGGGGAGCTTAATCGCCAGGGCAATGTCTGCCACGGGGTCATAAACTCCACGCCCTGTGAGTCGTTCGCCAGCAGAAACCGTGCTGGAACCGTCTACATAGATCTTGCGGCCCGTGGGATGTATCCCGGCCCGTAAACCTACGTTCACTTCCCATACCCCTTCTACAGAACACCGATGGGCTTTTCTGGGATATACCATGTTGGCCGCGAGCTTGGGCTCGCACAGACCCTTTGTGGTAAACCACTTTTGTCGTTCACTATCGTTACACTATAGTTATCACTGTTATATCGTTATCACTGTTCACACTGTTGTATCACTATACGAGGTCGCCTCTTGTCACGCTGTTATACCTGGGCTGAACACTGCTGACTCCGCCCATGGCTCCACCTACCTGCCCAGGTATAAAGGTGGTCGACTGGCTGGTATTCCTCCTTGTTGGATCCAATCACCCACGAGGGTGGGCTCTGTTATTTAGCCAATAAAAACCTATAGTTACTTTCTTAACTCGTCGCTTTTCATTGGATGAATTGATAGGTATATCAATTTTATTGGCTAAATAACAGAGCCCAGGCGAAACACCCGAGGTCGCGCTGCCCAGCCAGGAACTCTACCTGCTCAAACTGCATGAACAAAGGCCACTTCGCTAAGGCCTGCAGAGGTGGATCATCAGAGGCCAGCAGTGCCTCATGCGAGCTGTGGGGGCGGCCATCTTCCTTCAAGGCAACAGAGGCCAGCATGCCTCTAGACCCGACTACCGCCTCACCCGCAGACTACAGCAACTCGCTCAGCTATACACTAGCCTCCGTCTCACTGGACCAGGCCCACCCGCATCACCTGTCCAAGTCAATGATGGACATCAGAGTAAATGGCCATGCCACGACCTGCCTGTTCGACAGCGGAAGCATGGAGAGTTTCATCCACCCAGACACGGTGAGCCACTACTCCGTCCCTGTCCTGCCAATGCGCAACCGGATCTCGATGGCATCGAGATCCCACGCCACAGACATCAGCGGCTACTGTGTTGTGACCCTATCGGTTAAGGGTACGGAGTATAAAAATTTTAAACTCCTCGTCCTCCCCCAGCTATGCGCCGCCGTCCTACTAGGGCTAGACTTCCAATCCCACCTCCAAAGCGTCACGCTAGCATACGGCGGGCCCCTCCCCCCACTCACAGTCGACAACCAACAGATTTTAAACCGCCCACCGCATAACACCTGCGGCCTATCCACCCTCAAGGTCCTGCCACCTTCCCTGTTCGCTAACCTCACCCCCGACTGCAAACCCGTCGCGACCAAGAGCAGGCGGTACAGCGCCGGGGACAGAGCTTTCATTAGCTCTGAGGTGCAGCGTCTCCTGAAGGAGGGCATTATCGAAGGGAGCACCAGCCCCTGGCGTGCCCAGGTCGTGGTAGTTAAGACGGGCAATAAGAACCGCCTGGTCATCGACTACAGCCAGACCATAAACAGGTACACCCAGCTGGACGCATACCCCCTTCCCCGCATATCTGATATGGTCAATCAGATCGCACAATACCGAGTATTCTCTACCATCGACCTTAAGTCGGCCTACCACCAACTCCCTATCCGCCCTGAGGACCGCCAGTATACCGCCTTCGAGGCGAATGGCCACCTCTACCACTTCCTTAGGGTTCCCTTCGGCGTCACCAACGGGGTTTCGGTCTTCCAAAGGGAGGTGGACCGGATGGTTGACCAGAACGGGCTGCACGCCACGTTCCCCTACCTAGATAACGTCACCATCTGCGGCCGTGACCGGCAGGACCATGACGTTAATCTGGAGAGATTCCTCCTTACGGCCCAACGGCTGAACCTCACCTACAATAAGGAGAAATGTGTGTTTAACACCTCGCGCCTTGCCATCCTCGGCTGTGTAGTAGAGAACGGAGTCATCGGCCCCGACCCCGAAAGAATGCGTCCCCTCATGGAGCAACCCCTCCCCCACTGTCCAAAGGCTCTGAAGAGAACCCTGGGACTCTTCGCCTACTATGCCCAATGGGTGCCTAACTATGCAGACAAAGCAAGACCCCTCATGAAGTCCACATCCTTCCCCCTTATGGAGGAAGCGTGCGCAGCCTTCTCCCTCATTAAGGGAGACATCGCCAAGGCCACAATGCATGCAGTGGACGAGTCCATCCCCTTCCAAGTGGAGAGCGATGCATCCGACTTCGCCCTAGCCGCTACCCTTAACCAGAATGGGAGACCAGTGGCCTTCTTCTCAAGGACCCTACAGGGCCCTGAGATCCGACACTCATCGGTCGAGAAGGAGGCCCAAGCGATTGTGGAGGCGATACGACGCTGGAGGCATTACCTGGCAGGCAAACGATTTACCCTCCTCACCGACCAGCGTTCGGTCGCTTTTATGTTTAATAACAAGCTGAGGGGCAAAATCAAGAATGACAAGATATTGAGGTGGAGAATCGAACTATCCACCTATGATTATGATATCTTGTACCGGCCAGGTAAGCTGAACGATCCCCCTGATGCTCTGTCACGAATTACATGCGCCAGCGCGCAAAGTGATAGACTTCAGACCCTCCACAACGACCTCTGCCACCCCGGGGTCACCAGACTTTACCACTTCATTAAGGCCCGCAACCTGCCATACTCCATCGAGGAGGTCAGGACCATGACCAGGAACTGCCAGACCTGTGCCGAGTGCAAACCGCACTTCTTTAGGCCGGACAGAGCAAGCCTGATCAAGGCCACCCGCCCCTTCGAGCGCCTGAGCATCGACTTTAAGGGGCCCCTCCCGTCCTCTGACCGTAATGTGTACTTCCTCAACATCGTTGATGAGTACTCCCGTTTCCCCTTTGCCTTCCCCTGCCCAGACATGACCAGTACCACGGTCATCAAGTGCCTGAACGACCTCTTCGCCTTGTTCGGGTTCCCAAACTATATACATAGTGACCGGGGCTCCTCCTTCATGAGCGAGGAACTCCGTCATTTCCTACTTGCGAGAGGTATTGCTGCAAGCAGGACCACCAGCTATAACCCCCGAGGGAACAGCCAGGTGGAAAGAGAGAACGCGACGGTATGGAAGGCCGTCCTCTTAGCCAAAAGATGCCGCTCGCAATTGGAAAAACTCCTTTCCACATCTGTGAGCACTCTGGAGGAGTAAACCACCGGCCTTAGCTTGCCGTGTTGCTCTTGAAGCAGTACAGCGCTCAAGCTATCCCCGCTAGCCGCTACCTCCAGGAAGAACTCCTCCCCCCCATCTATGGCCCCCAGAGCTGGCGCGGTCTGCAAGTCCCCCTTGAGTTTTTCAAATGCTGCCTGGCAACCCTCATCCCAGGACCACTCCACTCCCTTGTGTAGGAGTCGGAGCAGCGGGGCCGCTGTGGCTGCGTAATCCTCAATGAAGTCTCTGCAGTACCCGGTCAGTCCCAGAAAGGACCTCACACCCATTACGGTGGTGGGGATCGGTAGATCTTGCACCGATTCCCGTCTAGCCTTGTCTATGGCTCTCTCTCCAGCGCAGATGGTCAGACCCAGGAATTTTACCTCCTGCTGGCCGATCCGTGCCTTCTTTTGGTTTACCTTGAAACACTTTCTGCCTAACAGCTCCAAAAGCTCGGCCAATAGTGGGCCGTGCTCCTCCCTGGAATCTGTGAACAGGAGCAGGTCGTCCACATACTGCACTAGCTGATTGGGCTGGCTGAACTCCTTTAAGCTCCCTGCCATGCATTGATGGAAAATGCTGGGGCTGTTATGGAAACCCTGTGGCAAGCAGTTCCAGGTGTACTGTTGCCCTTTAAAAGTAAAGACAAACTTGTACTGATCCTCCCTCCTTAAAGGGATGGACCAAACCCCGTTGGAAATATCCAGCACCGTGAACGTGGTCGCGGATGCTGGGATACTCCCTATCAGGTCGGCAACTGCTGTTACCGTTGGTGCGCAGGCTGGGATGTTGCTATTGAGGACTCTGTAGTCCACCGCGGCCCTCCAAGAATTGTCCGGCTTCTTCACCGGCCACAAAGGAGAGTTTACATGGGTGACTATTGGTCTCAACACGCCCTGCTGCACCAGTGAGGACATTGCTGTCTCCATGTCGGGTTCCACTTACCTGGGGAAGTTGTACTGTTTTTGGGGTCGGGCCATGGGGTCCCAGTCTACTCTGACCTCAAACCCGGTGACCCTCCCGCAATCATGTTTGTGAGTGGCAAACGTAGTCAGGTGGTCTGACACGAATGCCTGCAGATCTTGTGGGACACTGGCGACCATGAGCTCGAGGTCGTAGCCCTCTTTTGGCTTCACAGTGCACAGGGTCCCCTTTTCTCCCTTCCCTTGGATGACTACTACCTCGCCCTTCTTACCCCTACCTGCTCCCCAAAGACAATGATTTCTTAGATCCACGAGGATCCTGTGCTCTACCAAGAAATCGGACCCAAGGATCCCCTTTCCACGCCTAACCTCCCACTTCAGCAGTATGCACTTCCACTTGGTGCGGAGTGGTCCTAAATGAATGGAGAGGGGAATGGAAAATGCGCCAGCCTGTTCTTTGCCTGTGAAGCCCGACAGAGTATAGGGAACCCCGGTGGACAGAGGTGAGGTGGTAGGGTTATCTGTGTGGATCACGGTGCACGATGCCCCTGTGGAAATATGATTTTGCCCTTACTAGTGCATGATGGGATACTTGACATCTAATGTATTTTTGTACCTTTGCCTGTGGACTAAAACCAAGTCAGCAGCAACTAACGTAATCTTCTGACCTATTGCAATTAAATTAATCACAACCTGCCAGAACAATACATTGCAGAACTATTGGGTAACCGCACTGCTAATGACATCTGGCCAAAGAATGAAAACAATTCTGTTAAAGGTCAATCTCGTTTCTCTTTATACATGATCATATTGAACTTGTGTTCTTCACTGTATAAATATGATAATCAGACATGAGTGAGCAAATCATTTTTTGGTAACAAGATTCAAACAAAACCTCCTGACAGAATATAATTAACTAACTTTGTCTGAAGACATTTCTGTCCTGCTGACCTTTTGATTGTCCTTGTTTAAACTCTTAATGTGTTTAAGATGATACAATACCATTACACGTGATCTATGGAACGCTTGCTTGTTTGAGTGTATAAATATGCTGCATTTGCTGATGTCCTTTAGAGATGTTGGCCTAGCCTTTGTCCAGGCAGCTCTCTCCTTGTATACACTTGTATGCAAGTAAAATAAAGCTTTGCTTATCTGACGGTACAGATTGTTTCAGGGTCTTACTCGGAGTAGAGACTTCGACACCCCCGTATCCAACAGATATGCTCCCTTCTCCCGCTCTACCTCCATTTCCACGAGGGGTCGCCGCCATACATCATATCGCAGCGCACACAAGTAGACGGGCTGCGCCGGCTCTAGTCATTTGGGTGCAGTGGTCGTGGCTGCAGGAATGACAGGACCGGTGGTGGCTGCTATCTTCCCCTGCGAGATCATAAGAGACCGCATTGTCTCTAAAATTGACCCTATCGCAGCGGGATCCATAGCTGCACTGGCTCCCTTTTCTGGGACAGGGGCTGCGGTTTGGACCTGGACTCGTGCTGGGGCGGCGGTCTGGGCTTGGGCTTGGGCTGTGGGAGCTTTTCCCTTATTATCCTTCCACGGATTTTTACAGTCCCTGCGCCAATGTCCATCCTTCCCACACCCGTAGCAATTGAGCTTGGCTTGGGCAGGACGATTCCCCTCTTGATGCCACTCCTTCTTGCTTGGGGCTGCGGACTTTGCCTCATGCACTTTTCCCTTAGAGGGAGGTGTCTCCTGACTTCTACAATTCTTGTAAGCAATGTTAAGCTGTCGGAGCACTGTCTCCTCCGTGATACCGGGACCTTGGGGGTCAAACCACGATTTGGCTAGGGCCCGTATCTGGGGCAAGCTGTTAGCAACCAGACAACAGAGCCAATGAACCCACTGTTCGGCGTTCATTGCGGCCCGTTCAGGCATGCCCAGACAACTGTGCTGATACACTGGCCACAGCCTTTCTGCGAAAACCCGCGGGGGTTCTCCAGTTACCTGCACAGTCCCTTCCACGCGGAGGAACGGATTACTGTCATCCACTCCCAGAACCTCCAAGACCTCGTCTCTGAGTTCCACATATCCTGTGCGTCCCCTCTTACTCCCGTCTGAGAGGCACTGAAGGATTGTGCTATCCAGGGAGAAGAGCAGCATCTTTGCCTATTCAAGATCATCACAATCATTGATGGCGGCTGTCTCCTCTACCTCCCTGAAATGGACTGAGGGATCTCCCTTCTCGGAGAGTTTTGGGAGGTGGCTTATCATCGCTCTGAGCTGTTGGGCACCTTGGGGCACCACGAGCTGGTTCATGTGGGGTCCATCCGCGCCATTTGCAGTGGTGGGACCGAACCTCTGGTGCCGAGTAGGACACATTGGTGCCGGCTCCGGCTTTACTACCAGGGGTTGTTCCTCCTCCTGCTCCACCTCGACTACCCTTTCTTTCACCACCTCCCCTTCGGGCCAAGCCTCACTATAGCTCGGTGGCACTGAGGGTTCAGTGGCTGGTGCCACAACTACTTCACAAGGAATTGGATTTTTGGATTCCTGCAAAAGGAATATGTGACTTGCTTTTGGGCTTACGAGGCATACCATGCCTTTTGCCTTAACCAAGGCCGTTCTTAGGTCTTCTATGGTCTTTTGGTAGGGGCCATGGTCTGCGCTCTCAAACCCGTGCTCAAGGGACAGATTGTAAGCTGCCTTAACCTCCACTACTCTCTCCTCCTGCACTCTTAGCTGTTGTGCGAGGCGGGCGTTTTTCTCCCGTATTCTCGCTTCATGGATCTTTGCCTCAGTAACCTGGCATTCCAGGTACTCTATTCTAGCCTGGTGTTGGCTGGCTACAACTTGGCGTTCCTGATTCAGCCCGTGAAGCGCTGTGATGAGTTTTTCCCCACCCATGGCCTTTTCCTCTATTTCTGCTGCCTGGGTAGTGATCTTGGCTGCCTGTGCTGCAACGACTCTGTCCAAAATCTGGACTTGTTTCTTGTAGCACATCAGCCACACTGCCTTTTCCACTGACTTTTTATGTTCTTTGCTCTCTGTCCACCTGAGGCTGCGTCTACAGGACGCCCATCCAGTAAGAGATCGGAAATCCACTGCTTAGTGAGATTTACCTTGCCAAAAACATAATCCGCTATCCTCTCATCCATAACATTTTGACCATTCAAACCTGGGTCTAATACGTTGCAATCCTGCTGCCAGTGTCCTGCCGCGGTCGCCATTTTCTGTAAGGGGTTTTAGATCGCAGAGGTTTCTCTCTCTAGAGGCCTGTCTCTCTTGCACATTAAAACCTTGAGTGGTTTGACCCACTCGCCCCTTAGGTTCTAGACACTGGACTTTGAGGCAGGAACTACAATGCAGAGAATACTCTATAGGCCAGGTTTAATGGAAACTAAATGAAACTTTATTGCATAAAGGAACAAATCAAACTGCAAACCAACAAGGTACATGGGAGGGAAAAACAAACCATAATACAGTACTGGCTAAGATATATACAGGCATATTATACTTTACAAAAGTCATCACGAAATGGGGAAACACACGGAACATCGAGGGACAACAACTCATTGTTAAAATTACCCTTAAAATGCCCACCCCCTAAGCCTATCTACATCAGATTGTGAGGGGCCAGAAACATGCTCACCAAACCAGTTGGAAAGTATAGAGCTTTGAAACAGGTCTGTGTTTTGATCCTTTCAGGCGTCCTGCCTCCACGTGGTCAGCGCTGCGGGCTGCGACACTCTCTCTTCTTCCTCGAGGTGAAGGTCACGGACAGGCTGGATGTCAGCAGGCCTGGAAGTCGGTGCGGGGAGAGACCAACTGTTTTACCATTTTCGTATGGGTTTCGTCGCACAGCCCAGTTGGTTCACCATTTTCATATAGGTTTCACCTATACTTGTCAGCGTCCCGGGGTTGGTCGATGATCTCCTGACAGTTACCCCGGGGCTAGATGCTGACTCAACCTCCCATCTCGAACCTCGATCCTCCGTCGTCTCTGCTTGAACTCCGTACCGATGTAGAAGCCCAGCTGAAGCCCCGGATCCTGTGAACCTCCTCAGAACCTCGATCGCTACCCCGGGTCTCCGAGATATACTTCTCAAAAGAGGCCTTTTTCTCCCGCCAAATCAAGGTTAGTCTTTGTTTAACTTTTGGCGGGCTGGTAATACAGCGGGGTAGTTATTATGTTTTAAACTACTTTGGGATGGCCAGTAATGGCCATCTCTGGTCTGGAATGACCTTGTATTGTTTTGAATGTCTTCTTGATGTCTTTAATGGGTCTTTGATGCTTCCCCTATGAATATAAAACTGTTTCCCTTTGTCTGGGTAAACATGTAAATGGCCTTTATCTACAGGCCGATCTGACTGGATCTGCATCCAATCCATATGTATGTGGTTCTGTCTGGTTTCGTTTTCTCCGAAACGGCCTTCCAGAACTTACTGTGGGCTGAATCCACAAAGGCTGTCTGGGGACTGCAGGAACCATTTTAAAGTGTCCCGAAAAGCTGGTCACGGGGTCTGGTGGTGATTTTGTATGCCCCTTTTTCTGGGCTTCTTTTAAAACATTCTTTAAAATTAAGGCCTCTTCTGCCAATAGACCCTTATAGGACAATGTTCAATTTTGCAAATCTTGCAAGGACAGACAGGTCGCAGATTTTTTTTTGAGGAGGTAGATGATGATGGCAGGTTTGAAAGGGAGAGGATCAGTGCCCGAGTAAAGGAAAAGTTAAGAAGTTATGGTCAATTTTTCAGTTCCTTGCACATGGCAATGTAGGAACAATGTGGGGTGGCATTGTAATGTTAAAGGTACAGAGAGGCACCTAGAGGAAGCGATGGAGCACTAAACTCCAGGTTTATTTTGATTTTATCTCCTTAGATTTAACTTTCCCAAATCCTCTTTGAGTACTGCCATGGGATCTTTATCTCCATTGAGTAGACTAGGCCTATATTATCTAGAGTTTGGAAGACTGAGAGGTGATCTCATTGAAACATACAAAATTCTTACAGGACTTGACCGGGTAGATGCAGGGAGGATGTTTCCCCTGGCTGGGGAATCTAGAACCAGGGGTCACAGTCTCAGAATAAGGGGTCGGCCATTTAGGACTGAGATGAGGAGAAATTTCTTCACTCAGAGGGCAGTGAATCTTTAGAATTCTCTACCCCAGAGGGCTGTGGAGGCTCAGTCGTTGAGTATATTCAAGACAGAGATCAATAGATTTTTGAATATTAAGGGAATCAAGGGATATGGGGATAGTGCAGGAAAGTGGAGATGAGGTAGAAGATCAGCCATGATCATATTGAATGGCGGCGCAGGCTCGAGGGGCTGAATTGCCTACTCCTGCTCCTATTTCCTATGTTCTTATGCTCTTATCCACCTGTACCACCAGAACAGGCAGACAAGGCCTAGCTTTAATGCCTCATTTGAAGGTGACATCCTCAGCAATGTAGCACTCCCTCGGTACGTCACTGCTGGGGTATGAGATGACTCAGAGGGGAGAGCTATCACTGAGCCAAGCAGGCAGAACGGGGCAGTGTAACTGAGAAGTCAGGTATGTAATCTTCAAATCAGCCCCATACTGACACCAGCCCAGTGCAAAGCTGGACAGTCCATTAGCCTACCTGGGAACTTTTTAAACTTTATACTTTTCAGTGTGAGGACAAAGCAAATGCTCCTGGTCCAGAGTCTCATCCCAGTGCCAGCCAGACTGTCAGCATGGCAAGCGGCAGATACCCATCTCTCGTGATAGCGGCAGTATAACTGCAGCCTTAACCTCCATCACTTTGGATCTTATCAACCCTTTCACAGCTTATTGTCGCAAACTGATGTTAATTTTGCAAATTTTCAAATTTAAAATTCAAATCTTCAGAGTTGCAATTCAGTCGTCAAAGTACAGGAACTGGCAGTCATTTGGTTATTAACCACTGGGGGCGGGGGGTGAGAGACAGGAATGGAGGGGGTAAGGACCAGAATGCACAGCTGCTCAGAAAAAGACCTATTTCTACAGCATGCCACTTGGCATTGTGGAATAGGTATCCTCCTGAGGCCCAGGTTCGAGGTGGGGTGGTGGGGGGGGGAGAGGTTTCCTGCCCCAGCCTGATCCCTCCTGCTCCTGCAGTGGTCGTGTCCACTTCTTCTTCAATGGGGCAGTTAAATCAAGGCAGCTCAGCACCTGTCAGGGGGTGATAGCTGGTTAATTAGACATTTAAGGTAGACAGGCTACCAAATTTTGGGTACGGCTAGTAAAAGGTACCCAGAGTAAGAGAAAGGGGAGTAACTATTGCCCCAGTTTGTTTTTTATCTTATCTATTGAGATCTAAATGTCAGCTGTGATTGTTGCCATGGTTTCAGTGGTGCTGGAGCTGAGGTTGGAGTTTTTTAAATGTACTTCTGCTTCCCCCCTCGTAACAAGATCTCAAGACTTAAATGTCTAATTAACCAGCTATCACCCCCCGGCAAGTGCTGAGCTGCCTTGATTTAACTGCCCCATTGAAGAAGAAGTGGACACGACCACTGCAGCAGCAGGGGTAGCAGGAGGGATCAGGTTAGGGCAGGAAACCCCTCCTCCCCACCCCACCTCGAACCTGGGCCTCAGGAGGATACATATCCCACAATGCCAAGTGGCATGCTGTAATTAGTGAGCAGTGCATCATAAGTTTAAACGTCTAGATTTATTAACTCTATTTTGAGGATTAAATCATGAAGTTGTGCTTGAGTTTGATGAAACCTTTAGGATTAAGCGGTTACTTATGGAGGGGGTGGGGGAGGACAGCAGAGGCTTGCGATGTGTGGTACCTGTGCGATGTGGGAAGCCCTGGATGTCTTGTACGCCTGGGAATGATCACAGATGGAGGAAGTGTCTCCGACTGCTTGCCCTCGAGCTCAGAGTTTCTGAACTTCAGCTGGTGATGCTTGTCGTATAATGGAAGGATAGAGGAATCTTGGAACGCACCGTCCAAGAAGTAGAGCAAATTGGCTGCCATGTTTCCTACATTGCAACAGTGACCACACTTCAAAAATACTTCATTGGTTGTAAAGCGCTTTGGGACGACCTGAGGTGGTGATAGGCGCTATAGAAATGCAAGTCTTTGTTTTTAGTGTGCAGGAGAATGGGCATTGGGCTGGAACGGCCAGGAAATCAGCTCGCTGGAGGGAAAGCTCGGCACCTAGCTCCTGCTGCAGAGGGCAAAGATAAAGACCATGAGGGCACAGCCTATAGAGGCCAACTGAGGGCTATACAGCAGGACCTTCTAACTGCGCTGGGTAGCCTGACAGCAAGTTTGCGCACAATGGCACAGGGCATGGAGGAGACCCACTCTAGCTCATGTGGGGTCCCCCAGCACGACATTCAGACCATCCAGTTAATGTTTGGAAGGAGGGGTCAGCTCCATGAACACTGCAGTGAAGCCCAAGTCAACTTTTATCCCCTTTATCTGAAGGTGGGGCACCTAATCAATGTTTGTGTGGGGCGTCAACAGGCCATAACTCAGTGGTGACAGCACACGTCTACAGACACGGCACTCTTAAGATTGCCAACCCTCCCAGATTATCCTGGAGTATTCAAGAATTAAAGATTAATCTCCCTCCTGCCAGTAGCTTGGAATACTGAACGCTGAATCAGATTTATCCTGTTATCAGCTTCTGGTTAGGTTCAGACATTCCTGGAAAAAGTTTGTCAAATGTCAAGGCAACGTGCTTGCCTGCTCTCAACCAGCTTACTGGTGTATCAGAGCCACAACTTATGATGTTATCGTAAGGTCAGTGTCGTCTCACTTTACAATCGTAACCCTGGCTCGTGATGAAGCCACCAGGAGTACATCCAGCTAGAGTTAGCAACCCGAGCCCTCTCCTTTGGCTCAATAAGGCTTCCAGTGCTCAGTTAAAACTATTTGGTGCAGTTACACAGAAAGCCAGTCAGAAACTGATGCCTATCCAAGTGGAGTCACAAGACCATTAGAGAATGAGGATCAGAGTTTCCAAGAAAGACGTGTATTTCTATAGCGCCTTTCACGACCTCAGGACGTCCCAAAGCGCTTTACAGCCAATGAAGTACTTTTTGAAGTGTAGTCACTGTTGTAATGTAGGAAACACAGCAGCCAATTTTGCGCACAGCAAGCTCCCACAACAGCAATGTGATTATGACCAGATAATCTGTTTTAGTGATGTTGGTTTAGGGATAAATATTGGCCACGACACCAGGGAGAACTCCACTGCCCATCTTCCAAATAGTGCTGTGGGATCTTTTGCAACCACCTGGCGGCAGATAGGGCCTCGGTTTAACGTCTCATCTGAAAGACGGCACCTGCGACAGTGCAGCATTCCCTCAGTACTGCACTGGGAGTGTCAGCCTAGATTTGTGTGCTTAAGTCTTTGGAGTGGGACTTGAACCCACAACCTTCTGACAACAGGACTGCCCTGGTAGACCCATCGTTTCAGCCTGTTCTTGCCCTACGGAACTTATCTCTTCCTATCTTGACTCTATCTTTTCTCCCCTTGTCCAGTCTCTTCCCACCTACATCCGCGACTCTTCGGACGCCCTCCGCCACTTTAACAGTTTCCAGTTTCCTGGCCCCAACCGCTTCCTTTTCACCATGGACGTACAATCCCTCTACACCTCCATCCCCCACCCGGATGGCCTGAGGGCGCTCCGCTTCTTCCTTGAACAGAGGCCCGACCAGTCCCCATCCACCACGACCCTCCTCCGCCTGGCTGAACTTGTTCTCACATTGAACAACTTCTCCTTTAACTCCACTCATTTCCTCCAAATCAAAGGTGTTGCCATGGGTACCCGCATGGGTCCTAGCTATGCCTGCCTTTTCGTGGGCTATGTGGAACAATCTTTGTTCCAGTCCTACTCGGGTCCCCTCCCTCACCTCTTTTTCCGATACATTGATGACTGTATCGGTGCCGTTTCCTGCTCTCGCCCCGAACTTGACAATTTCATTCACTTGCCTCCAATTTCCACCCTTCCCTCACCTTCACATGTTCCATCTCGGACTCTTCCCTTCCCTTCCTCGACTTCTCCGTCTCCATCTCTGGGGATAGGTTATCGACCAATATTTACTACAAGCCCACTGACTCCCACAGCTACCTGGACTACACTTCCTCCCACCCCGCTTCCTGTAAGGACTCTATTCCATTCTCCCAGTTTCTCCGCCTCCGCCGTATCTGCTCCGACGACGCCACCTTCCACACCAGTGCTTCAGACATGTCTTCCTTTTTCCACAACCGAGGATTCCCCTCTACTGTGGTTGACACGGCCCTCGACCGTGTCAGTTCTATCTCCCGCACTTCTGCCCTCACCCCTGCCCCTTCCTCCCGGAACCACGATAGGGTTCCCCTTGTCCTCACCTTTCACCCCACCAGCCTCCACATTCAACGGATCATCCTCCGGCATTTCCGCTACCTCCAAAGTGATCCCACCACCAAACGTATCTTCCCCTCCCCTCCCCTTTCAGCATTCCGCAGGGACCGCTCCCTCCGAGACACCCTAGTCCACTCCTCTATCACCCCAAACAGCCCTTCCTCTTCGCCTGGCACCTTCCCGTGCAAGCGGAGGAGATGTAACACCTGCCCCTATACCTCCCCCCTTCCCACTGTCCAGGGCCCCAAACACCCCTTCCAGGTGAAACAGCGATTTACTTGTACTTCTCGCAATCTAGTATACTGTATTCGCTGCTCACGATGCGGTCTCCTCTACATTGGGGAGACCAAACGCAGATTGGGTGACCACTTTGCGGAACACCTCCGTTCAGTCCGTAAGGGTGACCCCGAGCTTCCGGTCGCCTGTCATTTTAATTCACCGCTCCATTCCCACTCAAACCTCACCGTCCTTGGCCTCTTGTATTGTTCCACGGAAGCTCAACGTAAACTCGAGGAACAGCACCTCATCTTCCGATTAGGCAGTCTGCAGCCTTCCAGACTCAATATCGAGTTCAACAATTTCAGATCATAAGCTCGGCCCCCATTTCATTTTCTCTTGTAATTGTTCCACTCCTTTCCCCCCCCCCTTTCCTTTTGTTTCTCTCTCACACCTGGCAGCTATCTTTTGCCCTGCCAGTACACTTTACACCTAATCCCAGCCTATTACCATCTCGTCTAGCTTCTAATCTCTTTTACTTCTTTTGTTTCTTTTATTCTTTTGTCCGATCGCAGCCCTGCCTTCGATCTAGTTTCTTTTCTTTCCAGTTTTGAAGAAGGGTCCAACCCGAAACGTCAACTCAAATTTCTCTCCACGGATGTTGCCTGACCTGCTGAGTTTTTCCAGCATTTTCTGTTGTTACTTCTGACTCAGAGGCGTATGTGCTACCAACTGAGTCACAACGGAACTATTAACCAGTGGCTTGTGAAAAGTTCCAGCCAACTTTTAGTGGGGGGAAATGTAGAAATGTGCAAAATTTGTAGATTTTCAAAAAAAAGTTCTGAAATTCGCGCAGGTGAGCTGCAGCTCCCAGGGGCCACCAATGAGCTCGCTCCCGTGAGTCCTGTGTGTTTTGCATTAGCAAGTCGGTCCAAAAGTATCTGCGAGCTCCTCCCCTGTGTGTGAGGGAGAGCCCAAGGCTCACATTTCTTTAAAGCTGGAGGAGCGGCGGGTCAGGCCAGCGGCTCGCCAGACTCTCGCTCGCGAGCTGACTATGGGCTGCAGCTCCGCCCTGTTGCCGTGTCTCTGGCTGCTCAGCGCCCTGTGCCTGCGGCGCACTGCCCCCTTGGACATTACCATCCTGCACACCAACGACGTGCACGCCAGGGTGGAGCAGACCAGCGAGGACTCGGGCAAGTGCGCCTCCGACTGTTACGCCGGAGTGGCCAGGAGATTGACTAAGATCCGGCAGATCAAGGCGAAGGAGAGGAACGTGCTGCTGCTGGATGCCGGGGATCAGTACCAGGGCACCATCTGGTTCAATTACTACAAGGGGACAGAGGCTGCCCACTTCATGCACAAGCTGGGCTACGATGCAATGGTAAGAAGGCTGGAAATGCCTGCTTTTGAAACTCTAATGAGACCAGTGTAAGAAAAAGTGCATGTTCCCCTTGTAAATCCATTCTGTATTAAAGAAGAACTGTCTTTCATCATGTTAGGCAAGCTTTTGTTTCTCATTTCCTTTCCAGGCATGAAAGAAAGAAAGAACTTGCATTTCTATAGCGCCTTTCACAATCTCAGGAAGTCCTAAAGCACTTCACAGTCAATGAAGTACTTTTGAAGTGTAGCCACTGTTGTAATGTAGGAAATGAGGCAGCCAATTTGTGCACAGCAAGCTCCCACAAACAGCAATGTGCTAATGACCAGATAATCTGCTTTAGTGATGTTGGTTGAGGGATAAATATTGGCCCCCAGGACACCGGGGAGAACTCCCCTGCTCTTCTTCCAAATAGTCCATGGGAGCTTTAACATCCACCTGAGAGGTGGAGGATGGTGTGGTGTATGTAACCTGTTCCACCTTAAGAAAACTACCTTAAGAGATGTACTACTTTCTCTTGGCTGCTGTATACTGTAATACCGGTGGTGACCACACCGGTATATAAGTGTTGTGCAAGGATTTGCTGGGCAGTTCAGCCCTGACCTTCGACTAGTAAAGACCTGTTAAAAGTTATTCTTGTTGTCTGTGTCCAGTGATTGATCCTAAACATAACTGGGACATACAGACTCAACAGATGGGGCCTCAGTTTAACGTCTCATTCAAAAGACAGCACCTCCAACAGTGCAGCATTCCCTCCGCACTGCACTGGAGTGTCAGCCTAGGTTATGGGCTCAAGTCTCTGGAGCCATGGTTAACATCAAAGAGCTGAACTCCACAGCGCATTGGTAACCATGGCAGTGCAGCTTGCATACCTACACTTTTGATTTGACTGGCTGAGCTAACAGCTGTGAGAAACCCAATGGAGCTTGTAATGCAAATCTTTTCCCCTTTACAAATGCACAATCCCAGCCTGTGGCAAAAGGACTGTTTGTGGGAGCACACTGGGCTGTCCTCTTGATCAGCTGCTCCAAGATTCCCACCATCCACCGGTGTCATAGATCAGTAAAACCTTTAGAAATTGAGTAGGAATCGATATGTGGGTAAAAGTGGAAAACTTTACATGCAAAAAACATGCAGTTTGCCCATGAGATAGGAAGGGGTGTGGTGCTTTTAAAGGCTGGGTACATAACTGATACGTTCTAACTCTTAAAATAGATAAGGGAGAGCCAGTGGAAGTGGCGTATTTGGACATTCAGAAGTCTTTCGATAAGAGATAAGCGTGCAATGTTAAAGCACATGGGACTTGGATAGAGAACTGTTTGGCAGACAGGAAGCAAAGAGTAGAAATAAACAGGTCTTTTTCTGACTGGCAAGCAGTGACTAGTGGGGTACCGCAGGGATCGGTGCTAGGACCCCAGCTATTCACAATATATATTAATGATCTAGACGAGGGAACTAGATGTAATATCTCCAAGTTTGCAGACGACACAAAGCTGGGTGGGTGTGTGTGCTGTGAGGAGGATGCAGAGAAACTCCAGTATGATTTGGACAGGTTGGGTGATTGGGCAGATGCATGGCAGATGCAGTATAATGTGGATAAATGCGAGGTTATCCACTTCAGTGGCAAAAACAGGAAGGCAGATCATTATCTGAACGGCAATAGATTGGGAAAATGGGAAGTGCAAGGAGACCTGGCTGTCCTTGTGCACCAGTCGCTGAAGGTAAGCATGCAGGTTCAGCAGGCGGTTAAGAAGGCAAATGGTATGTTGGCCTTCATAGTGAGAGGATTCAAGTACAGGAGCAAGGATGTCTTGCTGCAGTTGTACAGGGCCTTGGTGAGACCACACCTTGAGTATTGTGTGCAGTTTTGGTCACCTTATCTGAGGAAGGATGTTCTTGTCACGGAGGGAGTGCAGCGAAGATTCACCAGACTGATACCTGGGATGGCAGGAATGATGTATGAAGAGAGATTGGGTCGATTGGGCTTGTATTCGCTAGAGTTTAGAAGAATGAGAGGGGATCTCATTGAAACTTATAACATTCTAACAGGACTAGACAGACTAGATGCAGGAAGGATGTTCCTGATGGTGGGGGAGTCCTGAACCAGGGGTCACAGTCTAAGGATAAGGGGTAAGCCATTTAGGACTGAGATGAGGAGGAATTTCTTCACCCAGAGAAGAACCTGTGGAATTCTCTACCACAGAAGGCAGTTGAGGCCAATTCATTAAATATATTCAAGAAGGAGTTAGATATATTTAATAAGAACATAAGAAATAGGAGCAGGAGTAGGCCATACGGCCCCTCGGGCCTGCTCTGCCATTCAATAGGATCATGGCTGATCTGAATCTAGACTCACGTCCACTTCCCTGCCCTCTCCCCGTAACCCCTAATTCCCTTATCTGCTAGGAAACTGTCTATCTCCGTTTTAAATTTATTTAATGTTGCAGCTTCCTCAGCTCTCTGGGGTAGCAAATTCCATAGATTTACTACCCTCTGAGTGAAGAAGTTTCTCCTCATCTCAGTTTTGAAAGGGCAGCCCCTTATTCTAAGATTATGCCCCCTAGTTCTAGTCTCACCCATCAGTGGAAATATCCTCACCGCATCCACCCGATCAAGCCCCCTCACAATCTTATATGTTTCGATAAGATCGCCTCTCATTCTTCTGAACTCCAATGAGTAGAGTCCCAACCTATTCAACCTTTCCTCATACGTCAACCCCCTCATCTCTGGAATCAACCGAGTGAACCTTCTCTGAACCGCCTCGAGAGCAAGTATATCTTTTCTTAAATATGGAAACCAAAACTGCACGCAGTATTCCAGGTGTGGCCTCACCAGTACCCTGTATAACTGCAGCAAGACTTCCCTGTTTTTATACTCCATCCCCCTTGCAATAAAAGCCAAGATTCCATTGGCCTTCCTGATCACCTGCTGCACCTGCATACTAACCTTCTGTGTTTCATGCACCAGGACCCCCAGATCCCTTTGTACTGTAGCACTTTGCACTTTCTCTCCATTTAGATAATAACTTGCTCTTTGATTTTTTTCTGCCAAAGTGCATAACCTCACACTTTCCAACATTATATTCCATCTGCCAAATCTCTGCCCACTCACTTAGCCTGTCTATGTCCTTTTGCAGGTTTTTTATGTCCTCCTCACTCACTGCTTTCCCTCCCATCTTTGTATCGTCGGCAAACTTGGATATGTTGCACTCGGTCCCTTCCTCCAAATCGTTAATATAGATTGTAGATTCTTAAGGTTAAAGGGATCAAGGGATATGGGGAGAAAGCAGGGACAGGGTACTGAATTTGGATGATCAGCCATGATCTCATTAAATGGCGGAACAGGCTTGAGGGGCCGAATGGCCTACTCCTGCTCCTATCTTCTATGTTTCTGTTTTCATAAGTGAGGAAACCATGCCTGAAATTAAATTGAGCCTGTTCTACAAAAGGAATAATGGCAATGTTGTTTTATTTATATTCATTCCTGGGATGTGGGCATCACTGGCAAGGCCAGCATTTATTGTCCATCCCCAATTGTCCTTGAGAAGGAGGTGGTGAGCCGCCGCCTTGAACAGCTGCAGTCCGTGTGGTGAAGGTACTCCCACAGTGCTGTTAGGCAGGGAGTTCCAGGATTTTGACCCAGCGAGGATGAAGGAACAGCAACATATTTCCAAGTCAGGATGGTGTGTGACTTGGAGGAGAACCCTGGAGGTGGTGCTGTTTCCATGCGCCTGCTGCCCTTGTCCTTCTAGGTGGAAGAGGTTGCGGATTTGGGAGGAGCTGCCGAAGAGGCCTTGGCGAGTTGCTGTACTGCACCTCTTTTTTTTCCATTTTAACAATATCTTAGTGCAAATTTATAGAGCACACAGCGGAGATTAGCCACCAAACCTTGCTGCTTACAATCTGACCTTCTACGTTGTGGGTCACTATTCTACCTGGCATGTCACTGGTTACTGGGAGGGAGTGTATTGCGGAGTAGTGTGAATGTAAGAATGCGGTAAATTGTACAGTTTAGAGCTCCCAACGAGTGCTTCCCGCGACAGGTCACCATATGGGAAATTTGGGCAGAGATGACACCTGTTTTATGTCAACGTCTTATACATAATTTAGCAAAGATAAGATTCATAGAATCATAGAAAGTCACAGCGCGGAAGGAGGCCATTTCGGCCCATCGTGTCCGCGCCAGCCAACAAAGAGCTATCCAGCCTAATCCCACTTCCCAGCTCTTGGTCCGTAGCCCTGCAGGTTGGAGCATCCCAAGTGCACATCCAAGTACTTTTTAAACGTGGTTAGGGTTCCTGCCTCTACCACCCTTCCAGGCAGTGAGTTCCAGACCCCCACAAGCCTCTGGGTGAAGACATTTCCCCTCAAATCTCCATTAAATCTTCCATCAATTACTTTAAATCTGTGCCCCCTGGTTTTTGACCCCTCTGCTAACGGAAATAGGTCCTTTCTATCCACTTTATCTAGGCCCCTTTATCTAGGCCCCTCATAATTTTATACACCTCAATAAGGTCTCCCCTCAGCCTCCTCTGCTTCAAGGAAAACAGACCCAGCCTATTGAGTCTTAATTTAAATTCAGTTAATTAAATAAATCTGGAATAAAAAGCTAGTATCAGTAATGGTGACCATGGAACTACTAGATTGTTGTAAGAACCCATCTGGTTCACTAATGTCCTTTAGGGAAGGAAATCTGCAGCCTTGCCTCAGTGGTAGCACTCTCTCCCCTCTGAGTCAGAAGGTACAAGTCCCACTCCAGAGATTGAGTACATAATCTAGGCTGGAACTTCAGTGCAGCACTGAGGGAGCGCTGCAGTGTCAGAGGTGCCGTCTTTCAGATGAAACATTAAACCGAGGCCCCGTCCACCACCTCTCGGGCCTACTTCAAACAGCAGGGGAGTTCTCCCCAATATATATTCCTAAACCAACATCACTAAAAAAACAGATTATCTAGTCATTACCTCATTGTTGTTTGTGGGACCTTGCTGTGCATAAATGAGTTACTGCACTCCCTACATTACAACAGTGACTGCACTTCAAAAGTACTCCATTGAATGGGCAGCACTTTGGCATGTGCTGAGCTGTTCTAGAAGTACAAGTTTGTTCTTTCTATCTGCATGGCTTGGCTCTGCCTGTTGGAAGACTTGCCAGGGGGATAACTGTGCGCTTGGCTGAACACCCTGGGACGTAGAGCAGGACTTTCAAATGGGGGCAGGGCACAACCCCCACCCTCCAAATGATTAAATTGATGACCGTTAGATTTAATAAGTGCCAACAAACCCCCCCTGAGCAGCTTTATAAAGCAGGTGTGACACCTCACTGGATTTAAGGTCTATGTGGTGTCGAACCACAGCAGTGTGAGACGACCCAGCCCTCCCCCACTCCCCAGAGGGCTCAGGGTGATCTGCACTTCAAGTTTAGCATTGCTTGGCACTGCTGCCAAACCTATAGTGTACATGCACCTTTCTGCAAGTAACATTTGCAGCACCCCCTGAGGTGTGATGGGATGGGGCAGAAGTTCCAATTCTTTTTGACGTCTTTACTTGTTTCTTTACAAATACATCTCTCTCTCTAACGTTTCACCTCCCCACCGCCCCCCCCCGCCCCCAACCCCCACTCTCGTTTATCTTCCTTGTCATTATCTTTTCTGTTTTTCCCCCCTTTACTGGGTTTCTTTTTGTCTAGATTTCCTGCTGGTTGAGTGAGTGTCCATTTGCTCAAAGGGTATTTGCCTGCCTGTGTACCTGTTCTTGCTGCGATGGCTTTGCACGCTCGGACGAGCAGAATGTTTGATGTGACAGTCACCCTGCGGTGCAGGTGGGTAGGGGAGAGGACAGCTAGAATTTCCAGGGGGAGAGGGGGGAATCATTCTGGTGGAAGATTGGTGCAACCTCCACGTTGGTGTTTTTATGGCCTTGTTAGGGAATCCCTTTGGGATCACCCCTTCTTGAGTATGTCAGGCCAGATGTTGTACTCCTGTCTTTCTTTTGTCAAACCTGCCCTCTCCATTCATTGTGAGGAAGGTGGAGGTGTGCGTGTGATATATGGTGAATGGGGATTCATTATGTGGCTCTCCCAGAGGCCTATGTTCTTCTTTGTGCATTTTCTTAAAGTTTTTTTCCCACTCCAACATATACAGATTATAAAAGCCTTGGGTTTAGCGCATGACCTTCACGCCTCAAAGTGTCACAAGGTTGACTTTGATAAAATGCTAACAAATCAGAATTCAACGGTGCGAATCCACAAGTCCATTTGGGGTGATGGTTACCGAAACATAGCGCACGTTGGAATGTTGTACAAGTGTGTTAAGTGTCCTTGGGTGAACTTCGCTGATCGGAATGTATAAGCCAATGTGCCAACCCACTACATCAGCTCCAGAAACAATGAGCTCATGAGTTTGAGATTTTTCTTTTTGCTGTTTATAACGCACACTGGTTGTTGCATTGGCATTAAATTCTCATGTGATCTACTTAACTAAATTATTAATCCATCTATATATATAACAGAATTTGTCTGTTTGTCTGTCTGTCTGTCTGGCTATACAATCAAAAGTTGTAGAGCGTACCTACACGCATGTTATATCAAAAGAAAGCTTATCGTTAGGGGAGTCTCATAGGCATATTTACTTTTTGGTCAGACAAAAATTGTTCGGACAGTATACAAAAAACGTTCAAAAATCCTCAAAACTCCACTCATTACCGGTTGACCAATCCTACCTCTCATTAGCGTTGAGTGACGTGCTGGTTGACCAATCCTACAGTTCAGTTACCTGATGGTTGACCAATCGGTGCATCACGGGCGGGACCTAATCCTCCAGTCTCCCCAAACTTCGCCGCCATTTTTTTCATCCCCACAGACAGCCAAACAAACCCCCACATTGCAGCTCCGGGACCGGCAGGTGAGTTTACACACAGCGGGCGGGGGAGCGGCAGCGGCCGGCCATCAACCGCGCCACCCGCAGGGGAGCTCAGCTGGGGTCCGTCTCGGCCCCAGAGCCCAGCCGGGCCTGAAGCGCTAGGCCCCACATGGCCGGTATCACAACGGCACCGGGCCTCAGGCGCTAGGCAGGGACAGGGGGCGGAGCGACAGAGAGGGGGAGGGAGGGGAGGGAGGGAGTGAGTGGAGAGGGGGAGATGGAGGGACAGAGAGAGGGGGCAGACAGGGGCAGGGAGACCGCGCGGCCCAAAATTGCCCTGGCAACGCCGGGCACCCCGAGCTAGTTTAGAATAAATAGGTTAGTTACTCCTAAAGTAGTGTATTTGACATGACCAGCACAATAAAAATGGCGTCTAGAATCATAGAATGGTTTCAGCACAGAAGGAAGCCATTCAGCCCGTCGAGCCCGTGCTGGCTCTCTGCAAGAGCACTTCAGTTAGTCCCACTCCGCCGCCATTTCCTCGTAGCCCTGCAAATTTTTTTCCTTCAGGTAATTATGCAGTGGACAGTGGTTCAGATGAGCGAACCGTGATGGAGGAAAGGATTTCTGATTGTGTTTAGCAAGGTGAAACATAGAAACATAGAAGATAGGAGCAGGAGTAGGCCATTCGGCCCTTCTAGCCTGCTCCGCCATTCAATGTGATCATGGCTGATCATCCAAATTCAGTACCCTGTCCCTGCCTTTTCCCCATCTCCCTTGATCCCTTTAGCCTCAAGAAATATATCCAACTCTTTCTTGAATATATTTAATGAACGAGCCTCCACTGCCCTCTGTGGCAGAGAATTCCACAGGTTCACCACTCTCTGGGTGAAGAAATTCCTCCTCATTTCAGTCCTAAATGGCTTACCCCTTATCCTTAGACTATGACCCCTGGTTCTGGACTCCCCGGCCATCAGAAACATCCTTCCTGCATCTAGTCTGTCCAGTCCTGACAGAATTTTATAGGTTTCGATGAGATCCCCTCTCAATCTTCTAAACTCCAGTGAGTATAAGCCCAATCGACACAATCTCTCCTCATACGTCATTCCTGCCATCCCAGGTATCAGCCCGGTGAATCTTCGCTGCACTCCCTCCATGGCAAGAACGTCCTTCCTCGGGTAAGGTGACCAAAACTGCACACAATACTCAAGGTGCGGTCTCACCAAGGCCCTGTGCAACTGTAGCAAGACATCCTTGTACCTGTACTCGAACCCTCTTGCTACGAAGGCCAACATACCATTTGCCTTCTTAACCGCCTGCTGCACCTGCATGCTTACCTTCAGTGACTGGTGCACAAGGACACCCAGGTCTCTTTGCACTTCCCCTTCTCCCAATCTATTGCCATTCAAATAATAATCTGAATATCACTAAGAAGTGGATCACCACTGTGTTAAGGGCTGGGCATCCAATAGATGCAGCAGCTAAGTGGACCGAGGGAAAGGAACACAAGAAGACCTTAGAGAAGGCAGTTTGGCTGATGTGCTTTAAAAAGCAGGTCCAGCTCTTGGAGGGGCTTGTTGCAGCACAGGCAGTCGAGTTGAGGGAGTCAGCCCTGGAGATCCAGGACAAGGCTCTTGCGGGGGAAAAGTTATTAGTAGCTTTACAGGCTTTGAACCAAGAGAGAGTACATTTAGTAGGAGAACACAAGGCCCTGTTGGAATACCTATGGTGCCAAGTCACCGAGGCCAAGGGAAACGAGTTCAGGTTGTGGGAGAAAAACGCCCGCTTGGCAAGGCAGATCAGGGAACAGGAAGAGAAAGTACAGGAGGTAAAAGCCGCTTACAAGCTAGCAAGTGAACAATGGTTTGAGGAGGCAGTCCATGGCCCCTGTAGAGAAAGGATAGAAAATCTGAGCCGGGCCCTCTGGAAGGCAAAAGGCATGGTATGCTTCATAAGCCCAAAGGCAGGCCAGGCAGATTTTATGGGGAACGAGGGGAGGACAGTTCCAACATCATCGGTGGTGCCTAGGGACGACCCGGTTGAGAGAGAGAAGACCTCACGGCCACCACCCATAGTGCCAAGTTTCAGTGAGGTTTGGCAGCAAGGGGGGATGGAACCGGGTGTGGAACCCAAAGTGGAGCCAGAGGTGGAGGCGGAGGTGGAGCAACCCCCGCCCGAGAGGCCAGAGCTGGGACCGATGTGCCCAGCGCGGCATCGGAGGTTCGGCCCTCCCGCCAATGGCGACATTGAGGGTCCCCTCCAAAACCAGTTTGTGTTACCCTTTGACACCCAACAGCTCAGGGTTATGGTCAACCATATCCCGAAGCTTTCTGCCAAGGGAGACCCCTCGATCCACTTCAGGGAAATAGAGCAGACCGCCAGCGTCAACGACTGCGATGACGCTGAGAAGGCCAAGATCCTGCTATTCTCCCTGGAGAGTAATCTCCTCCAATCCCTCTCTGACGAGTGTAAAAATGGGCAGAGCGAGTATGAGGAGCTTAGAGATGCGGTTCTAGAGGCCATGGGGATGGATGAGGGAAGTCCCTTGTCCCACGTGGAGAAGACGATCCAGCTTTCTGGGGACACCCTGCAGGCTTTTGCGGACCGGCTATGGCCGGTGTACCGGAAGGCTTGCCCGGGGACGCCCGGCCGGACGTTCCTGAATGGGGATTCCCTGACGCATTGGCTCCGTTGCCTGGTGGCGAACAGCTTGCCACAGGTCCGGGCCAAGGCAGAAGGCTGCTTCGACCCCAAAGATCCCCAGACCATGGAGCTCACGGCAATTAAGCAGCTAACCCTAGCCTACAAAAACGGCAGGGGAGCCGATGCACACCCACCCAAGGGGAAAGTGCATGAGATAAAACCAGGAGTGCAGAGTAGGAAAGAGTGGCACCAGGAAGGGAGTAACCCCCCCCCCCCCAAACACAAAGACCAATTGTTACCGGTGTGGGAAGGATGGTCACTGGCGGAAGGAGTGCAAAAACCCTTGGAAGGATAACAAGGGAAAGCATCCCACAGCCCCAGCCCAAAAGGCGGGGGTAGGGACCCCTTCCGCAGAGGTGTCGAGTCACTTTTGGACGCCATGAGGTCCTTACTGACTGGCCAGGGGAGAGTAGCAGCCGCCACCGGTGCTCTCACCCCGTCAGCCCCATCCAACCCACAGCCATGACTAGAGCCAGCGCAGCCTGTTTACCTGTGTTCGCTCTGATATGATGAGTGGAGGAGACCCCTTTTGGAGATGGAGGTGGAAAAGGTGACAGGGACCTATCTGTTGGACACGGGGGCATCATGCACCGTGGTCTACTCAGCTAACCCCATCACCTCACCTCTCTCCAGCGGGGTCCCAGACAGTCTATCGGGGTTCACGGGTAGGGAACAGGCCGGCTCGGTTTCCATCCCGCTCGCCATTCAGATAGGACCGCTCCGCTCCAAGTGGACGTGTGTCCTGATGAAATGGGACATGGAGGATGGAAGAGGGATCCTGGGAGCCGACTTTATTGTAGGCCACGGGATCCTAGTGGATTTGAGGAATCACTGCCTTTGGGGTGCAGGAAAAGTAAAGAACGGTGAGATCGTAGTAATCCCGGGCAAGGAAGAGAAGGGGACCCTCTGCACCATGAAGCCCAAAGAGGATTATAACCTCGGGCTCATGGTCAGCAACACCCCACCAGAGTGCCAGGCATTTGTGCAGGCCCACCTGGCCACATTTGCCACTCACAAACATGACTGCGGGAGGGTCACGGGGTTTGAGGTCAGCATAGACGGGGACCCCATGGGCCGACCACAGAAACAGTTAACTTCCCCAGGGAAGCGGAGCCGGACATGGAAGCAGCCATGTCCTCGTTAGTACAGCAGGGAGTTCTGAGACCGATAGCTACCCACGTGAATTCTCCGTTATGGCCGGTCAGAAAGCCGGACAATTCCTGGAGGGCCACGGTGGACTATCGGGTGCTCAATAGCAAAATCCCAGCCTGCGCACCCACAGTAGCAGCAGTTGCCGACCTCATCGGGAGTATTCCAGCATCCGCGACCACTTTCACGGTGCTGGATATTTCAAATGGGTTTTGGTCCATTCCTGTAAGGAGGGAGGATCAGTACAAGTTTGCCTTTACGTTTAAAGAGCAACAGTACATGTGGAACTGTTTGCCACAGGGCTTCGACAACAGCCCCAGCATTTTCCATTAGTGCATGGCCGACAGTTTGAAGGATTTTAGCCAGCCCAGACAGTTGGTTCAATATGTGGATGACCTGATCCTGTTCACTGATTCGAAAGAGGAGCATGGCCCGCTATTGGCCGAACTGCTGGAGCTGTTAGGACAGAAGGGTTTCAAGGTAAATCCCAAGAAGGCGCAGATCGGCCAGCAGGAGGTGAAATTCCTCGGTCTGACCGTGCGCGCTGGAGAAAGGGCCATAGATAAGGCTAGGAGGGAGGCGGTAGAAGAACTATCGGTCCCTAACACAGTAACGGATATGAGGTTATTCCTGGGGCTAACCGGGTACTGTAGAGGTGTAAGATTTGCAAAATTTCTGCATTTCCCCGAAGGCTGTTATTAATAAACGGGACCCTGCGTGGACATTTTAAATCAGAAAGGCTACCCAAGATGGCGTTCGTGCCTCGTGGCAGAAAGCCTGTGGAATTTTAAAAGGGACTCTGTAAAGCAGACAGCTTGTGGATCGAAACCAAAGCTGCAGCGTCTGTGAAACCAGACAGGACTCTGAATTATGCATTAGACCGAATTGGAGACAAATCTAAATTCAGTTTAGGCCTATAGTTAAGGCCATCAAGCAGTCTACATATATAATCGGAAACAGATTAACAGAGCCATCGAGGCTGGACAGGCCCATCAAGGAACTTTCATGACAATACAAGTCGATTATCGGGCTGGTAGATGCAATTACCGGCCATCTAAAACCAGTTAGTATGGATTGCTACCATTATTTAAAATAGCCCGCCAAGATTAAGACAAAGAACTAACCTGATTTGGCACACAGATAAGGGTTTTCGAAAAAGGTATAATTGAAGGCCCCCCGGGTAGCAATCGATGTGCTGGGTGCTGCTGCTCTTCTCTTCTCTCTCCACTCTTCGGCCCATCGCCCTCGTGGCTGCCGCTCTTTCCCCGTCCCGCGCTTACCCCCTGGCCTTTGCCCGTGCTTTTTCCCCACTCCATCTGGAATCACCCCGGCACCGGGTTGGGCGGACATGGACAATTCAGGCCAGGCGAAGCAGGACGCGACGAGGGAAGGCCACCTGAGGAAGGCCGGCTGAATAAGACCAACTGAGGAGACGAACGGAGGGGAGGCTTCGAATTATCTGGCCTTCAGCCTCAGCCGACCTTCGAATATCTGCACACCAACTCAAACTGTCGGCTGGCGACGAAGAATCATCCCTGCAATGTAAAGTACCCAAACAGAGACTTTAACTTTGGGGTACTCGAACCTGGACGACGCCCTCGCAGCGCCCGGAAACCATGTGATAACAGCAGGCTCCAGAGAGCACCAAGAGCGAACCCCGAACCCCACCACTGTTTTGAGTCCAACAAACCTTTTGATTGGTGAGCATGAAGTTCTGACCCCTCATAGCTTAATCTAGTTAGGTATAGGGGGTGGGATAAGGATAAGGGGATTGTTAAGGTAGTTGTTTTCCCTCGATGTGCCATGTGTTCCCCATTCCCCGTATAAGTATAGTTATTCTTCTGTATTTTTTGCCTGAAGAAGTGTACACTAGTAATTTTCCATAAGATTGTATCAGTTTTTCCTTTTCAATAAAATCTTGGTTTTTGTTTACATCCAACCACCTGTCTACTCGAGTCTTCTCTGTACCGCCGCCTTGTACCTAAGTCCAGTGTCTAGAACCCAGGGGCGTAGGAGCGATTTGAACCACTCACAAAACAGTCAGCGGGATAACTGACTGGGCGTACGCGCCAAACACCACCACACGCCACCCCCTACAAAAATGGCGACCACGGCAGGATACCGGCAACAGGGTTGCGATGCAGTGGACAGTGGTTCGGATGAGCGAAACGTGATGGAGTTGTTCAATGTGAGAAAAAGTTCAGCCAAGCGGAGGAGGGTGGTGGTGGATGGGGACTGGTCGGGCCTCTGTTCAAGGAAGAAGCGGATCGCCCTCAGGCCATCCTGGTGGGGGATGGAGGTGTAATGGGATTGTACATCCATGGTGAAAAGGAAGCGGTTGGGACCGGGAAACTGGAAAATGTTAAAGTGGTGGAGGGCGTCCGAAGAGCCGTGGATGTAGGTGGGAAGAGACTGGACAAGGGGAGAAAAGATAGAGTCGAGATAGGAAGAGATAAGTTCCGTGGGGCAAGAACAGGCTGAAATGATGGGTCTACCAGGGCAGTCCTGTTTGTGGAGCTTGGGAAGGAGGTAGAAGCGGGCTGTGCGGGGTTGGGGAACTATGAGGTTGGTGGCCGCGGGGGGAAGATCTCCAGAGGAGATGAGGTCAGTGACAGTCTTGGAAACGATGATTTGATGTTCGGTAGTGGGGTCATGGTCCAGGTGGAGGTAGGAGGAGGTGTCGGATAGTTGGCGTTCAGCTTCCGCTAGGTAGAGGTCAGTTCGCCAAACAACAACAGCACCACCCTCGTCAGCGGGTTTAATGACAATGTCAAGGTTGGATCTAAGAGAATGGAGTGCTGCAAGTTCAGAGGGAGGTAGGTTGGAGTGAGTGAGGGAAGCAGAGAAATGGAGACGGCCAATTTCACGGCGGCAGTTAGCGATGAAAAGATCTAGAGAGGGTAAGAGGCCAGGGGGAGGCGTCCAGGTAGAACGGGAATTCTGCAAGCGGGAGAAAGAGTCAGTCGTGCAGGGGGAAGACTCCTGGCCAAAGAAGTGGGCACGGAGATGAAGGCGGCGGAAAAAGAGCTCAACATCGTGCCGAGCTCGAAATTCATTGAGGTGGGGGCGTAAGGGGATGAAGCTCAGGCCTTTGCTGAGGACTGATCGTTCGGGGTCAGAGAGTGGAAGGTCAGAGGGGATAGTGAAAACACGGCAGGGGGTGAGATTGGGAAAAGGGGGGGTCAGAGGAAAGTGAAGGGGAAGAATGTTCTGGAGGGGCGTTGGTGTCCAAGAGTTGATGAAGCTTGCAATCCTTGACATCGGAAAGGAAGAAAAAACGTTTTTTCTTGAAGCGTTGGATGAGTCGAAGGATGAAATGGAACTGTGGACCTGGACAGCTTTGAGATAGAGTGCGCTGGTGTTGCTGAAGAGAGAGGTCGAGAGTGTTCATGTGGCACCGCATGGCGTTGAGCGTGGATCTCCGGATGCGGCGAGAGCAGTAGTTCGAGGAATGATGAATATCTTGGAGATATTTGTAATCCTGGGTGGAACCGAAACACGAAGGGTGGAAGTTTAGTTGGAATCCACGTGGAATAAGTCGGAACCGGAGACAGTTGCTGAGGAAAATGATGTGGCTGTGAAACTGAGTCTTGGCAGATACCTGATCAAACACGAGAAGGGAAACTGAAAGTAATGAAGATGAACAAGGTTGAAGAGCCAAACGGAGATCCCGTCGAAGAGAAGAGCAGAACTTCTTCAAGGTAGGCATTCCTAGAAGAGGTATGGCAGTGAACCAAACACTAGTACGATAGCAAAATACTGCAGTTGCTGGAAATCCGAAATAACAACAGAAAATGCTGGAAAAACTTAGGCCAGGCAACATCCATGGAGAGAAATTAGAGTTGACGTTTCAGAGTCAAAACCCTTTTTCAAAATTTTCAAAGTTCTACACAATTGTGATAGCTTGTGTATCACAATATCTACACTCTCCACCCCACCCAAAACAACGTCATCTCCTGGGAGAGGCGAGAAACCAGATTAAAAACCCAGGCCAATTTAGGGGAAAGAAATCTGGGAAATTCCTTTCTGACCCCCTTAGTTGATCAAAACTAGTCCAGGAAAGGACAGCTGGAAGGCAGTGTGGCTTGTGGAGAACTTTCCATTGGAAGAACGATGAAGATCTTAACCTAAGCGGGTAGTCCATCTTTCTTCTGCATCCCCCAAGGGCCACAGGAACACAGCAAAGTAGGAAGAGATTAGCAGGAGGGAGGACTCTACAATTGGGTTTCAACACTGGTTGAGAGGACAGATCCGCCAAAGATTAGATCTGGAGAGGTAATCAAATCCAGCGAATAGTGTTTTCCAAATGTGAGGCAATTCTTCTTACAAGTTAACTTGATAGGCACAAGATTCAAAACTGGCTCGGAGACAGGAAGCAGAGGGTAATGGTTGATGGGTGTTTTTGTGACTGGAAGGCTGTTTCCAGTGGGGTTCCGCAGGGTTCAGTACTAGGTCCCTTGCTTTTTGTGGTATATATCTTGACTTGAATATAGGGGGTATGATTAAGAAGTTTGCAGATGATACTAAAATCGGCTGTGTGGTTGATACTGAAGGAGGAAGCTGTAGACTGCAGGAAGATATCAATAAATTGGTCAGGTGGGCAGAACAGTGGCAAATGGAATTCAATCCGGAGAAGTGTGAGGTAATGCATTTGGGGAGGGCTAACATGGAAAGGGAATACACATTAAATGGTAGGACACTGAGTAGTGTAGAAGAGCAAAGAGACCTTGGAGTGCATGTCCACAGATCCCTGAAGGTAGCAGACCAAGTAGATAAGGTGGTTAACAAGGCATACGGAATGCTTGGCTTTATTAGCCATGGCATAGAATACAAGAGCAGGGGGGTTATGCTTCAACTGTATAAAACACTAGTTAGGCCTCAGAGTATTGTGTGCCGTTCTGGTCACCACATTACAGGAAAGATATGATCGCACTAGCGAGGGTACAGAGGAGATTTACAAGGATGTTGCCGGGAGTAGAGAATCTTAGCGATGAGGAAAGACTGGATAGGCTGGGTCTGTTTTCCTTGGAACTGAGGAGGCTGAGGGGAGACCTTATTGAGGTGTATAAAATTATGAGGGGCATAGATAAAGTGGATAGAAAGGACCTATTTCCCTTAGCAGAGGGGCCAAAAACTAGGAGACACAGATTTAAAGTAATTGATGGAAGGTTTAGAGGGAATTTGAGGGGAAATGTCTTCACCCAGAGGGTTGTGGGGGTCTGGAACTCACTGTCTGAAAGGGTGGTAGAGGCAGGAACCCTAGCCATATTTAAAAAGTACTTGGATGTGCACTTGGGATGCTCTAACCTGCAGGGCTACGGACCAAGAGCTGGGAAGTGGGATTATGCTGGATAGCTCTTTGTTGGCCGGCGTGGACACGATGGGCCGAAATGGCCTCCTTCCGTGCTGTAACTTTCTATGACTCTATGATTCTAGAGCCATAGAATGGGTGGAACGGGCTTGAAATCAGTCTCTGGGTTCATTATCTATTAGCCTTTATCAGTGGAGAATGCCTCCCACTACTCATTTAGTACTGTGCTCTTTACTTAATGGCTTTGATTCCATTAGAAACAAATAACTGTGTAACTGGTGGAGAGGTTTTATACAATTGATGTAAATTTGCAGGCACCCCGGAAATGGAGCAAGGATAAAACAAAGGAATTAGCAATTCCTGATTGAACTTAAAGCAAGATGTTATTTTGAGAAGAAAATTCCGGTGAATTTAGGCTAATCCAGTTGTGTGCCAGGCACAGACAGGTTTGCATCCCTTGGACTTGAGGGAGCTGTATGGGGCCTGTACTGGGGGAACAACCAGGTTAGGAGATGGTGACATTGTGCTGTAGGCAAGGCGGGGGTGAGGGAGTGGCTGAGCACAGCAAACACTGCAGAATTATTATGGTGAATGGAGGGCCAAAGGTTACGCAGAGTAATCAGCCTTAGCAACTCTTGCGTATCCTGTGTTGCTGCAAAGTGCCATGTGGACAGTACAGTGGGAGCAGAAGAGAGTTTGTCATGGAAACACACAAGGAATGACAATAAAGTATTATATGATGCACAGAATAAAGGAAGCATCTTGTGCCCCTGCCTTACCCAGAAGCACTGTGAGGTGAGCCCAAAGCTCGACTGAGCATTGAGAAGTTACACAGCATTGATGTCACATCAGTGATTGTCCCATGACAGGATGTCAGGTGTAATGATCAGTAACATGTCATTCTAGAATGGTACACTAGGTGGAGCTGTATGTTTAGTAGTGGGCTACCCACAAGGCAGTAGTCAAGATGGATGCCTGTACACTAGTCCACATGGCTGAATAAATGACTAGCTCAAGCTAGCTGTTCATAATGAAAACGTCTATTTATTTATGAACATAACTTTCAGTGACTGGCACGTGTTTGTAAAAGGCCGCTGACCGGCTCATGTTAGTGTAAGGTCAGTGATGGGTCAACCACCAGAACATTTTATGCAAGGACAACGAGTCCCTCTCATTCTGGGAGCACTGAATCATGAAGCATATTTTAATGACAGTAATGTCACATTTTGCCCACTGTGCACAATAGGAATGTATTGGGAAGGAGGCAAAACTCGGTAGTCCCATTGTGTAAATAAACTGAGATAGGAGAGCTGGAGTCCAGGAATTTGTTTTGGCTCCGGCTGGCACTTTCATTGCCCTTTCTGTTCGAGAATCTTGGCCTCCGATCAGCACAATGTGGCTGACCAAAGGAGGTGCACGTCCTTCTTTGGCTGGTCTCCCTGGTGCCACTTTCTTCAGAGTCCAACAAGCGTGACGCAAGATCTCGGTTATAAATAATGAATTACATTCTGTTGTAAGGAAGATTATTCCTAGCCACTGCAAACAAAGGACACGAAAAGCCATGTTGAATTGTGCTTCAATCCCAGTGCTCCTGAGCATGTAATTTAGAGCCGTAGAATCATATAATGATACAGCACAGAAGGAGGCCATTCGGCCCATCGTGCCTGTGCTGGCTCTTTGGTAGAGCTATCCAATTAATCCCACTCACCTGCTCTTTTCCCATTGCCCTGTAAATATTTTCCCTTCAAGTATTTATCCAATTCTCTTTTGAAAGTTACTATTGAATCTGCTTCCACCGCCCTTTCAGGCAGTACATTCTAGATCACGACATGTTACCGTGTTTTAAAGAAAAAATTTCCTCATGTCACCTCCGGCTCTTTTGCCAATCACCTTAAATATGTGTCTTCTGGTTGCCGACCCTTCTGCCACTGGAAATAGTTTTTCCTTATTTACTCTATCAAAACCATTCATGATTTTGAACACCTCTATCAAATCTCCTCTTAACCTTCTCTGCTCTGAGGAGAACAACCCCAGCTTCTCCAGTCCCTCCACTTAACTGAAGTCCCTCATCCCTGGAACCATTCTAGTAAATCTCCTCTGCACCCTCTCCAAGGCCTTGACATCCTTCCTAAAGTGTGGTGCCCAGACTTGAACACAATATTCCAGCTGAGGCCTAACCAATGTTTTTAAGGTTTACTGTAACTTCCCTGCTTTTGTACTCTATGCCTCTATTAATAAAGCCAAGGATTCCATGTGCTTTTTTAACAGCCTTCTCAACCCGCCCTGCCACCTTCAAAGATTTGTGTGCATACACCCCCAGTCTCTGTTCCTGCACCCCCTTTAAAATTGTACCCTTTAGTTTGTACTGCCTCTCCTCATTCTTCCCACCAAAATGTATCACTTCACAATTCTCTATGTTAAATTCCATCTGTCATGTGTCTGCCCATTTCATCAGTCTGTCTAGGTCCTCCTGAAGTCTGCTACTGTCTGCCTCACTGTTTGTTACATTTCCAAGTTTTGTGTCATCTGTAAACTTTGAAATTATGCCCCCTGTACCCAAGTCCAGGTCATTAATATATAGCTAAAAGAGCATTGGTCCAATACCGACCCCTGGGGAACACCACTGTATACGTCCCTCCAGTCTGAACAACAACCGTTCACCACTACTCTCTGCTTTCTGTCCCTGAGCTAATTTTATATCCAGACTGCCACTGTCCCTTTAATCCTTTAATTTTGCCAACAAGTCTATTTTGTGGTACTTTGTCAAACACCTTTTGAAAGTCCAGATACACAACATTAACCGTACCACCCTCATCACCCTCTCCATTACTTCATCAAAGAACTCGGTCAAGTTAGTCAAACATGATTTGCTTTTAACAAATCCATGCTGACTTTCATTATTAGTCCATACTTTTCCAAATGCCCATTAATTTTGTCCTAGATTATTGTCTTAAACTTTCCCCACCACTGATATTAGGCTGACTGGCCTGTAGTTGCCAGGTTTATCGCTCTCCCCCTTTTTCAAACAGGGGTGTAACATTTGCAATCCTCCAGTCCTCTGACACCACCCCCATATCTAAGGAGGATTGGAAGATTGTGGCCAGAGCCTCTGCAATTTCCACCCTTACTTCCCTCAGTAACCTAGGATGCATCCCATCTAGACTGGTGAGTTTTCTACTTTGAAGACTGCCAATCTTTTAAGTACCTCCACTTTATCTATTTTTATCCTATCCAGTATCACAGCTGCCTCCTCCTTTACTGCTACATTGGCAGCATCCTCTTCTCTAGTGAAGACAGATGCAAAGTACTCGTTCAGTACCTAAGCCATGCCCTCTGCCTCCACCAGAATATCTCCTTTTTGGTTTCTAATCGGCCCCACCCTTCCTTTAACTACCCTTTTACTATTTATGTGTTTATAAAATACTTTTGGGTTCCCTTTTATTTCAGCCACAATCTATTCTCATACGCTCTCTTTGACCCTCGTATGCCCTTTTTAGATCTCCTCTGTACAGGAAACTTTGTGCTATCCGGCACCCACGGGACCGAGCTGCTGCCGTTGCCTCAAAACTTCCGGATAGACCAGCGTCAATGTTATCAGATAGGAGCTTTTCATCTCCGTATCTGACAACAAAGACTGTTGCTTAGCAACAGCTTGTCAACACTCGGCCCGTGGCTTGGAAGCGTCTCTGAAGCTGTTGCTAAGATACAGAGACACCTCCCAGAGCCTGCCGTATCTGACCACAAACACTGTTGCTCAGCAACAGCTTGTAAACACTCGGCCCAGTAGCTTGGAAGCGTCTCTGAAGCTGTTGCTAAGCTACAAAGACGCTTTCCAAAGCCTGCCTGTGAAAAGAATGCTAGGAGAAGAAAAAAAACCTAACCAAAACGGCTGCTGATTTCTGCCGTTAGATCGAAACTGCCGGACATTCAACCTTCGGATAGCACAAAGTTTCCTGTACTTTCTATATTCAGCTCAGTTCTCTACAGTATTATCAACCTTACAATTGTCATAAGCCTCCTTTATCTGCCTCATTTTAACCTCTATCTTTAGTCATCCAGGGAGCTCTACTTTTGAAGCCCTTCCTTCCCCCCTCATAAGAATGTGTCTATTCTGTACCCGAACCATCTCGGAAGGCCTTGAAGTAATTGTTGTTCGATTACTGTTTTGCCTACTAATTTTTGATTCCAATCTACCCGGGCCTGATCCCTTTCAACTCACAAGTTAGCCCTCCTCCATTTAAGTATTTTTGCGTTTCATTGTACCTTGTCTTTCTCCATAACTATTCTAAATCTGATGATATGATCACTGTTCCCTAAATGCTATCCCACTGAAGCATGATCCACTTGCCCCACTTCATTCCCCAGAACAAGATCCAGCGCTGCTTCCTTCCTAAATAACAACAGAAAATGCTGGAAAAACTCAGCAGGTCAGGCAACATCTGTGGAGAGAAATTTGAGTTGACGTTTCGGGTTGAACCCTTCTTCAAAACTGGAAAGAAAAGAAATTAGATCGAAGGCAGGGTTGCGATCGGACAAAAGAAGTGAAAGAAACAAAAGAGCTAGATGAGATGGTAATAGGCTGAGATTAGGATTAAAGTGTACTGGCAGGGCAAGAGATAGCTGCCAGGTGAAACAGCGATTTACTTGTACTTCTCACGATCTAGTATACTGTATTCGCTGCTCACGATGCGGTCTCCTCTACATTGGGGAGACCAAACGCAGATTGGGTGACCGCTTTGCGGAACACCTCTGTTCAGTCCGTAAGGGTGACCCCGAGCTTCCGGTCGCCTGTCATTTTAATTCACCGCTCCATTCCCACTCGGACCTCACCGTCCTTGGCCTCTTGTATTGTTCCATGGAAGCTCAATGTAAACTCGAGGAACAGCACCTCATCTTCCGATTAGGCACTCTGCAGCCTTCCGGACTCAATATCGAGTTCAACAATTTCAGATCATAACCTCGGCCCCTATTACATATTTTTTCTTGTAATTTTTCTACTCCTTCCCCCCCCCCCTCCTTTCCTTTTGTTTCTCTCTCACGCCTGGTAGCTATCTCTTGCCCTGCCAGTACACTTTACACCTAATCTCAGCCTATTACCATCTCGTCTAGCTCTTTTGTTTCTTTCACTTCTTTTGTCCGATCGCAGCCCTGCCTTCGATCTAATTTCTTTTCTTTCCAGTTTTGAAGAAGGGTTCGACCCGAAACGTCAACTCAAATTTCTCTCCACAGATGTTGCCTGACCTGCTGAGTTTTTCCAGCATTTTCTGTTGTTATTTCGGATTTCCAACATCTGCAGTATTTTGCTATCGCTGCTTCCTTCCTCGTTGGGCTGGAAACACACTGATCAAGACAGTTCTCTTGTACACATTACAGGAATTCCTCCCCCTCTTTGCCCTTTACACTGTTACTATCCCAGTCTATATTAGGATAATTGAAGTCCACCATTATCACTACTATATAGGTCCTGCATTTTTCTGTAATTTGCCTGCAAATTTGCTCCTCTATCTCCTTCCACTATTTGGGGACCTACAGTATACACTCAGTTGTGTAATAGCTCCTCTATTGTTCCTTAATTTTAACCAAATAGATTCTGTCTTTGGCTCTTCAACTACATCATCCCTCTCCAGTGCTATAATAGTTTCTTTATCAATACTGCCACAACCCTCCTTTTTTCTGTTTCCTATCTTTCCCGATATCTTGTAGCCAGGAATATTAAGTTCCCAATCCTCCCCTTCTTTGAACCAGGTCTCTGTTATTGCCACTATATCACAGTCCCATGTGGCGACTTGTGCCTGCAGCTTACCAACCTTATTTACCGCACTATGTACATTTATGTACATGCATTCCAAAACCATTTTAGACTGCCTTGCAGGAACGTGGGTTCCTAACTAAAAGACTGAGTTCTACTCAGGCGATCAAACAAAACGAACTTTAATGAAACAAACAGGTTTTAACAAGAAACTGCAGGATAACATCGAATGTAGGCCTGCTCTCTTTGGAGGCTCCACGAGGACTGCCCCTGCAGTCCCGTGGCTGACGTCATGACGTTTTCCCGCCAGTGGGGAATCACGTGATGAACGGCGTGACGTCATCACGTTTTAGCCGCGCTGTTAAAGTAACCACACTCTGTACAGTTAAACAGCATAAATAAAGATACCGACTCAGACTGTAGCTAACATGTTGTTAAAGGAATTATATACAAACGATCTGAGTCCTTTGGTGGCTCTGCCACATGCGCCCCCCCAGAATTGTCTTTAACAGCAAAAGTGAGGCGTCGAGGAGGCCTGACAAGTCTGTCTGAGCGACTTTGGTAACCCTGCAGAGGAAGCTGATGGACGGTGGTCAAGCTGGCGGGCGGTTGTGGTTGTGCTGGCGTGGCGACTGTGGTCGAGCTGGCGGGCGGCTGTGGTTGATCTGGCACGGCGGCTGCGGGCGGTCGGCCACGTTTCGGCGGTTGAGCAATGACGACTGGGCGGTCTAGGTCCAAGTGAGCCGGCTTCAACCGGTCCACTGAAATGTGATCCGGCTTTCCTCTGATGTCGACCGAAAAGGATTTGTCTCCTGATTCGATGACGCGGAAAGGACCAGTGTAAGGGGGCTTGAGCGGATCCCAGTGAGCGTCGTGACGGATAAATACGTACTCGGCGTTCTTCAGCTCCGCTGGCACATGGGAGCTCTGTAGGCCATGATTTGATGTAGGCACCGGAGCAAAGCATCTGGCCGCTTCCTGGTGACTGACGAGTAGCTGGGAGGCGGACCATGGCTCTGTGGGAGAAGGGAGGAAATCCCCTGATACTCGGAGCAGCTGGCCATAAACGAGTTCTGCCGAGGACGATTGCAGGTCTTCTTTGGGCACCGTACGAAGACCCAAAAGGACCCATGGGATTCTGTCCACCCATCCCGCACCTTGAAGACTGGCCCGTAGGGCGGCTTTAAGCGACCTGTGGAATCGCTCACACAGGCTGTTCGCCTGTGGATGATAGGCGGTGGTGCGATGAAGTTTGGTGCCGAGCCCCTGAGCTACAGCGTTCCAGAGTTCTGAGGAAAATTGTGGCCCACGATTGGAGGAGATATCCGCCGGTACCCCGAAACGAGCAACCCAACAGGAGATGAAAGCTCTAGCGACGTCTGCTGAAGTGGTGGAAACCAAAGGAATTGCCTCTGGCCATCCACCATGGTGAGGAGATGCGTACAACCATGAGAAGGTGGAAGTGGCCCCACAAGGTCCACATGCACGTGGTCAAAACGACGCTCCGGAACAGCGAACGTAGCCACTGGAGCTTTTACATGATGCTGGACCTTGGCCTTCTGGCAGACCACGCAGGTGTTGGCCCAGTCACGGACATCGAGGTGCATACCCTTCCAGACGAACTTCGCCGACATTAGCCGTTATGAAGCCTTCATACCAGGGTGCGACAACCCGTGTATGGCATCAAACACCTTCCAGCGTCATGCGACTGGCATGATAGGTCAGAGAACGCCCATGGAGATGTCGCAAAGGAGCGTGGTGCCTGCGGCTTGGAAACTGACGTCGGTCGCTTGGAAACTAGAGGGGACGGTTCTGTATGATTGAACCTCTGGGTCCGAGGCCTGATCTGCAGCCATGAGGGCGTAGTCAATCCCCAGGTGAACCGCATGGACCGTCGCACGGGAGAGGCAATCCGCTACCAGGTTGTCTTTACCAGACACATGTTGAATGTCCGTGGTAAATTCAGAAATAAACGGCAGGTGACGTTGTTGACGAGCTGACCACGGTTCGGCGGTCTTGGCCATGGTGAACGTTAGAGGCTTGTGGTCGACAAAAGCCGTGAAGGGACATCCTTCTAATAAGAACCGGAAATGGCGAATGGCTAGAAAAAGGGCCAGCAACTCTCGATCGAAGGTGCTGTATTTTCTTTAATTTTTCCGTAGTTGACGGCTGAAAAACGCCAGCGGTTGCCACGTGCCGTTCACCCACTGCTCCTGCACTGCGCCGATGGTGTAGTCTGACGCGTCTGTGGTAAGGGCGATGGTGGCACCTGGAAGTGGGTGCGCCAGCATGGTTGCGTTGGCCAAGGCGCTCTTGGTGTTGATGAACGCCTGGTCCATCTCGTCCGTCCAGCTGATTGGATCCTTACTGGACTTGCCCTTGAGGGCCCCATACAAAGGCTGCATAAGCTGAGCCGCCTTAGGGACGAATCGGTGATAGAAATTGACCATCCCAAGGAAGTCTTGCAGGGCCTTGACGGTTGGCGGGCGCGGGAAAGAGGTAACAGCTTCCACCTTTGTCAGTAAGGGGACGGCGCCGTCTGATGTTATGCGATGTCCCAAGAAATCGATCCGCTGCAGGCCGAACTGGCACTTGGCCGGGTTGATGATCAAACCGTGCTGACTGAGGCATGTAAAGAGGGTACGCAAATGGCAGATGTGCTCTTCCTTGCTAGCGCTGGCGATGAGAATGTCGTCGAGGTAGACGAAGATGAAGTTTATGTCTCGGAACACGGAGTCCATCAAGCGTTGGAAAGCCTGTGCCGCATTCTTCAAGCCAAACGGCATGTGCAGGAACTCAAAAAGGCCGAAAGGGGTGATGACTGCAGTTTTCGGGACGTCTTGCGGATGCACGGGAACCTGGTGATACCCCCAGATGAGGTCGACTTTAGAAAAGATAGAATTTCCCGCCAAGTGGGCCGAGAAATCCTGAATATGCGGGATCAGGTACCGATCAGGAGTAGTGGCGTCGTTCAGGTGTCGGTAGGCACTGCATGGCCGCCAGCCGCCGCCCGGTTTCGGAACAATGTGGAGAGGCAAAGACCAGGGACTATTTGACCAGCGAATAATCCACAGCCGCTCCATGGTGTTGAACTCTGCTTTCGCAGCCGCGAGCTTGCCGGGTTCAAGCCTTCTAGCCCGTGCCAGTAGTGGTGATATGATGTTCAACACCATGCTTCGTGGCCAAGGAGGAGAAAGTGGGCCTGGTCAGCTCCGGGAACTCTCCGAGGAGCCGAGTGAAGTCATCTGGAGATGGGAACGCGCAGGCGATAGAGCGTGACACGGTGGTACCGTGGTGGCACGGAATCGAGTGGAAAGTAGCCGCATTGATCAAACGGCAGTGCTGGACATTGACGAGGAGGCCGGTGGCACACAGAAAATCCACCCCTAGGATGGCCTGCGAGACTGTGGCCGTGACGAATTCCCAATGGAAGCGCTGACCGCCGAAACACACTTGGAACCGCCGCTTTCGGAAAGTTCGAATGGCTGTGCCATTAGCCGCCACGAGGGAAAAGCCGTGGTCCCCAGCTTGCATATCGAGATTCGACGCAGGTAGGATGCGACACTGCGCCCCGGTGTCACAAAGGAAACGTCGACCCGATAGGGAATCGGTGATGTAAAGAAGTTTCCCCGAAGATCCGATGGCTATCGCAGCCGCGGAGAGCCCGTTAGACCCGGTCCTCCTTCGCCAGGAACGCTGCAGGAGTTTTTTTTTTTTTTTGGGGTTAAAGCTGCAGGGAGAGCGGCAGCATCGTGCTTTCGCGCCAAAACGGGTGCGGTAGGAGCACCAGCCCGCTGCAAGAGGAGCTGGAGCCGCGTCTGTGGGGGATGAGCGTCTCGTGGCAGCGCAACACTGCTGGGTTACTGTGAAAATCTTATCTGCTTCAGCAGCAAGCTCGGCACAGTCTGTGACCTCGGACCTGGCTAGGGCAGCCTGTACCTGCTCCGGCAGTTGGCAGAGGAATAGCTCCCGGAAGAGGAAGCATTCCGGTTCGGCACCTAAGAGCGTGAGCATCTGGCTCATGAGCTCGGACAGTTTGGAGTCCCGGAGGCCGGGCATAGCGAAGAGCCGGCGAGCGAGTTCTGACTTTGAGAGCCCGAAGACTTGTAGCAACCGCGCCTTTAACGTATCATACTTGCAGTCAGTAGGAGGACTACCGAGGAGGCTGACGATCCACGAGGCAGTGGCGCTGTCGAGGGCGGAGACCACATAGTAATAACGGGTCTGATCCGCGACGATGTTCCTGATGGCGAACTGGGCTTCAGCCTGGATAAACCACGTGGCTGGTTGTTGCTCCCAGAACTGTGGCAGTTTCAGAGTCACGGCGTTCGTTTCCATGCTGAAGATCTTCCACGAAAACCGTTCACGAAAGTCGGGGTCACCAATGTAGGAACGTGGGTTCCTAACTAAAAGACTGAGTTCTACTCAGGCGATCAAACAAAACGAACTTTAATGAAACAAACAGGTTTTAACAAGCAACTGCAGGATAACATCGAATGTAGGTCTGCTCTCTTTGGAGGCTCCACGAGGACTGCCCCTGCAGTCCCGTGGCTGATGTCATTCTTATGTTCATTAATAAATAGACATTCTTATTATGAGCACAGCTAGCTTTTGCTAGACACTTTTCTTGAGCACATGTGGACTAGGTACAGTATCTGTAGAGGCTTCCATCTTGACTGTTGCCTTGTGGGTAGCCTAGTGCCTCATGGGTAATGTAGTCTTAATATATATACAGCTGGGTAGTGTAGTCTTATACATACAGCTATATACAGCTCTACCCAGCTCTACGGCTCCACCTAGTGTTCACTATAGAATGACATGTTATTGATCATTACATCCCCCTTTGAGGTTTAACAAAATCAATATCAATCAAGTTTCAAGAAAACAATAAAGATAATATCAGTAACACTTTTGTTAGTGCTCTATAAACATAAACATTTTCAAAACAATCAACACATTTTCAAAGCTTTACATTGTACTCAAAGATTAAGTCTATCAGGCTTTTTTACTTCACGTGTGGATCTTCTCAACACGGGTAAGTCTGATGTGTCTTCATGAGATTGTTCTGGCGATGAATGACAAGATGCAGTTGCGGCATTGTCATCAATCTGCTCTTGTATAGATCGAGGTCTCCTTGCGATCTTTGCTTGGAGAGGGTTTCAGTGTTTCCTTCACTCTTCATGCCATAACACTCAATGTAGTCAATGCACTCTCGAAAAACTGCTGGCAGCTGGATCCCATCATACAGCATAGTCCTCTCAGCAGCCTCGGCTAATGGAACACCAAAGATTGGCCTGAGGGAAGAAGGAGTATCCACCGGAACTGCTTTCTGCTCTGGTGCAGGCTTCTTCTTTTTCTTTTTCTCTTTCCACTGCTTAACAACATCTGCTGCGGTTATATCTTTGGACTTTTTCTCCTTGTGTTTTTCCTCTTTGTGCTTTTCTTCCTTTGGCTTCTCTTTGACCTTAAAGTCTTTTTCTTTCTTCCTGGAGAAACTAGGCTTTTTGAAGACATGGATACCCTTTGGCCTTTTCATCCTTGATGGGCTCTCTGCTTCATCACCTGAGTCATCTGGTCTGCTTATGGCACAGTTTATACGGTAGACTCTCTTGACCAGTTCTAAGTCTTCACAAGCTTTGTCACCTAATATCGAATCAAGTCTTTCAGCCACAACAGAAAACATGAGATGATGCACTTTGTCTTTGACTGTCACTTTAAGTCTGCATACACCTAAGCTATCTATTTTCTGTCCATTATAGTCCTTCAGTAGTACTGACTTTTTCTGTATTTTGGGCTTTTCTTTCATATTGTTAATGTCACTCATACTGATTAAGTTTGCTTTTGCCCCAGTGTCCAGTTTCAATGTAACTAATGCTCCATTTATCTGCAGTGGGATCATCCATTTGTCCTCTTTTACTGCATTAACTTTATGTTCAGCATTGTCTATTTCTGAGGGCTGCACATTTTCTGTATCTTTTTTGATATTGTCACATGACACCATTCCTACAAAAAATGTCTCACTTAAATCAGTGTCCTCAATCACATTAACTTGTTGCCCTTTCGTTGTTTTTACTTTTGAAAAGCATTGTTTGGCAAAGTGATTCTTTCCATTACACTTTGTGCACATTTTTCCAAACGCTGGGCATTGTCTTAACTGGTGTTTGTAACCACAGCGTTTACAATTAAAAATTTCATCCTCCGATTACTTTGCATTTCTGTCCTGCCCATGTTTCTACTCTTTGTAGGACACAGCACCGACAGCAGCACTTAGTACAATCGCATCATTATTGATTTCACTGAAAGTCTTCGCATGCTTTCGAGCTAGCTCGCTGGCTTGGCATATTTTCACTGCATTTTCCAAATTTAGTTCGGTTTCTCTCAACAGACGTTCCCTGACTTTTTTATCATGAGTACCAAACACAATCTGGTCACGAATCATGGATGATTTCAGCTCAGAGAAATTACATCTCTGTGCTTTCAGTTTCAGATCAGTTATAAAGCTAACTAAAGTCTCATTTTGTTGCTGTGTCCGAGAACGGAAGATGTATCTTTCATACGTCTCATTCTTTTTGGGAGAGCAATGTGCATCAAATTTTTTTAGCACATCTTCTAATTTTTCTCTGTTCTCCGCTGGATTAAATACAAATGTATTAAATACCTCTATCGCCTGTGGGCCTGCAACTGTGAGCAGCAACGCTATCTTCCTTGCGTCTGGCTTCGTACCGAATCCGATGGCTGCAATGTAGAGTTCGAATTGTTGTTTAAAAATCCGCCAATTGTAGTCGACATTTCCCTCGAGATTCAAATGCTCTGGTGGCTTCAAATTCTCCATGTCGCTTTTCACAATTTTCAGCAGATCTTCACCACCCTGGTACCATGTTATGTTCATTAATAAATAGACATTCTTATTATGAACACAGCTAGCTTCTAGCTAGTCATTTATTCAGTGCACGTTCTCTAGGTACAGTATCTGTAGAGATGCAGCATGTGTGCTCCTGTGTAGGCTGCCATCTTGACTGTTGCCTTGTGGGTACTAGTGCCTCATGGGTAATGTAGTCTTAAAATATATATACAGCTGGGTAGTGTAGTCTTGTACATACAGCTATATCCAGCTCTACAGCTCCACCTAGTGTCCACTATAGAATGACATGTTATTGATTGTTACAGGACCCATAGGGATCCCAGAAAGTGCCGGTGCAGGCACCTTCCCTGGATAGCATATCCGCTTGCTGGTTACCCTGGTTGCGAGGTTCCGTGGAGGAATGGGCCTTCACCTTGTGGATAAAGACTTCGCCTTCCTCCCCCACTGCGGCCAGGATATTTTCTAACAGGGGCTTCACGGTCAAGGGTCGCTCGTCCGCAGAGGTATATCCGCGGCGGGACCAGATGGCCAGGTATTCCGTACATGAATTGCATGTGAACATGCTGTCCGAGCAAATCGTGTATGGGGTGGGGCAGATCTCGGGGTGTGTAACGACGTACACTACCACGGACAGTTCAGCCTGCTGGGTGCTCATAGTGCTGGGGAGCTTAATCGCCAGGGCAATGTCTGCCGCGGGGTCATAAACTCCACACCCTGTGAGTCGTTCGCCAGCAGAAACCGTGCTGGAACCGTCTACATAGATCTTGCGGCCCGTGGGATGTATCCCGGCCCGTAAACCTACGTTCACTTCCCATACCCCTTCTACAGAACACCAATGGGCTGTTCTGGGATATACCATGTTGGCCGCGAGCTTGGGCTCGCACAGACCCTTCACCTTCAGATCCATCTGTGAAAGGAGGAGGGTCCAGCGTGCAATGCGGGCACTGCTTACTGTCCCATCCTTAATCCTTCCATCCAGAAGCATCTGGGTGGGTGTGTGATGGGTGAGGAGAGTGATGGGAGAGGTGCCTGTGAAGATCAATGACCTTTTCACAGCCCAATGCGTGGCCAAAAGATGCCGCTCGCAATTGGAAAAACTCCTTTCCACATCTGTGAGCACTCTGGAGGAGTAAACCACCAGCCTTAGCTTGCCGTGTCGCTCTTGAAGCAGTACAGCGCTCAAGCTATCCCCACTAGCCGCTACCTCCAGGAAGAACTCCTCCCCCCCCCCATCTATGGCCCCCAGAGCTGGCGCAGTCTGCAAGTCCCCCTTGAGTTTTTCAAATGCTGCCTGGCAACCCTCATCCCAGGACCACTCCACTCCCTTGTGTAGGAGTCGGAGCAGCGGGGCCGCTGTGGCTGCATAATCCTCAATGAAGTCTCTGCAGTACCCAGTCAGTCCCAGAAAGGACCTCACACCTGTTACGGTGGTGGGGATCGGTAGATCTTGCACCGATTCCCGTCTAGCCTTGTCTATGGCTCTCTCTCCAGCAGGGATGGTCAGACCCAGGAATTTTACCTCCTGCTGGCCGATCCGTGCCTTCTTTTGGTTTACCTTGAAACCCTTTCTGCCTAACAGCTCCAATAACTCGGCCAATAGTGGGCCATGCTCCTCCCTGGAATCTGTGAACAGGAGCAGGTCGTCCACATACTGCACTAGCTGATTGGGCTGGCTGAACTCCTTTAAGCTCCCTGCCATGCATTGATGGAAAATGCTGGGGCTGTTATGGAAACCCTGTGGCAAGCAGTTCCAAGTGTACTGTTGCCCTTTAAAAGTAAAGACAAACTTGTACTGATCCTCCCTCCTTAAAGGGGTGGACCAAACCCCGTTGGAAATATCCAGCACCGTGAACGTGGTCGCGGATGCTGGGATACTCCCTATCAGGTCGGTAACTGCTGTTACCGTTGGTGCGCAGGCTGGGATGTTGCTATTGAGGACTCTGTAGTCCACCGCGGCCCTCCAAGAATTGTCCGGCTTCTTCACCGGCCACAAAGGAGAGTTTACATGGGTGACTATTGGTCTCAACACGCCCTGCTGCACCAGTGAGGACATTGCTGTCTCCATGTCGGGCTCCGCTTACCTGGGGAAGTTGTACTGTTTTTGGGGTCGGGCCATGGGGTCCCAGTCTACTCTGACCTCAAACCCGGTGACCCTCCCGCAATCATGTTTGTGAGTGGCAAACGTAGTCAGGTGGTCTGACACGAATGCCTGCAGATCTTGTGGGACACTGGCGACCATGAGCTCGAGGTCGTAGCCCTCTTTTGGCTTCACAGTGCACAGGGTCCCCTTTTCTCCCTTCCCTGGAATGACTACTACCTCGCCCTTTTTACCCCTACCTGCTCCCCAAAGACAATGATTTCTTAGATCCAAGAGGATCCTGTGTTCTACCAAGAAATCGGACCCAAGGATCCCTTTCCACGCCTAACCTCCCACTTCATCAGTATGCACTTCCACTTGGTGCGGAGTGGTCCTAAATGAATGGAGAGGGGAATGGAAAATGCGCCAGCCTGTTCTTTGCCTGTGAAGCCCGACAGAGTATAGGGAACCCCGGTGGACAGAGGTGAGGTGGTAGGGTTATCTGTGTGGATCACGGTGCACGATGCCCCCGTATCCAACAGATATGCTCCCTTCTCCCGCTCTACCTCCATTTCCACAAGGGGTCGCCTCCATACATCATATCGCAGCGCACACAAGTAGACGGGCTGCGCCGGCTCTAGTCATTTGGGTGCAGTGGTCGTGGCTGCAGGAACGACAGGACCGGTGGTGGCTGCTATCTTCCCCTGCGAGATCATAAGAGACCGCATTGTCTCTAAAATTGACCCTATCGCAGCGGGATCCATAGCTGCACTGGCTCCCTTTTCTGGGACAGGGGCTGCGGTTTGGACCTGGACTCGTGCTGGGGCGGCGGTCTGGGCTTGGGCTTGGGCTTGGGCTGCGGGAGCTTTTCCCTTATTATCCTTCCACGGATTTTTACAGTCCCTGCGCCAATGTCCATCCTTCCCACACCCGTAACAATTGAGCTTGGCTTGGGCAGGACGATTCCCCTCTTGACGCCACTCCTTCTTACTTGGGGCTGCGGACTTTGCCTCATGCACTTTTCCCTTAGAGGGAGGTGTCTCCTGACTTCTACAATTCTTGTAAGCAATGTTAAGCTGTCGGAGCACCGTCTCCTCCGTGATACCGGGACCTTGGGGGTCAAACCACGATTTGGCTAGGGCCCGTATCTGGGGCAAGCTGTTAGCAACCAGACAACGGAGCCAATGAACCCACTGTTCGGCATTCATTGCAGCCCATTCAGGCATGCCCAGACAACTGTGCCAATACACTGGCCACAGCCTTTCTGCGAAAACCCGCGGGGGTTCTCCAGTTCGCTGCAAAGTCCCTTCCACGCGGAGGAACGGATTACCGTCATCCACTCCCAGAACCTCCAAGACCTCGTCTCTGCGTTCCACATACCCTGTGCGTCCCCTCTTACTCCCGTCTGAGAGGCACTGAAGGATTGTGCTATCCAGGGAGAAGAGCAGCATCTTTGCCTGTTCAAGATCATCACAATCATTGATGGCGGCTGTCTCCTCTACCTCCCTGAACTGGACTGAGGGGTCTCCCTTCTCGGAGAGTTTTGGGAGGTGGCTTATCATCGCTCTGAGTTGTTGGGCACCTTGGGGCACCACGAGCTGGTTCATGGGTCCATCCGTGCCATTTGCGGCGGTGGGACCGAACCTCTGGTGCCGAGTAGGACACATTGGTGCCGGCTCCGGCTTTACTACCAGGGGTTGTTCCTCCTCCTGCTCCACCTCGACTACCCTTTCTTTCACCACCTCCCCTTTGGGCCAAGCCTCACTATAGCTCGGTGGCACTGAGGGTTCAGTGGATGGTGCCACAACTACTTCACAAGGAATTGGATTTTTGGATTCCTGCAAAAAGTCTATGTGACTTGCTTTTGGGCTTACGAGGCATACCATGCCTTTTGCCTTAACCAAGGCCGTTCTTAGGTCTTCTATGGTCTTTTGGTAGGGGCCATGGTCTGCGCACTCAAACCCGTGCTCAAGGGATAGCTTGTAAGCTGCCTTAACCTCCACTACTCTCTCCTCCTGCACTCTTAGCTGTTGTGCGAGGCGGGCGTTTTTCTCCCGTATTCTCGCTTCATGGATCTTTGCCTCAGTAACCTGGCATTCCAGGTACTCTATTCTAGCCTGGTGTTGGCTGGCTACAACTTGGCGTTCCTGATTCAGCGCGTGAAGTGCTGTGATGAGTTTTTCCCCACCCATGGCCTTTTCCTCTATTTCTGCTGCCTGGGTAGTGATCTTGGCTGCCTGTGCTGCAACGACTCTGTCCAAAATCTGGACTTGTTTCTTGTAGCACATCAGCCACACTGCCTTTTCCACTGACTTTTTATGTTCTTTGCTCTCTGTCCACCTGAGGCTGCGTCTACAGGACGCCCATCCAGTAAGAGATCGGAAATCCACTGCTTGGTGAGATTTACCTTGCCAAAAACATAATCCGCTATTCTCTCATCCATAACATTTCGACCATTCAAACCTGGGTCTAATACATTGCAATCCTGCTGCCAGTGTCCTGCCGCGGTCGCCATTTTCTGTAAGGGGTTTTAGATCGCAGAGGTTTCTCTCTCTAGAGGCCTGTCTCTCTCGCACAGTAAAACCTTGAGTGGTTCGACCCACTCGCCCCTTAGGTTCTAGACACTGGACTTTGAGGCATGAACTACAATGTAGAGAATACTCTATAGGCCAGGTTTAATGGAAACGAAATGAAATTTTATTGCATAAAGGAACAAATCAAACTGCAAACCAATAAGGTACATGGGAGGGAAAAACAAACCATAATACAGTACTGGCTAAGATATATACAGGCATATTATACTTTACAAAAGTCATCACGAAATGGGGAAACACACGGAACATCGAGGGACAACAACTCATTGTTAAAATTACCCTTAAAATGCCCACCCCCTAAGCCTATCTAGATCAGATTGTGAGGGGCCAGAAACATGCTCACCAATCCAGTTGGAAAGTATAGAGTTTTGAAACAGGTCTGCGTTTTGATCCTTTCAGGCGTCCTGCCTCCACGTGGTCAGCGCTGCGGGCTGCGACACTCTCTCTTCTTCCTCGAGGTGAAGGTCACGGACAGGTTGGATGTCAGCAGGCCTGGAAGTCGGTGCGGGGAGAGACCAACTGTTTTACCATTTTCGTATGGGTTTCGTCGCACAGCCCAGTTGGTTCACCATTTTCATATAGGTTTCACCTATACTTGTCAGCGTCCCGGGGTTGGTCGATGATCTCCTGACAGTTACCCCGGGGCTAGATGCTGACTCGACCTCCCATCTCGAACCTCGATCCTCCGTCGTCTCTGCTTGAACTCCGTACCGATGTAGAAGCCATGCTGAAGCCCCGGATCCTGTGAACCTCCTCAGAACCTCGATCGCTACCCCGGGTCTCCCAGATATACTTCTCAAAAGAGGCCTTTATCTCCCGCCAAATCAAGGTTAGTCTTTGTTTAACTTTTGGCGGGCTGGTAATACAGCGGGGTAGTTATTATGTTTTAAACTACTTTGGGATGGCCAGTAATGGCCATCTCTGGTCTGGAATGACCTTGTATTGTTTTGAATGGCTTCTTGATGTCTTTAATGGGTCTTTGATGCTCCCCCTATGAATATAAAACTGTTTCCCTTTGTCTGGGTAAACATGTAAATGGCCTTTATCTACAGGCCGATCTGACTGGATCTGCATCCAATCCATATGTATGTGGTTCTGTCTGGTTTCGTTTTCTCCGAAACGGCCTTCCAGAACTTACTGTGGGCTGAATCCACAAAGGCTGTCTGGGGACTGCAGGAACCATTTTAAAGTGTCCCGAAAAGCTGGTCACGGGGTCTGATGGCGATTTTGTATGCCCCTTTTTCTGGGCTTCTTTTAAAACATTCTTTAAAATTAAGGCCTCTTCTGCCAATTGACCCTTATAGGACAATGTTCAATTTTGCAAATCTTACAAGGACAGACAAGTCGCAGATGTTTTTTTTGAGGAGGTAGATGATGATGGCAGGTTTGAAAGGGAGAGGATCAGTGCCCGAGTAAAGGAAAAGTTAAGAAGTTATGGTCAATTTTTCAGTTCCTTGCACATGGCAATGTAGGGACAATGTGGGGTGGCATTGTAATGTTAAAGGTACAGAGAGGCACCTAGAGGAAGCGATGGAGCACTAAACTCCAGGTTTATTTTGATTTTATCTCCTTAGATTTAACTTTCCCAAATCCTCTTTGAGTACTGCCATGGGATCTTTATCTCCATTGAGTAGACTAGGCCTATATTATCTAGAGTTTAGAAGACTGAGAGGTGATCTCATTGAAACATACAAAATTCTTACAGGACTTGACGGAGTAGATGCAGGGAGGATGTTTCCCCTGGCTGGGGAGTCTAGAACCAGGGGTCACAGTCTCAGAATAAGGGGTCGGCCATTTAGGACTGAGATGAGGAGAAATTTCTTCACTCAGAGGGCAGTGAATCTTTGGAATTCTCTACCCCAGAGGGCTGTGGAGGCTCAGTCGTTGAGTATATTCAAGACAGAGATCAATAGATTTTTGAATATTAAGGGAATCAAGGGATATGGGGTTAGTGCAGGAAAGTGGAGATGAGGTAGAAGATCAGCCATGATCATATTGAATGGCGGCGCAGGCTCGAGGGGCTGAATTGCCTACTCCTGCTCTTATTTCCTATGTTCTTATGCTCTTACCCACCTGAACCACCAGAACAAGCAGACAAGGCCTAGCTTTAATGCCTCATTTGAAGGTGACATCCTCAGCAATGTAGCACTCCCTCGGTACGTCACTGCTGGGGTATGAGATGACTCAGAGGGGAGAGCTATCACTGAGCCAAGCAGGCAGAACGGGGCAGTGTAACTGAGAAGTCAGGTATGTAATCTTCAAATCAGCCCCATACTGACACCAGCCCAGTGCAAAGCTGGACAGTCCATTAGCCTACCTGGGAACTTCTGCTCTCCCAAAAAGAATGAGACGTATGAAAGATACATCTTCCGTTCTTGGCAAAGTGATTCTTTCCATTACACTTTGTGCACATTTTTCCAAAAGCTGGGCATTGTCTTAACTGGTGTTTGTAACCACAGCGTTTACAATTAAAAATTTCATCCTCCGATTGCTTTTCATTTCTGTTCTGCCCACGTTTCTTCCCCTTGTAGGACACAGCACTGACAGCAGCATTATCACTCATTACAATCGCATCATTATTGATTTCACCGAAAGTCTTCGCGTGCTTTCGAGCTAGCTCGCTGGCTTGGCATATTTTCACTGCAATTTCCAAATTTAGTTCGGTTTCTCTCAACAGACGTTCCCTGACTTTTTTATCATGAATACCAAACACAATCTGGTCACGAATCATGGATGATTTCAGCTCAGAGAAATTACATGTCTGTGCTTTCAGTTTCAGATCAGTTATAAAGCTATCAAAAGTCTCATTTTGTTGCTGTGTCCGAGAACGGAAGATGTATCTTTCTTACGTCTCATTCTTTTTGGGAGAGCAATGTGCATCAAATTTTTTTAGCACCTCTTCTAATTTTTCTCTGTTCTCCTCTTGATTAAATACAAATGTATTAAATACCTCTATCGCCTGTGGGCCTGCAACCGTAAGCAGCAACGCTATCTTCCTTGCGTCTGGCTTCGTACCGAATCCGATGGCTGCAATGTAGAGTTCGAATTGTTGTTTAAGAGTCTGCCAATTGTAGTCGATGTTTCCTGTGAGTTTCAAACGCTCTGGTGGCTTCAAATTCTCCATGTCGCTTTTCACAATTTTCAGCAGATCTTCACCACCCTGGTACCATGTTATGTTCATTAATAAATAGACATTCTTATTATGAACACGGCTAACTTTTGCTAGACACTTTTATTGAGCACATGTGGACTAGGTACACTATCTGTAGAGGCTTCCATCTTGACTGTTGCCTTGTGGGTAGCCTAGTGCCTCATGGGTAATGTAGTCTTAATATACATACAGCTGGGTAGTGTAGACTTATACATACAGCTATATACAGCTCTACGGCTCCACCTAGTGTTCACTATAGAATGACATGTTATTGATCATTACAGTCATGACATCACATTTTCCCACCAGTGGGGAATCACGTGATGAACGGCGTGACGTCATCACGTTTTAGCTGCGCTGTTAAAGTAACCACGCTCTGTACAGTTAAACAGCATAAATAAAGATACAGACTCAGACTGTAGCTAACATGTTGTTAAAGGAAATATATACAAACTATCTGAGTCCTTTGGTGGCTCCGCCACAGCCTCACATTTGCTCCATCTGATCCCTTCTATTCCTGAACTGTTCTTTACTCTAGTGCCATTTGTCTCTCCCAGTCCTCTCTGCACCTCGTTTCTCCTCTCGAATGTTTCATCCTGGTGCCCATCCGCCTGCCAAATTAGTTTAAAGCCTCCTCCACATCACTAGATAACCTTCCCGCAAGGGCATTGGTCCCAGCTCTGTTGAAGTGCACACGGTCCACCTTGAACAGGTACCTCCTGCCCCAGAACCGGTCCCAATGCCCTAGGAATATGAAGCTCTCCCTCCTGCACTATTTCTCTAGCCACACATTAACCTGTTTTATACTACTATTCCTATGCTCACTAGTGCGTGGAACTGGGAATAATCCAGAGATGACTACCTTTTGAGGTCCTGCTTTTTAAATTCCTCCCTAGCTCCTGAAACTTTGACTATAGGACCTCAACCCTCTTCCTTCCTAAGTCATTGGTTCCCACTTTGTTTTCTATTATCTCCTTGGCTCTGACCATGATTTTAATCACAAAAACAGATCATCTAGTCATTCTCACATTACTGTTTGTGGGGCATTGCTGTGCTCAAATTGGCTGCTGCGTTTCCTATGTGACAACAGTAACTACAATTCAAAAGTACTTAATTGGCTGTAAAGCGCTTTGGAACATCATGAAGTTGTGAAAGGCGCTATTGTGGTGGAGCCACCAAGAGACTCAGGGCAATTAGTCATAATCCCTTTAACTACAGTGTAGTGCAGCTGTGGACTGCACCTTTAAACTCTCTGTTAACTATACTGTATGTACTCCTGCACTCTGCGTGATGACGCCGATCACGTGACCGCCAGTGGCGCGAAGGACGCGATGATGTCATGACGTCAGCTTCCAGAACCTTCCAGCAGTCGTCGAGTGTCTTGCAACCTGAACAGACCTGTGTACATCTTCTCCTGTAGTTTACTAGCTAACTTCGTTGTTTATTAAACTTTGTTATTTTGATTCACTGAGTCGAACTCCATTATTTCGGATAGGAACCTCCATTCCTACATTGGTGACCCCGATCTCGTCGGACAACTTTCGTTGAGATTCCATAATGAACACTAATGCCGTCGCCCTCAAACTGCCGCAGTTTGCACCCCGGAGGTTACAGCGGATTCGACCCGTTATTACTACGTGGTCTCCGCTCTCGACAGCGCCACGGCCTCGTGGGTCGTCAGCCTCCTTGGCAATCCACCAGCTGAGGGCAAGTATGAAGCTCTAAAAACTCGTTTGCTACAGGTGTTTGACCTCAATAAGTCGGAGCGCGCATGCAGGCTTATTTCTATGCCCGGCCTTGGGGACTCAAAACCAGATGCTCACGCTTTTGGTTCGGAGCCTGTGGTAAACCACTGTTAACCCTGTACAAGTCCAGGCATGTCTCAGCCCCTGGCTCCACCCCTAAGCCCGGGTATAAAGGTGACTCACCACCCTTCCCCCGGGAGCTCTTAGGATGGATCCACTAGCAGAGGCATGCTCCAGTTCTTAGTCAATAAAAGCCTACTTCGTATAAGTTCAACTTGTAGTCTTTGGTGTTGTTGATAGTGCATCAATTTTATTGACTAATTTTCGACATGGAGCAAATCTTGAAGCCGGAACGTTTAGACCTGGATCCTCAAGCAGCAGATGCAGCCAATAACTTTGAACACTGGCTGAGCTGTTTCGAAGCCTTCCTGGAGGCCTCCAGCACTACCGTCACTACAGATGACGCGAAACGGCTTGTCTTGAACTCACGGGTGAGCCACCGAGTCTACTCGATTATCCGAGACGCCACAACTTACGTGGCCGCCATCGCGACGCTAAAGGAACAATACGTGAGGCCTGTTAACGAGGTCTACGCCAGACACCTCCTGGCTACCCGAAAACAGCGCCCCGGGGAATCGGGCGCCGAATATTTACTGGCACTGAGAGTCCTCGGCCGGGACTGTAATTGCAAAGCGGTGAAGGCCAAGGAATGCACGGAAGACCTGATCCGAGACGCCTACGTAGCCGGCATCAGGTCCAACTATACTCGGCAGAGGCTGCTGGAACAGAGGGGGCTTGACCTGCAGAAGACGGTGGCCCTCGCTAACTCATTAGACGTGGCCCTCCAGAACATGGACACCTACCCCACTGACCGGATGGCCACGTGGATGCCACGGGAGCAGCCATCTTGGGACCCGGTAAGGCCACAAGCCGCCAGCAGCCCAACTACAGCTGCAATGACCAGAGGCCAGAAATGCTACTTCTGCGGCCAGGCCAAGCACCCCAGACAGCAATGCCCAGCAAAGGACGCGACCCACTCCAAATGCGGCAAGAAAGGCCACTACGCGAGAGTGTGCAGGACGAAATCGACCCCCAATTCCAGCAGCGCCGCGTGTGAACCATACAGGCCGCCATTTTGGACCCCACCAACCACGTGTGAGCCGTGCGGGCCGCCATTTTGGGCACCACCGGCCGAGGGGGAGCCGCCATCTTGGACAGCATTTCGGGACCAGGCCCCCGGCGCGGGCGAATACTACAGCGACCCACCGACCTCGACGATGGCCTCCATCACCCTGGACCAATCTAGGCCCCATCAACTAGCCAGGTCCATGATGAACGTAAAGGTAAATGGCCATGCCATAAATTGCCTTTTCGACTGCGGAAGCACGGCGAGCTTCATCCACCCCGACACGGTGCGACGCTACTCCCTATCGGTTATGCACACACGCCACCAGGTCTTTATGGCATACGGCGGACGTCGGCGGCTACTGTGTAGCGACTCTGACAGTGAACGGCGTGGAGTACAGAGATTTTAAATTCCTCGTCCTGCCACAGCTCTGCGCTCCCGTACTGCTAGGATTAGACTTCCAGTGCCATCTGGAGAGTGTCACGATGGCATATGGCGGGCCCCTGCCCCCACTTACAGTCTGCAGCCGGCAGAATTTAAACATGGCGCCGCGCAAAGTATGCAGCCTGTCCACCCTGAAGGTCAAACCCCCCCCCCCCCCCCGTTGTTCACTAACCTCGCCAAAGACTGCAAGCCAATTGCTACTAAAAGCAGGCGGTACAGTGCCGGGGATAGGAGCTTTATTAAATCAGAAGTAGAAAGACTCCTGAGGGAAGGGATTATCGAGGGCAGCACCAGCCCATGGCGAGCCCAAGTGGTGGTACAAAGACCGGCAAAAAACAGTGCCTGGTTATTGATTACAGCCAGACGATCAATCGATACATGCAATTAGACACATACCCACTCCCCCGCATATCTGACATGGTCAACCAGATAGCACAATACCGGGTATTCTCGACGATTGATCTGAAGTCGGCATACCACCAGCTCCCCATCAGGCCTGAGGACCGCCAGTACACGGCCTTCGAGGCTGACGGTCGCCTCTACCACTTCCTCCGAGTCCTCTTCGGCGTCACCAACGGGGTCTCGGTCTTCCAAAGGGAGATGGACCGGATGGTTGACCAGAACGCACTGCAGGCCACCTTCCCCTATCTAGACAACGTCACCATCTGCGGCCATGACCGGCAGGACCACGACGCCAACCTAGAAAAATTCCTCCGTACGGCCCAACGGCTGAATCTGACATACAACAGAGAAAAATGTATGTTCCGCACCGCGCGCCTCGCTATTCTTGGCTGCATGGTGGAAAACGGAGTCATCGGCCCCGACCCCGACCGAATGCGCCCCCTCCTGGAACTACCCCCCACCCCCACTGCCTAAAAGCCCTGAAGAGATGCCTAGGGTTCTTCTCTTACTACGCCCAGTGGGTGCCCAACTATGCGGACAAAGCCCGGCCCCTCATCAAGTCAACCTCCTTCCCCCTGACGGCAGAGGCCCGTGCGGCCTTCACCCTCATAAAAGAGGACATTGCGAAGGCCACAATGCACGCAGTGGATGAGTCCATCCCTTTCCAAGTGGAGAGCGATGCATCCGACTTCGCCCTAGCCGCAACCCTTAACCAGGCGGGGAGACCCGTGGCCTTCTTTTCACGGACCCTCCAGGGCCCCGAAATTCGACACTCCTCAGTCGAGAAGGAGGCCCAGGCGATAGTGGAGGCTGTACGGCACTGGAGGCATTACCTGGCCGGTAAACGTTTCACCCTGCTCACTGACCAACGGTCAGTAGCATTTATGTTTAACAACAGACAAAGGGGGAAAATCAAAAATGATAAGATATTGCGGTGGAGGATCGAGTTATCCACCTACAACTACGATATCTTATACCGGCCCGGGAAACTTAATGAGCCCCCAGACGCCCTATCCCGTGGGACAAGTGCCAACGCACAAGTCGATAGGCTACGGACCCTCCACAATGATCTCTGCCACCCGGGGGTCACCAGGTTCTTCCACTTTATTAAAGCTCGCAACCTGCCTTACTCCATCGAGGAGGTCAGGACCATGACCAGGAACTGCCAGGTCTGCGCCGAATGCAAACCGCATTTTTATAGGCCAGACAGTGCACACCTGATTAAAGCCACCCGCCCCTTCGAACGTCTCCGCGTCGATTTCAAGTGGCCCCTTCCCTCCTCTGACTGCAACACGTACTTCCTCAATATTATTGACGAGTACTCCCGTTTCCCCTTCGCCATCCCCTGCCCGGACATGACCAACGCCACAGTCATCAGGTGCCTCAATGACCTGTTCGCCATATTTGGCTTCCCCAATTACATCCACAGCGACAGGGGCTCGTCGTTCATGAGCGACGAGCTGCGCCAGTACCTGCTCGAGAAGGGCATAGCCACGAGCAGGACTACCAGCTACAACCCCCGGGGTAACGGACAGGTAGAGAGGGAGAACGCAACGGTGTGGAAGACCGCCATGCTCGCCCTAAAATCCAAGGGCCTCCCAATCTCCCGCTGGCAAGACATCCTCCCCGATGCGCTCCACTCCATATGATCACTGCTCTGTACTGCCACAAACGCCACCCCTCATGAGAAGATGTTCGTCTTCCCCAGGAAATCCACCTCGGGGACATCACTACCGCCATGGCTGATGTCTCCAGGACCCGTCCTGCTCAGGAAACACGTGAGGAGCCATAAGACGGACCCCCTGGTCAAAAAGGTTCACCTCCTCCACGCCAACCCACAGTACGCCTATGTGGCGTATCCTGATGGGCGGGAGGACACAGTCTCAATTCGAGACCTCGCACCCTCAGGTACCACCCGAAACACCATCGATCACCATCCACTAACTCCACCCACCACCACTATCCACGACGCACCACCGGGGTGTCTACCACGAACTGACGACATGCCGGTGCCATCCCTACCCCGAGAGGACGACATGCCAGTGCTCCGTCCCACGCAAGAAGTGGCCGTGGGCAAAGAACCGCCGCAACCGGCACCACGACGATCATTACGGCAGACAAGACCCCCAGAGAGACTTTCGTATACGAACTTTTGAAACACTTCACCCCGCTGGACTCTTTTTTAAACGAGGGGTGAATGTGGTAAACCACTGTTAACCCTGTACATGTCTGTGTGGTAAACCACTGTTAACTCTGTACAAGTCCAGGCATGTCTCAGCCCCTGGCTCCACCCCTAAGCCCGGGTATAAAGGTGACTCACCACCCTTCCCCCGGGAGCTCTTAGGATGGATCCACTAGCAGAGGCATGCTCCAGTTCTTAGTCAATAAAAGCCTACTTCGTATAAGTTCAACTCGTAGTCTTTGGTGTTGTTGATAGTGCATCAGAGCCCCAATGCTTTTTGTTCTGCGAACTCTTCCTCTGCCAGTTACCTGAACCAGTTCAAGTGGCCTTGGCCAATTCTGCCATCACGGACTGTGCTGAGCTCGCTGCAGAGGCAGACAAGATATTTATGGTTACACAGCAGTGTTGTGCAGCCACGAGGCGCCCTTCCCCCACGCGAGCGAAGCCCAGCCCTCCTCCAGCAGGCTGGTGCGTGTACCACGCACGTTTTGGCGCCAAAGCTCGATGCTGCCGTCCTCCCTGCAGTTTCTCCCCGAAAAAAAAGACTTCAGCAAGCCCGTGCTTTTTGAGATGGACAGCAGGGCCTGAAAAACACATTCAGGTCGCCATGGCGGTCGGTTCAGCGGGAAAACTCCTTTACATTACGGATTCCATGACGAGGCGACAATTCCTGTGCGACACTGGTTCCCAGTGCAGTATTCTGCCAGCTTCAAAGCTGGATCTACAATCCGGCGGGCACGGTCCTCCCCTCGTGGCAGCTAATGGCGTGGCTATTCGCACGTTCGGAAAATGGACAGTCAATTTAATCTTCGCCGGACAGCGTTTTGTGTGGGAGTTTATTACAGCTAATGTCTCGCAGGCCATCCTGGGGGTCGATTTCTTCTGTGCCAACGGTTTTCTGGTCGACGTCCAACACTGCCGATTCATTAATGCGTCCACTTTCCACGCGGTGCCCTGCCACCGCAGCACCGCCGGGTCCTGGTCGGTCGCCTGTGCGGTTCCATCGCAGGACGGGTTTACGCGCCTGCTCGGCACGTTCCCGGAGCTCATCAGGCCGGTTTTTTCGGCTGCAGTCACGAGGCACGGTGTGGTGCATCACATCACCACAACAGGATCGCCTGTTTATGCTCGGGCGCGAAGATTAGAACCTGGTAAGCTTGCAGCTGCAAAGGCTGAGTTTCAGACTGATATACCTATCAATTCGTCCAATGAAAAGCGACGAGTTAGGAAAGTAACTATAGGTTTTTATTGACTGAATAACAGAGCCCACCCTCATGGGTGATCGGATCCAGCAAGGAGGAATACCAGCCAGTCGACTACCTTTATACCTGGGCAGGTAGGTGGAGCCATGGGCGGAGTCAGTGATGGTCAGCCCAGGTATAACAGTGTGACAAGAGGCGACCTCGTATAGTGATACAACAGTGAGAACAGTGATAACAATATAACAGTGATAACTATAGTGTAACGATAGTGAACGATAAAAGTGGTTTACCACATTCACCCCTTTAGATTTGAGTCCGGCGGGGTGAAGTGTACTACCAGTTCTGGTATGTCAGTCTGTCCGGAGGCCTCGTAAGCCTCTCCGATCGTCGCAGCGGCGGTGTTGCATTATCCGGTGTTAATGCTGGTGTCTGCGTGGTCGGCGAAGGCTCATGGGGTTCCGGCATGCCGTCTACCTGGGCTGGAATTGGGGGGGTGGTGGGGGGGGGGGTAAAGGTGGTGTCTCCGGCGTGCCCGAGGGTGCGAAGTCTCGTAAGGAGACAGTATCCTCCTGCCCGTCTGGGTAAGCCACGTAGGCGTACTGGGGGTTGGCGTGCAGGAGGTTCACCATCTCGACCAGGGGGTCTGTTTTATGGGCCCTCACGTGCTTTCGCAGCAGGACGGGCCCTGGAGAGGTCCGCCAGGTTGGTAGAGTGGTTCCCGTAGTCGACTTCCTGGGGAAAACAAACATTCGTTCATGGGGGGTGGCGTTAACGGCAGTGCAAAGTAGTGACCGGATGGAATGCAGCGCTGTCCGGAGGACTTCCTGCCAGCGGGAGGTTGGGAGGTCCTTAGACTTTAAGGCTAAGATGACGGCCTTCCAGACAGTCACGTTCTCTCTTTCCACCTGGCCGTTCCCTCGGGGGTTGTAGCTGGTGGTCCTGCTTGCTGCAATACCTCTCGCTAGTAGGAACTGGCGGAGTTCCTCGCTCATGAAGGAGGAGCCCCGGTCACTATGTATATAGTTCGGGAACCCGAACAAGGCGAAGAGTTCGTTCAGGCATTTAATGACCGTGGTACTGGTCATGTCTGGGCAGGGGAAGGCAAAGGGGAAACGGGAGTACTCATCAACGATGTTGAGGAAGTACACATTACGGTCGGATGACGGTAGGGGCCCCTTAAAATCGATGCTCAGGCGCTCGAAGGGGCGGGTGGCCTTGATCAGGCTTGCTTTGTCCGGCCTATAGAAGTGCGGTTTGCACTCGGCACAGGTCTGGCAGTTCCTGGTCATGGTCCTGACCTCCTCGATGGAGTAGGTCAGGTTGCGGGCCTTAATGAAATGGTAAAGTCTGGTGACCCCGGGGTGGCAGAGGTCGTTTTGGAGGGTCTGAAGTCTATCAATATGCGCGCTGGCGCATGTAATTCGTGAAAGAGCATCGGGGGGTTCGTTCAGCTTACCTGGCCGGTACAAGATCTCATAATCGTAGGTGGATAGCTCGATTCTCCACCTCAAGATCTTGTCATTCTTGATTTTGCCCCTCAGCTTGTTATTAAACATGAAAGCGACCGAACGCTGGTCGGTGAGGAGGGTAAATCGTTTGCCTGCCAGGTAATGCCTCCAGCGTCGTACCGCCTCCACGATCGCCTGGGCTTCCTTCTCGACCGACGAGTGTCGGATCTCAGGGCCCTGTAGGGTCCTTGAGAAGAAGGCCACCGGCCTCCCCTCCTGGTTAAGGGTAGCGGCTAGGGCGAAGTCGGATGCATCGCTCTCCACTTGGAAGGGGATGGACTCATCCACTGCGTGCATTGTGGCCTTGGCTATGTCTCCCTTAATGAGGGAGAAGGCCGCGCACGCCTCCTCCGTGAGGGGGAAGGATGTGGACTTCATGAGGGGTCTGGCTTTGTCCGCATAATTGGGCACCCATTGGGCATAGTAGGCGAAGAGTCCCAGGGTTCTCTTAAGTGCCTTAGGACAGTGGGGGAGGGGTAGCTCCATGAGGGGGCGCATTCTTTCGGGGTCGGGGCCGATGACTCCGTTCTCTACTACACAGCCGAGGATAGCAAGGCGTGAGGTGTTAAACACACATTTCTCCTTATTGTAGGTGAGGTTCAGCCATTGGGCCGTACGGAGGAATTTCTCCAGATTCACATCATGGTCCTGCCGGTCGCGGCCGCAGATGGTGACGTTATCTAGATAAGGGAACGTGGCCTGCAGTCCGTTCTGGTCGACCATCCGGTCCATCTCCCTTTGGAAGACCGACACCCCGTTGGTGACACCGAAGGGGACCCTAAGGAAGTGGTAGAGGCGCCCGTTCGCCTCGAAGGCGGTATACTGGCGGTCCTCCGGGCTGATAGGGAGTTGGTGGTAGGCCGACTTAAGGTCGATGGTCGAGAATACTCGGTATTGTGCAATCTGATTGACCATGTCAGATATGCGGGGAAGGGGGTATGCGTCCAGCTGGGTGTACCTGTTTATGGTCTGGCTGTAGTCGGTGACCAAGCGATTTTTATCGCCGGTCTTAACGACCACGACCTGGGCACGCCAGGGGCTGCTGCTCCCCTCGATGATGCCCTCTTTCAGGAGGCGCCGCACCTCATAGCTAATGAAGGCCCTGTCCCCGGCGCTGTACCGCCTGCTCTTGGTAGCGACGGGTTTGCAGTCGGGGGTTAGGTTAGCGAACAGGGAAGGTGGCGGGACCTTGCGGGTGGATAGGCTGCAGGTGTTACGCGGTGGGCGGTTTAACATCTGCTGGTTGTCGACTGTGAGTGGGGGGAGGGGTCCACCGTATGCTAGGGTGACACTTTGGAGGTGGGATTGGAAGTCCAGCCCTAGTAGGATGGCAGCGCAGAGCTGGGGGAGGACGAGGAGTTTAAAGTTTTTATACTCCGTACCCTTAACCGACAGGGTCACAACACAGTAGCCGCTGATGTCCGTGGCGTGGGACCTTGATGCCATCGAGATTCGGTTGCGCGTTGGCAGGACGGGGAGGGAGTAGTGGCTCACCGTGTCTGGGTGGATGAAGCTCTCTGTGCTTCCGCTGTCGAACAGGCAAGTCGTGGCGTGGCCGTTTACTTTGATGTCCATCATCGACTTGGACAGGTGATGCAGGCGGGCTTGATCCAGAGTGACGGAGGCTAGTGTGTAGCTGAGCGAGTCGTTTTCGTCTGCGGGTGAGGCGGTCGTCGGGTCTGGAGGCACGGTGGCAGTCGAGCGTGGTGGGTAAAATGGCGTCTCCCACGAGGTTGGACAAAATGGCTGCCCCCATAACTCACATGAGGCACTATTGGGGTCGGTTGCCTTGATCAAAGATGGCCGCCTCCATGACTCACGTGTGGGGATGCTGGCCTCTGTTGCCTTGAAGGAAGATGGCCGCCCCCACAGTTCGCATGAGGCACTGCTGGCCTCTGAAGATCCACTTCTGCAGGCCTTAGCCAGGTGGCCTTTCTTCCTGCAGGCTGAGCAGGTGGAGTTCCTAGCTGGGCAGCGCGACCTCGGGTGTTTCTCCTGGCCGCAGAAAAAGCAGCCGCGGGGGTCCGATGTCGGAGCGGGTACCGGGGGTGGCGGTCCCGATCGGGTCCGGGACGCCGACGCTGAGGTAGGTCCCGGGGGCGGCGCGGTGAAGGGTATTGCGGTAGGGGTCGGGCCCGAGTCCCAGGGTCGCGAACAGTACCTGGAGAACACCTCCTGGTCCCGATAGGCCACCTCCAGGGAGAGAGCGAGGGCTGCAGCTTTGTCCAGGTCGAGGTCCTTTGCTTCCAGTAATCACTGCCGTGAGTAGTCGGACCGTAGGCCTTTCACGAAGGCATCGCGGACGTTGTCTTCCGTATTTTCTGCCGCCGTTACTGCTTTAAAGTTACAGTCTCTGCCGAGTGCTTGTAGCACCCGTAAAAATTCCTCCACCGGCTCCCCTGGCAGTTGCGGGCGGGACCTTAGGAGGTGCCTGGTATACATGGGGTTTACCGGGGTTTGGTACTGTCTTTTCAGCCGGTTGATGGCATCCTCGTATGTTTTAAGGTCACGGATGAGCGCGAATACTTTAGGGCTCAGTTGGGCGTTCAGAACTCTTAGCTTGGATCTCTGAGGCACGTTGGACTCTTCCAGGTAGGCTTCAAAGCAGCCCAGCCAGTGATCGAAGTCGAGGGCTGCGTTCGCTGCCCGTGGATTTAGATCCAGGTACGGTGGTCTGAGGGCTCGCAGCCAAGCCGGCTGTTGTGATTGTTGCGGCTCGGCGTCTGAAGGCTGCTGTGGCTGTTGTGGCGGGGCGTCTGGATGAGACATCTTAAAATTTAGTCAATAAAATTGATATACCTATCAATTCGTCCAATGAAAAGCGACGAGTTAGGAAAGTAACTATAGGTTTTTATTGACTGAATAACAGAGCCCACCCTCATGGGTGATCGGATCCAGCAAGGAGGAATACCAGCCAGTCGACTACCTTTATACCTGGGCAGGTAGGTGGAGCCATGGGCGGAGTCAGTGATGGTCAGCCTAGGTATAACAGTGTGACAAGAGGCGACCTCGTATAGTGATACAACAGTGAGAACAGTGAGAACAATATAACAGTGATAACTATAGTGTAACGATAGTGAACGATAAAAGTGGTTTACCACACAGACCATGGAGCGCCTCGGGATCATCCGACGCTCCGACAGTCCTTGGTCCTCCCCACTGCACATTGTACCTAAACCAGGCGGCGGATGGCGGCCTTGCGGTGATTACAGATGCCTAAACGAGGCCACTACACCGGACAGGTATCCAATACCCCATATACAAGATTTTTCAGCACATCTGGCGGGCAACTCCGTATTTTCCAAAGTGGATCTCGTCCGTGGATATCACCAAGTCCCTGTGCACCCTCGACGTCCCCAAAACAGCGGTCATCACTCCGTTTGGGCTGTTTGAGTTCCTCCGAATGCCGTTCGGTTTGAAAAACGTGGCTCAGGCCTTCCAACGGCTAATGGACTCTGTGTTACGGGATCTGCCTTTTATTTTCGTTTACATAGATGACATTCTCATTGCCAGCAAGGATTCGAAGGAACACATGGTGCATTTACGCACACTCTTTGCCCGTCTCAGCCAACATGGCCTTATCATCAACCCAGCCAAATGCAAGTTTGGGGTAACCAGTATTGACTTTCTGGGGCACAGGATTACCTCAGAAGGTGCCGTTCCACTGGCCACCAAGGTAGAGGCAGTTACTGCATTCCCGCGGCCTCACACAGTCAAATCCCTTCAGGAGTTTCTGGGGATGGTGAATTTTTGTCATCGTTTCATCCCCAAGGCAGCCCAGTTAATGCAGCCCCTGTACGAAGCACTCAAAGGGAAGTCGGGCAAGGACGTTATCACTTGGACACTGCAGATGGACCAGGCGTTCCTCGACACCAAGGCGGCGTTGGCAGATGCAACTATGCTTGCACACCCACTCCCCGGCACGACAGTCGCCCTCACGACGGATGCCTCCGACTACGCCATCGGGGTGGTCCAGGAACAATGGGTCGACGGGACTTGGCAGCCGTTAGCCTTTTTCAGCCGTCAACTGCGCAAGAACGAGCGAAAGTATAGAACTTTTGACAGGGAGTTGCTGGCCCTGTTTTTGGCTATCCGACATTTCCGTTTTCTCCTAGAAGGGCGCCCGTTCACTGCGTTCATGGACCACAAGCCGCTCACTTTCACGATGGCCAAAACGGCAGAACCTTGGTCAGCTCGGCAGCAGCGCCACCTCACATTTATATCCGAATTTACGACGGATTTACGGCACATGTCTGGTAAGGATAATCTCGTGGCTGATTGCCTCTCCCGCGCTCCAGTCCAGGCAGTTCACCTGGGCATCGATTTTGTCAGATTGGCGGAAGATCAACTGGCAGATCCCGAAGTACAGGCGTTTCGGTCCACGCCTTCCAGTTGGCAGGTAGCCGATGTTAAGTTTCAAGCAGCAGGCACCACGCTCTTGTGCGACACATCCATGGGAGTGCCCCGGCCCATTGTACCGGTCGAATGGCGTAAGAAAATATTCCAGGCTATACACGGTTTATCGCACCCGGGGATGCGAGCTTCACAACGGCTCATGTCCCGCAAATTTGTTTGGAAAGGAATGCATTTGGACATCCGGGACTGGAGAAACAATTGCGTCGAGTGTCAAGAATCGAAGGTCCATCGTCATGTCAAGGCTCCAGTGGCCACCTGCCCAGTGCCAGAACAACATTTCAATCACGTACACGTGGACTTAGTGGGTCCTCTTCCCGTGTCGCGGAGTTTCACGCATCTCCTGACGGTGGTGGATCGTACCACCAGGTGGCCGGAAGCGATTCCCTTGGTCGCTACCACTGCAGCAGACGTCTCCAGGGCGTTCATTTCGTCGTGGGTGGCTCGGTTCGGGGTGCCAGCCGACATCTCCTCTGACCAAGGTCCGCAATTCACGTCGGAGTTGTGGAACGCAGTTGCACAGGGCTTGGGCACCAAGCTGCACCATACCACCGCTTACCATCCGCAGGCGAATGGCCTGTGCGAGAGGTTTCATCGATCTCTCAAGGCATCCCTCCGTGCCAGCTTGCGTGGACCCAACTGGGTGGACAGACTCCCCTGGGTGATGCTAGGCCTCCGCACAGCCCCCAAGGATGATCTCCAGTCTTCATCGGCTGAGCTAGTCTACGGTCAGACACTTCGAGTACCAGGTGATTTTCTCCCTCCACACACTGAACCGTGGCCTGCAGCTCAGCAGCTCCTCCAGCATCACGAGGCAGCCAGGAATTTCCTGCGTATTCCTACCTCGCATCACAACCTACAGAGGCCTCATGTCCCGGCAGAGCTCATGAGCTCTGATTATGTCTTTATTCGGCAGGACGGCCACAGAGACCCGCTCAGACCGCCTTATGCTGTGTCATCTCATCGGGAGAAAATTTTTTAACAGTCGAAGTGGGCGGCAAGTCCGATACCATCTCTATTGACCAACTTAAACCAGCCTGTCTAGATTGGAGTGAACCAGTCGTGGCTGCCCAGCCACCTCGCCGTGGACGACCACCGTTGACCGCCAGACCAGTTATGCAACGGCCCGCCATTGAACCGCCTGCATCTGCCTCATCCTTGCCCACACCACCTACTATTGTTGCCTGATGCGCCGCTTCAGACACAGCCAAGCACCAGCTCGTTTCCCAACATTCCACCTCCGCTGCCTGAGTTTCGTCATCTTTCGGGCAGGCTCATCAAACCTCCTATTCGTTTGACACTGGCTGTTAAAGAGAATTCTGGGGGGGCGCCTGTGGCGGAGCCACCAAGAGATTCAGGGCAATTAGTAATAATCCCTTTAACTACAGTGTAGTGCAGCTGTGGACTGCACCTTTAAACTCTGTTAGCTATACTGTATGTACTCCTGCACTCTGCGTGATGACGTCATGATGCCGATCGCGTGACCGCCAGTGGCGCGAAGGACGCGATGACGTCATGACGTCAGCTTCCAGAACCTTTCAGCAGTCGTCGAGTGCCTTGCAACCTGAACAGACCTGTGTACATCTTCTACTGTAGTTTACTAGCTAACTTCGTTGTTTATTAAACTTTGTTATTTTGATTCACTGAGTCGAACTCCATTATTTCGGATAGGAACCTCCATTCCTACACTATAGAAATTCAAGTACTTTCTTCTTTCACTGAAGAGCATCACCTTCTGAAGCAGAGTACCAGAACCCTTCAAAAGGAAACTGGACAATGTGCTGAGAGAGCAGGTCATTGCTGGTTACATAGGGTAAATTGTGGGTTAAGAAAGAAAGACTTAGAAAGTTACAGCACGGAAGGAGGCCATTTTGGCCCATCGTGTCCTCGCCAACCAACAAAGAGTTATCCAGCCTAATCCCACTTCCCAGCTCTTGGTCCGTAGCCCTGCAGGTTAGAGCATCCCAAGTGCACATCCAAGTGCTTTTTAAATGTGGTTAGGGTTCCTGCCTCTACCACCCTTCCAGGCACTGAGTTCCAGACCCCCACAACCCTCTGGGTGAAGACATTCCCCCTCAAATCCCCTCTAAACCTTCCCCTAATTACTTTAAATCTGTGCCCCCTGGTTTTTGACACCCCTGTTAAGGGAAATAGGTCCTTTCTATCCACTTTATCTATGCCCCTCATAATTTTATACACCTCAATAAGGTCTCCCCTCAGCCTCCTCCGTTCCAAGGAAAACAGACCCAGCCTATCCAGTCTTTCCTCATTGCTAAGATTCTCTACTCCCGGCAACATCCTTGTAAATCTCCTCTGTACCCTCTCTAGTGCAATCACATCTTTCCTGTAATGTGGTGACCAGAACTGCACGCAGTACTCTATCTGAGGCCTAACTAGTGTTTTATACAGTTGAAGCATAACCCCCCTGCTCTTGTATTCTGTGCCATGGCTAATAAAGGCAAGCATTCTGTATGCCTTCTTAACCACCTTATCTACCTGGCCTGCTACCTTCGGGGATCTGTGAACATGCACTCCAAGGTCTCTTTGTTCCCCTACACTACTCAGTGTCCTACCATTTAATATGTATTCCCTTTCCTTGTTAACCCTCCCCAAATGCATTACCTCACACTTCTCCAGATTGAATTCCATTTGCCACTGTTCTGCCCACCTGACCAATTTATTGGAATCTTCCTGCAGTCTACAGCTTCCTTCTTCAGTATCAACCACACAGCCGATTTTAGTATCAGCTGCAAACTTCTTAATCATACCCCCTATATTCAAGTCTAGATCGTTGATATATACCACAAAAAGCAAGGGACCTAGTACTGAGCCCTGTGGAACCCCACTGGAAACAGCCTTCCAGTCACAAAACACCCATCAACCATTACCCTCTGCTTCCTGTCTCTGAGCCAGTTTTGAATCTAACTTGGCACTTTGCCCTGGATCCCATGGGCTTTTAACTTCGTGACCAGTCTGCCATGTGGAACCTTATCAAAAGCCTTGCTAAAGTCCATATACACTACATCAAATGCACTGCCCTCATCTACCCTCCTTGTTACCTCCTCAAAAAATTCAATCAATTTATTAGCTTGTAAATGTACCTACCAAACAATCTGTAACAGCAAGAGCACTTTATATGGGTGTTAGCCATGGCTCAGTGGTAGCACTCCTGCTGCAGAATGTCATAGGTTCAAGCCACACTCCAGAGACCTGAACACTTTGGGGGAGAAATTCACTGTCGCTCCGTAAAGTTTGAAAAGTTAGCGCCAGGCGCCGTTTGCGCCCCAAGAAGGAAGTTGTTGTGTATGTACCTTTAAGGGAATAACTGGTCTCAGACTGCAGTACCGGCAGTGACCACCCCTGTATAAAAGGCCCTAGCAGGCTTCTGTAGTTTCAGTTTCCAGGTTGTCTCCATTCAGTAAAGACTTGTTATAGTCAACTCCTGCAGTCCGTGTCTCAATTATACACGGACATAATACTGGCGACGAGTAAGAAACGAACTTACCTGCAACTCGGCAGCACCTCAGACGACATTATTGAAGGTCGAAGCCAGAAGAAAGAAAAAAAAAATAATAATCCAAAGAAACTCGAGAAACGGGCGTCGACCGTGGGCAACCGCCCTCCAAATCATCGAATTGAAAAGTGCAGGAGAGACTGTCGAGAGCCAGGCTTGGTCTCCAGTCTGTGGTTTCCCAGCTAATCGGGCTGGTGGCAGGTAGTGCACTGATCCTTCCTGGGCTGCGGCGGGCTAGAGCTCGATCGGGTGGCTCTGCAACGGGGCCGGGCAGCGAGTCGGGAAGCAAAGAGAGAGAGAGAGTGGAGCACACAGGGCGCGGCTGGTGCTTCACAGCTGGGCAGCATTCGGACCTAAGAAGAGGGAGGGAAGTGTCCCAGAGGGTCCGCTCCACGACGGGAACGGTTCTTCAATTAACGGAGCAAATATTGAAGCGCGATAGAAAAATAAAAATACCGCGGAGAGTGGCGTTGGCAGCAGCGATCGGGGAGGCGCGAAGACCATAGGGCGTCGCCATTACAGGATAGTAAAATAAATATAATCGCCAGCAACAGTGTTGGCAGCAGCGGCAGCGGCGGGAAAGCGCGGGAGGCGTCATCTTAACTCGGCGGGGAAGAAGGAAAAGCGCGGGAGGCGCCATTTTGATCCAGCGGGGACGAAGGCAAAGCGCGGGAGGTGCCATCTTAGATTTTCAAGATGCCAAAGACTGGCGATATCACTGCCTTCGATAATGCAATAGAAGACTGGACCACGTATGTGGAAAGAGTCGAGGTATATTGCGAGGCAAACGAAATAGCTGATGAGAAAAAGGCATCGATATTGCTAAATTTAATGGGCGCAAGAATGTACGGCCTATTGCGGGACCTGATTACTCCAGCCAAACCGAAGGCGAAGAGTTTTAACAAAATTGTTGCTATCCTACAGGAACACCTAAATCCTACACCGCTGCTGATAGCAGAAAGATTTAAATTCCACAGGAGAAATCAGCATAAAAATGAGAGCAATGCTGATTACCTTACGGAACTACGCAAGCTATCAAAGCACTGCCAGTTCGGAGCAGGACTGGCAGATACCTTACGGGACATATTTGTCCGTGGACTCCTGAGTGAACGAACCCAGAAGAGGTTACTCTCAGAGAAAGAGCTGACGCTAGATAAGGCTTTCAGCGTGGCAGTATCGTACGAAGCAGCAGCAAGGGGAGCTGCGGAAATACAACAAAAACCACAGGAATACGGCACCCACGAAATGACACGGGGATTTGCAAAATGTTATCGCTGTGGCAGAACAAACCATGACCAGAAGGACTGCTGGTCCAAGGACAAAATATGCAGGCAATGCAGAAAGATGGGACACATTGCACGAGTTTGCAAGTCTGGGAAGAAGACCAACGACAACAAAAAGGCTACTAAGGAACCGTACAGGAAAGTACAAAAGATGACGGACAGTAGTTCCGAAGACCAGATGAGCGATAGTGAATCCGGGAACAAGAGACTAAGCTGTCTCAAACTTCACAACATAATCGCAAAAGAGGATCACCGAACCATTTGGGTCACCCTCACGATAGCAGGGTCCCAAGTCAAAATGGAATTGGATACAGGATCAGCTCTAACCGTCATGAATCGACGAGACTACGAGCGGCTATTCTCACACATACCCTTGAGAGAGACATCCATTGTCTTAATGATGTATACGGGGCAAAAAGTATACCCCAGAGGAAAAATAAGGGTGCCTGTCGAATACAACGGCAAGAAAATACGGAAATTGTATCTCTACATTCTGCAAGATGGTGGACCACCGTTATTGGGACGTGAATGGATCAGAAAGATAAGTTTAGACTGGCACTCCATTCAGGCACTGACGGTGGCTGGTAAAAAGGATGACGCTGTCATTCCTGGACGATTGTCAACAATCTTAGCTGACGCCAAAGAGGTATTTCGACAAGAACTGGGCACTCTTAAAGGCGTAACCGCCTCGATAAAAATAGAGGAGAATGCAATTCCCAAGTTTTTCAAAGCAAGACCGGTACCATATACAATTCGCCCAGCTATCGAGGCAAATCTGGAGAATGCAGGCGTGTTATCTAATGTAGACTGGAGCGAGTGGGTGACACCCATCATTCCTGTCATGAAGAAAACGTTAAACAATAAGTCTGAGGAGCCAAGGAAGGTTCGCATCTGTGGGGACTTCAAGGTGACGGTGAACCCAGTCCTTCACACTGTACAATATCCTCTTCCGAGGATAGAAGATATCTTCGCCTCACTATCTGGAGGGAAGCGTTTTACAAAAATTGACCTAGCACAAGCATATTTGCAGATGGAGGTTGAAGAATCCTCTAGGAAGTATCTCACGATAAACACTCACAAAGGTCGTTACCAGTATAATCGACTGGTATTCGGAGTAGCATCAGCTCCGGCGATATGGCAAAGAGTGATGGAACAAGTCCTGCAAGGGATTCCGGGGACTCAGTGTTACTTGGATGACATCCTAGTGACAGGTGAAGATGACAGTGAACACCTTGCCAACCTAGAGCAGGTGCTCACTAGACTACGTGAACATGGGCTACGAGCCAATCACCCCAAGTGCGAGTTTTTTAAGAAACAGATATCGTATTGTGGCCACGTGATTGATGAAGAGGGGTTGCATAAGTCCCCTGACAAAATTGAAGCGGTAGTTAAGGCTCCAGCGCCTGAAAATGTGTCGCAACTAAGGTCATTCCTCGGATTGGTGAATTACTACCATAAGTTTTTGCTGAATTTGTCCACAATTCTGCATCCACTGAACGCCCTACTACGAACGGGAGTAGCTTGGAAATGGAGCGATGAATGTAAGCGGGCCTTTCAGAAGAGTAAGGACCTAATCACTTCAAGAGAAGTATTGGCTCACTACAACCCATCACTACCGATAAGACTGGCGTGTGATGCGTCTCCCTACGGCATTGGGGCGGTACTGTCACGTAAATTCCTTGATGGTTCAGAGAGGCCGATAGCTTTTGCGTCACGCTCGTTAACTTCAGCCGAGCGTAACTATGCCCAGATTGACAGAGAGGCCCTCAGCCTGGTGTGGGGGGTGAAGAAGTTCAATCACTACCTGCACGGTCAGAAATTTACTCTACTAACTTATCATCAACCTCTTGTCTCCATTTTCAACCCTCAGAAGGGCGTACCAATAATGACGGCACAACGGCTACAGAGGTGGTCCCTTTTCCTAGGGGCACACCAATATAACATCGAGTACAAAGGAACTAAACAGCATGGGAATGCTGATGGATTGTCGCGCCTACCGTTGCCGATGGTGGAAGAAGAACTGGCAGTGGATCCAGTGGCGTTATTCCACTCGACTACAGTCGAATGTCTCCCTGTGACGAATGCAAACATAGAAAAGGAAACACGAAATGACCCGACACTCTCCTGGGTCTATGATTTAACGGTGAAGGGATGGCCAGCACATGGCGAACCACTGCTGCCAGTATTCTCGCCGAGAAGTGAACAGCTGTCAGTGTGCAGAGGAACCTTGATGTGTGGATCCAGAGTAGTAATTCCACCCAAATTGAAGGATAGAGTGCTCAATGAGCTTCATGAGGGTCATCTGGGAGAGCTAAAAATGAAGAACTTAGCCAGAGCGTTTGTGTGGTGGCCGGGAATCGATAGAGAAATCAAAGAGATGAACAAGAGCTGTACAGGATGCCAGAAGGTCCAAAACGCCCCACCACAAGCCCTTCTACATCCATGGGAGTGGCCCTCATCTCCATGGCAAAGGGTGCACATTGATTTTGCTGGTCCCTTTATGGACTCGATGTTTTTAATTGCGGTGAATGCACATTCAAAGTGGCCAGAGGTAATAAAAATGTCCTCAACCACCACAGAAAAAACTATCACAGTCTTACGAACCATATTCGCCAGGAATGGGCTGCCTGAACAGATTTGCCCTGACAATGGACCACAGTTTGTGTCTGAAGAGTTCCGGAGGTTCTTAAAGAACAATGGTGTTAAGCATTACACATCTGCCCCATATCATCCAGCCACTAATGGATTGGCCGAGAGGTTTGTTCAAACATTCAAGAAGGCTATCAAGGCAATGTGTAATGAAGACATACCCCTACAACACAAGGTGGACAACTTCTTGTTTGCCTACCGGAATGCGACACATGCGGTTACCAACCAAACTCCAGCCATGATGTTCTTCAATCGAAGACTACGATGCCGCTTGGATTTGGTTAAGCCAAACGTCAGAAGAGATGTGGAGAACAGGCAGTTTCAGAATATGAATGAAAGGCCGACCAGGAGTTTTAAGATAGGTCAACCAGTTTTGGCCCGGGACTACCGCACAGGGAAATGGCAGCCAGGAACGATCTGTACACGGCAAGGACCTCTAATGTATACCGTGGACGTTGGAGAGAGCATTGTAAGATGCCATGCTGACCAGATTCTAGAGTCACTGGAAAACGTCAACTCCACACCACGATCTGATACACCTGGCGATGAAACCAAAGTACCAATTGCATCTACCGCAGAATCGGTGATATTGGAAGCAGCCGAACCAAACAACGACATTGATCCCGACACAACATTGCCAGAAGAACCTGATATCCCAAAGAGGCATTATCCAGACAGAATCAGGAAGCCTCCTCAAAGACTGAACTTATAATTGCTTAACTTCAACCAATGTATCTAGCAATTGTAATTGTAATTAGTTATTATTTAGTTGTTAAATGAATGTTCTGTACTGTTTATCTAAAAGGGGAGGAATTGTTGTGTATGTACCTTTAAGGGAATAACTGGTCTCAGACTGCAGTACCGGCAGTGACCACCCCTGTATAAAAGGCCCTAGCAGGCTTCTGTAGTTTCAGTTTCCAGGTTGTCTCCATTCAGTAAAGACTTGTTATAATCAACTCCTGCAGTCCGTGTCTCAATTATACACGGACATAATAGAAGTGGAGCGCTAAATCAAGCGTCTGTGCCGGCTGTTCGCTAGAACAATCCAAAACTAGTCCCACTGCCCCACTCCCCTCCCCATAGCCCTGTATCTTCCTTTGCCTTAAATATTTATTAAATTTTCCCCAAATGTATCTGCATCAACCACTCTCTGTGGCAAAGGTCACATGAATGTTTGGTGACATAAATTTGCACATGATGCAAAGACTCTCATGTTTGCTGGAACACTGTAACCACTGTAACTGCCTTGATCCATGCCCTATAAAAGATATGAGAAGACTCTCAAGACTGATGTATAATGTCATTGTTCCCCTCAAAGCTTATCACTTTTATAGGCCTGTCTGTTCTTTATTGTTTTTCAACAGCAATTAATATTCAGTGTGAGCTTTACTTTATGGGAAGGATGGGCGTGGATTTGGGAGGTGACAAAATGTTCAAAGACTTTGCAGAGGAAAGAGAGCTTGGAGACGGTTAGTAAAGAAAATAAGTTGGATGTTTGCTCTCCAGGATGACCCTGCATTAAGGGGATGCTTTGGCGGAGAAGAGAGAAGCCCGATAGTTAAAGAAGAACTGTCAGGCGCAAGTGGTGGAAAGATATATGAAAAATGATCAGATTGATTACTTTTCAACATTTTACACAGTTTAAAGTATTAAATACCACTTTGAGCTGAAGGTGTGAGATGTGGTTTGTTTGTATTGCTGAAGGAGACAGATGTCAGCCCTCGGGAAAGAACTTGGATTTCTATCGCTCCTTTCAAGACCTCAGGACATCCGCTTAGCAGGCAATGTAGAACTATTGAAGTGCAGTCACTGTTGTAATGTAGGAAACGCGGCAGCCAATTTGCGCACAGGAAGCGCCCATAAACAGCAATGTGATAATGACCAGATAATCTGTTTTAGTGATTAAAATCATTTTTTTTTAGTGATGTTGGTTAAGAGATAAATATTGGCCAGGACTCCGGGGATAACTCCTCTGCTCTTCTAGTGCCATGGGATCTTTAACGGCTACCTGAGAGGGCAGACAGGACCTCGGTTCAACGTCTCATCCAAAAGGTGGTACTTCTGCCAGTGCAGCTCTCCCTCGGTACTGCACTGGAGCGTCAGCCTAGGTTTTGTGCTCAGGTCTCTGGAGTGGGATTTGGAAGCACTACTTTATGACCCAGGACAAGAGTGGTACCACTGAGCCACACCGAAGCTCTTCGATACTAGGCTCCGATATTGTGGCCCAAGTCAGTCAGTCAAGCTGAAACTATGGGGAATGCCAATCTCGCCATGGCCTGGGTCACTGGTGCAGTGCGACAATCACAGGCAGCAGTAGCCAAGAGTTGCTGGGTAAGAAGATTACTGTAATGGTACAATGGCTAACAGAACCAACTGGCACAGATCGAATACAATGTTTGGCAAACAAAATCATGATCAGAGCCAAGGAGATAAGAAAACAAATTCCTTGTTCCAGAGCACTAGGATTGCAGCACCATTTCTATCCCGGTTTTCGTGTCCCTTGTTTGTAGTGACTAGGAATAATGGGGGTGATTTTCGGCAGCGCGTTTAGGTGCTAAGAATCCTCCAAGGTGGCCAAGATGAGATCTTCAGCTGAAACGTCGGTTTAGCCCACGTTTAGTGAAAGATGCGATGTTGGTAAAGGAGTTGAAGCCAGCGCTAGGAGCGGCCGCCCGGAGGCTTGTTAAACTGCTGATTGCTTCTTAAAATGCCTGCTGGCGCTCATTAAAGAGGCTGCACGGTATTTTCGTGGCTAGCGCTTCAACTAATGCCCTCTCCAATCAGCAACCAGCTGATTGGGAGCAAACACAGTGTTTATGTCGATTTCAATTGCTACTTAAAGGGATACTCACCACTTAAAGGGATACTCATCACTTAAAGGGATACTCACCATTTCCTGCTCATTGCTGCTGGAGCTGTGAAGAGGAAAACAACGGGAGACTTTCTGGGACACTTTGTCAAGACTTCACCAACACTTGATCAACATTTATTCCAGAAATTCTCTCAGGACTTCACCTAAAGAGAGTGAGTGCTGTGCTACTGCACCTTATTGGAGATCTTATAGGAGTCACCAGGAGAAAGGGAGTGCTTGGTCATGGATACCTTGCTAGGGGTTCCCCTTGGTCTGGAGTAGGAATGGGAGGAGGAGATGAGGCAAGGCAGAGCAGCACCAGGTTCCGCAGAAAAAAGGGAGAGGAGGGTGAGGTGGCATCCTTCCCACCAACGCCCCCTACCTCCCTACCCACCCCGGTGGATGCAAGACACCCCTCTTCCTCTGAACCTCCTCCAGCAGGATCTCCAGTGCTGCGTCCGAGAACCTGTGCATCCTCTCCCTCGGTCCCTGAGCCACCAGCAACGTGCCAGTGTGTGCCAGCCAGCACACTCCACACCTACAGTGGAAGTGGGTGCAAGGAGCCCACATATACTGCTCCACCAAAATTGCTTCTAATCAGCACTTGCGTGCTAAACCTGCAGGTATCTGTTTAGGGCCGCCAGGCAAGTACAAATTATGGTAATCAGCAATTAGGTCCAAAATTGCATGCTAAAACCAGACTTTTAAACAGACATGTCTTATTAGCACAGCACCCATTTAGCGCCTGTTTTCACCCTTTCTCCAAAATAACCCACCCCCCCATGTTCCTTACAACGGAATGTAATTCATTATTTGTAACAGAGATCTTTAGTCACGCTTGTTGGACTCTGAAGAAAGTGGGAGAGGCATCAGGGAGACCAGCCAAAGAAGGATGTGCACCTCCTTTAGTCAGCCACATTGTGCTGATCGGAGGCCAAGATTCTCGAACAGAAAGGGCAATGAAAGTGCCAGCCGGAGCCAAAACAAATTCCTGGACTCCAGCTCTCCTATCTCAGTTTATTTACACAATGGGACTGCCGAGTTCTGCCTCCTTCCCAATACATTCCTATTGTGCACAGTGGGCAAAATGTGACCTTACTGTCATTAAAATATGCTTCCCGGCCCCCATGCTAGCTGACACTGTGAATTGTTCCCTCTCCTCAGGTACTGTCTGTCCTTCTCCCATTCAAAACCGCTGTCATGATCCTCTGCTCACAAAAGCCCAGGCTTCATCCCTCTGTCCTTTCTAACTATTGTCCCAGCTCCCTTTACTCTCCAAAGCCCTGGAACATGCTGTTGCCTCCCACATTCATTCAGAAAACCTACCCTAATGTTTCTTAAAAGCCCATAGACTGTGGCTGTGCCAGACTGGCTAGAAGACAAGTTTAGTATTCTAGAGTTTACAATGTCAAGGCTCTGGAGATGGTTCAGAGGAGGACCAGCAAATGATACCAGTCTTTGTGCCCTTAGCTATTAGGGTAGGGTCAAGGAGTTGGGGCTATTTTCTTCAGAGAAACTTAGGGTTGGAGTGGACTTGATTGTGGTTGTTAAAATGATCAGGGGATTAGATTCTCCGGTGTTGGGTGGGTTATTAGAGATGGTAGGACTTGGGGGCATGCGTGTAAAATCATAGGCTGATAGTTGGGTTAGACATCTGTGTCAGCCGTGGCTCAGTGGGTAGCACTCACCTCTGAGTCAGAAGGTTGTGGGTTCAAGTCCCACTCCAGGGGCTTGAGCACAAAATCTAGTCTGAGACTCCAGTGCAGTGCTGAGGGAGTGCTGCACTGTCGGAGGTGCCGTCTTTCGGATGAGACTTTAAACCAAGTTCTCTCAGATGGATGTAAAAAGATCCCATGGCACTATTCAAAGAAGAGCAGGGGGGTTCTCCCAGTGTCCAATAATTGTCCCTCAACCAACATCACTAAAAACGAGAGATTACCTGATCATTATCACATTGCTGTTTGTGGGACCTTGCTATGTGCAATTTGGCTGCCACATTTCCTACATTACAACAGTGACTACACTTATGTACTTAATTGAGGGTCACTGATGGTGAGGGTCATCACCCTCTTAAGCAGAATATCAGAACCTTTCAAAGGGGAGTGAGACCATCTCCTGAGAGAACAAGACATTACTAGTCACAGGGGGTAAATTGCGGGTTACAGAAGAAAGACTTGCATTTATATAGCGCCTTTCATGACCTCAGAGCATCCCAAAGCGCTTTACAGCCAATGAAGTACTTTTGAAATGTAGTCAGTGTTGTAATGTAGGAAACGTGGCAGCCAATTTGAGCACAGCAAGCTCCCACAAACAGCAATGTGATAATGATGAGATAATCTGTGTGGATTGAGTGATAAATATTGACCAGGATACTGGGGAGAACTCACCTACTCTTCTTCGAATAGTGCCATGGGATATTTTATCTGAGAGGACAGACGGTACCTCAGTTCAACATTGTATCTGAAAGAGGGCACCTCCAACAGTGCAGCACTGCCTCAGTACTGCCCCTCCGACAGTGCGACGCTCCCTCACTACTGCCCCTCGAACAGTGCAGCACTGCCTCAGTACTGCCCATCCAACAGTGCGGCGCTCCCTCACTACTGCCCCTCGAACAGTGCAGCACTGCCTCAGTACTGCCCCTCTGACAGTGCGGCACTCCCTCAGTACTGCCCCTCGAACAGTGCAGCACTGCCTCTCCGACAGTGCGATGCTCCCTCAGTACTGCCCCTCGAACAGTGCGGCACTCCCTCAGTACTGCCCCTCTGACAGTGCGGCACTCCCTCAGTACTGCCCCTCTGACAGTGCTGCGCTCCCTCAGTATAGCCCCTCCAACAGTGCAGCACTGCCTCAGTACTGCCCCTCTGACAGTGCGGCGCTCCCTCAGTACAGCCCCTCCGACAGTGCAGCACTCCCTCAGTACTGCCCCTCTGACAGTGTGGCGCTCCCTCAATATTGCCCCTCCAACAGTGCAGCACTGCCTCAGTACTGCCCCTCCGACATTGCAGCCCTCCCTCAGTACTGCCCCTCCGACAGTGCAGCACTCCCTCAGTACTACCCCTCCAACAGTGCGGCGCACACTCAGTACAGCCCTTCCGACAATGTGGTGCCCCCTCAGTACTGCCCCTCCAACAGTGCGGCGCTCTCTCAGTACTGCCCCTCCGACAGTGCAGCACTCACTCAGTACTGCCCCTCTGACAGTGTGGCACTGCCTCAGCACTAGCTCTACGACAGTGTAGCGCTCCCTCAGTACTGCCTCTCTGACAGTGCAGCGCTCCCTCAGTACTGCCCCTCCAACAGTGCGGCACTCCCTCAGTACTGCCCCTCCGACAGTGCAGCGCTCCCTCAGTATTGCCCCTCTGACAGTGCAGCATTCCCTCAGCACTGCCCCTACAGTGCGGCGCTCCCTCAGTACTGCCCCTCCGACAGTGCAGCTCTCCCTCAGTACTGCCCCTCCGACAGTGCAGCACTCCCTCAGTACTGCCCCTCCGACAGTGTGGCACTGCCTCAGTACTGCCCCTCTGACAGTGCGGCACTGCCTCAGTACTGCCCCTCCGACAGTGCGGCACTGCCTCAGTACTGCCACTCCGACAGTGCAGCGCTCCCTCAGTACTGCCCCTCCGACAGTGCGGCTCTGACTCAGTGCTGTACTGGAGTGTCAAGTCTACATTAAAATAGGGATGATTTAGGTTTACTATATGACTTCACATCCAGTGGTCCTTGATGCGCTATCAATTACTCATAAAAGACCGAGAGTTAAGAGAGTAACTAAAGGCTTTTATTAGCAAAGAACAGAGCATGCCTCTCGTGGTTGACTGGGTTCCAAGAAGGCAGGGGGCTGCAGGTCAATCACCTTTATACCTGGGCCTGTGTGGGTGGAGCCAGCCGAGACATGTTGAGGCATGCATAGGTACAACAGTGTGTAACAACAACAACAACAACAACAACAGTGGTTTACCACATTCACCCCTTGTTTAAAATTGAGTCCGGCGGGGTGAAGTGTACTAAAGGTTCGTGTAAGTAAGTCTATCAGGTGGCCTTGTATGCCGTCCTGATCGTCGTGGTGGCGGCGGTGATGGTGTAGCATCCAACGTTGAGTCTGGCGTCTCATTGAGTGGTTGGGTGGTCAATGACAGGTCCTGGGGCTGCGGCATGCCGCCTAGCGGGGTTGGGTTGTGGGTAGTGGTGGATGGCAATGGTAGTGTTTCAGGGGCACCCAAAGGTGCGAGATCTCGTGTGGGGGCTGTGTCCTCCCGCCCGTCCGGGTACGCTACGTAAGCGTACTGGGGGTGGGCGTGGGTAGTGGTGGATGGCGAGGGGAGTGTTTCGGGAGCACCCGAAGGTGCGAGGTCTCGTATGGAGACTGTGTCCTCCCGCCCGTCCGGGTACACCACGTAAGCATACTGAGGGTTGGCATGGAGGAGGCTCACCCTCTCGACCAGGGGGTCCGTCTTATGGGACCTCACGTGCTTCCGCAGTAGGACGGGTCCTGGAGAAGTCAGCCATGTCGGTAACGAGGTCCCCGATGTGGACTTCCTGGGGAAGGAGAACATTCTCTCGTGAGGGGTAGCATTGGTGGCTGTACAGAGCAGTGACCGAATGGAATGGAGCGCCGCAGGGAGGACTTCCTGCCAGCGAGAGGTCGGGAGGCCCTTAGATTTCAAGTTTAAAAGGACTGCCTTCCAGACCGTCGCATTCTCCCTTTCCACCTGGCCATTCCCCCGGGGGTTGTAGCTGGTGGTCCTGCTTGTAGCGATACCTCTCGAGAGCAGGTACTGCCGGAGTTCGTCGCTCATAAAGGATGAGCCCCTGTCGCTATGAATATAGCTAGGGAAACCGAACAAGGCGAAGAGGTCATTCAGACATTTAATGACCGTGGTACTGGTCATGTCTGAGCAAGGGATGGGAAACGGGAGTACTCATCAATTATGTTGAGGAAGTACACATTGCGGTCGAAGGAGGGGAGGGGCCCTTTAAAATCGACGCTCAGCCGTTCAAAGGGGCGCGTGGCTTTGATCAGGCTTGCTCTGTCTGGCCTATAAAAATGCGGTTTGCACTCGGCACAGATTTGGCAGTTCCTGGTCATGGTCCTGACCTCCTCGATGGAGTAGGGCAGGTTACGGGATTTGATGAAGTGAAAAAACCTGGTGACCCCCGGGTGGCAGAGGTCATTGTGGAGGGTCTTCAGTCTATCGACCTGCGCATTGGCGCATGTACCACGTGATAGGGCATCTGGGGGCTCATTGAGTTTCCCGGGCCGGTACAAGATATCATAATTGTAGGTGGAGAGTTCGATTCTCCACCTCAAGATCTTGTCGTTCTTGATTTTGCCCCTCTGCTTATTATGAAACATAAAAGCCACTGAACGCTGGTCAGTGAGCAGGGTAAATCGTTTTCCGGCCAGGTAATGCCTCCAATGTCGCACAGCTTCCACAATGGCCTGGGCCTCCTTTTCGACAGAGGAGTGTCGAATCTCGGGGCCCTGGAGGGTCCTTGAGAAAAAGGCCACGGGTCTCCCCGCCTGGTTAAGGGTTGCAGCTAGGGCAAAGTCGGAAGCGTCGCTCTCCACTTGGAAAGGGATGGACTCATCCACTGCGTGCATTGTGGCCTTCACAGTATCTCCTTTTATGAGAGTGAAGGCTGCACAGGCCTCTGCTGTCAGGGGGAAGGAGGTGGACTTGATGAGGGGTCTGGCTTTGTCCGCATAGTTCGGCACCCACTGAACATAGTACGAGAAAAACCCCAGGCATCTCTTCAGTGCTTTTTGGCAGTGGGGGAGGGGGAGCTCCATAAGGGGGCGCATCCTGTCGGGGTCGGGGCCGATGACTCCGTTCTCCACTACACAGCCAAGAATGGCAAGGCGCTTGGTACGAAACATACATTTGTCCTTGTTGTATGTTAGGTTCAGCCGCTGGGCCGTACGGAGGAATTTCTCTAGATTAACATCATGGTCCTGCTGGTCGCGGCCGCAGATGGTGATGTTGTCTAGATAGGGGAAAGTGGCCTGGAGCGCGTTCTGGTCGACCATCCGGTCCATCTCCCGTTGGAAGACTGAAACCCCGTTGGTGACGCCGAAGGGAACTCTGAGGAAGTGGTAGAGACGACCGTCAGCTTCAAAAGCTGTGTACTGGCGGTCCTCAGCCCTGATGGGGAGCTGGTGGTATGCCGACTTCAGGTCAATCGTCGAGAACACCCGGTATTGTGCTATCTGATTGACCATGTCAGATATGCGGGGGAGTGTGTATGCATCTAGCTGGGTGTAGCGATTGATCGTCTGGCTGTAGTCAATAACTAGGCGCTGTTTTTCACCACTCTTCACTACCACCACTTGTGCTCGCCATGGGCTGGTGCTACTTTCAATAATCCCTTCCTTCAGGAGTCTTGCTACCTCGGATTTAATGAAGCTCCTATCCCCGGCACTGTAACGCCTGCTTTTGGTAGCGATGGGCTTACAGTCGCGGGTGAGGTTAGCGAACAAGGAGGGGGGGGGGACTTTAAGGGTGGAGAGGCTGCAAATGGTGAGCGGCGGGCGATTTAAAAGCTGCTGGCTGCAGACTGTGAGTGGGGGGAGGGGTCCGTCGTACGCTAATGTGACACTCTTAAGGTTGCACTGAAAATCCAACCCCAGTAGAACGGCAGCGCAAAGATGGGGCAGGACCAGGAGTTTAAAATTTTTGTATTCTGTGCCCCTTACTGAAAGGGTCACTACACAGTAGCCACCGACGTCCGCTGACTGGGCTTTGGAAGCCAGAGAGATCCGATGTCGCGTCGGCAGGACCGGGAGAGAGTAACTCCGCACCGTGTCGGGGTGGATAAAGCTTTCCGTGCTCCCGCTGTCAAAAAGGCAGGTAGTGGCGCGGCCGTTTACCTTAATGTCCATCATGGACCTGGACAGTTGATGAGGGAGAGATTGGTCCAGCGTCACGGAGGCCAGCGTATGGTCGAGCGAGTCGATGTGGTCGTCAGATGAGGCGGTGGTTGAGTCCGGGTCCCCCATGGTTGAAGTTGGAGACGTCCGAGATGGCGGACAAAATGGCGGCGCCCATGGTCCCGATCCCCATGCGGCTGGGGGAGCCCAAGATGGCGGACAAGATGGCTGCCCCCACGGTTCACACGCGGCGCTGCTGACGTTAGCGGTTTTACCTTTGCAGGCGCTGACATAGTGTCCTTTCTTCCCGCAGCCGGAGCAGGTAGCGTTTCTCGCCGGGCAGCGTGCTCTGGGGTGTTTTGCCTGGCCACAAAAATAACATTTCTGTGCCTTGGACATCGCAGCAGCAGTTGAAGGTGGCGGTCCCATGACCCAAGGTTGTGGTGTCCACGTTGCGGAGCGGTTAGGGGAGAAGGTGTCCATATTCCTGTGGGCCGCGTCGAGCGAGAGCGCGAGGGACACTGCCTTTCTCAGGTCCATTTCTCCCTTTTCCAACAGTCTCTGCCGGGAGTAGTCGGACCTTAGACCCGCAACGAAAGCATCTCGGATCAGTCCCTCCGTGTGTGCTGCGGCTGATGCTTCTTTGCAGTCGCAGCCTCGGCCGAGTATCCGTAGTGCCCGTAGGAAGGCCTCCACCGATTCCCTGGGCTGCTGTCTGTGGGATCTTAAGAGGTGCCGGGCATAGACCGTATTTACCAGGCGTGCGTATTGCCCTTTTAGCAGACCGATAGCCGCCGCGTAGGTCGTCGCGTCCTGGATTATTGTATAAACTTGGTGGCTCACCTTTGAGGCCAGGATTTCCAACTTGTTTTCGTCCAGGGTCACAGTTGAGGCTTGCAGGTAGGCCTCGAAGCAACGCAGCCAATGCGCGAATTTGGTAGCCGAACCCGCCTCTTGGGGGTCTAGGTCTAGGCATGTTGGTCTGAGGGCTCGCAGCAGCTCCTGTTGCTCAGCGTTTGGTGCAGCAGCTCCTGTTGTTCAGCGTTTGGTGCAGCAGCCTGCTGTTCAGCGTTTGGTGCAGCAGCCTGCTGTTCAGCAAATGTCAACATTTTGTTTTTGCTAATAAAATTGATGCGCTATCAATTACTCATAAAAGACTGAGAGTTAAGAGAGTAACTAAAGGCTTTTATTAGCAAAGAACAGAGCATGCCTCTCGTGGTTGACTGGGTTCCAAGAAGGCAGGGGGCTGCAGGTCAATCACCTTTATACCTGGGCCTGTGTGGGTGGAGCCAGCCGAGACATGTTGAGGCATGCATAGGTACAACAGTGTGTATCAACAACAACAACAACAACAGTGGTTTACCACTGTCCTACATTGCGCAATCTGAATAGTAATATGAAGAATACATTCTGTCACCAGCCCGAGTGAAGAGCAGCATTAGGTGAAAACCATTTCACTCTTGACTTAGAGGCGCTCAAGAAATGGCGATGTTGTAAACACTATGGGGGTAATTTTAACCCCTAAAAACGGGTGGGTTGGGGTCGGGTAAGATGTAAAAAATATTAAATCTCAAACCCGACCCCAACCTGCCCACTTTCGGGCTTAACGCAGGCGGGACAGGGGCCGGGCTGGCCTTTTAACTATTAATGAGGCTAGGCGCCTCATATTTAACCTGTTTTACAGGTTTAACCCTGGATGGCAGGAGTTCTTCCTTCTGTAGGGGATGGCTTGTGCCCAGTCAGTTGTGCCCCTGACTGCCTGTGAGCGGTTCAAATTGCTCCCACACCCCTGGGTTCTAGACACCGGACTTAGGAACTGGCGGCGATACAGAAAATTGAGTAGACAAGTGGTTTGGTGTAAGAAAACCAAGATTTTATTAAAACAGAATAAAACACAGTCTTATGAGAAGTTACTGGTATAAAATACAGGCATAAACAATTACACTTATACAGAGAATGGGGAACACACGGCACATCGAGGGAAACCAACTACATTAACAATCCCCTTATCCCACCCCCTGTACCTAACTAGATTAAGCTATGAGGGGCCAGGAATTCATGCTCACCAATCAAAACCTGTTGCTTTAACAGTTGCGAGTTTTGAGGTTTGGTCTCGTGTCCTTTGGGGTACTCCGTCACCACGTGGTCTCAGGGCGCGGTGCTGGAGTTGTTGCTGCGACACACCTGCCCTCTCCTCAGCTACCATCATCGTCTCGTCGCGATGGGTTCTCTTCTTCTTCTCCCTCGGGCGGTCGTCGGCGGTAACGTTGCGGTCATGGGGTGGTTGGCGGTTTTACTGCTTGTTTGATTTTACTACCCAAGCGTCTAACGGCAGCTTATTCGCAGTGTTTAATAGCCAACTTATTCTCACTGTCCATACATACATACACTGCTAAATTCTTCTCCAAACGCCAGCTTATAACTAGGCGTTTGGTTTTTACCAATGCGTCTTCTGCTGCCCTTCTCTGCTCTCATTGGGTCTTTACCTTCTTCTTCGTCTCGTTTTGTTTCATCTCATTTCGTGGCCCGTGTGTCCTGTATGACTTTGAACTCGGGTCTCGTTCCCCTCCCGCGTTTGGTATGGATGTCCTTGGTTGTAAAAAAAATGCGGGGAGTGAGAAGAGAACCCACAACAAGGCCAGGGCACGAGTACGAGCGGCAGCAGCCCAAGACCGAACAAGAGGTCAGAGTCAAGAGCGATTGCTACTGATGGGCCTCCAATTATACTCGTTTCTTCCACTCCTTATCTGTGTGCCAAATCAGGTCAGTCCATTGTTTAACTTTTGGCGGGCTGTTTTAAATGATTATACCAATCTAAGTTAACTGGCTTTAGATGGCCGTTTATCGCACCTGATGGCCCCGATGTCCAGATTGTATTGTCATTAATGCATTTTAATCGGCTTGTCCAGCCTTGGTGGCTCCCTTGAGCTATTTCCGATTATTTATGTGGACAAACTAATGGTTTATGCTTAGGCCTAATTGGGCTTGATCTGTTTCGACTTGACGCAATGCATATTCAATGTTTGCCTAGCTGTCTGGCTTTTCAAATGCAAAGGGGGAGAAATTCAGTAGTTTGCACCACCCATTAGCGCCTTAAGAGGGCGCTAAGTGGGTTGCAAGCCAACTGGTGCCCGGGCGCGGCACTGCCCATGCCTCCCGCTAAATTCCGCGGGACCTTAGTGATGGCACTAACCGTTAGCGCTGCGCCACTGCAGATGACATCATTGGTGTGCGCAGCGCCCCGCTGATGCCCCGGCCATGATACTTGGCAGCGCCCCCTGATTTACCACCGGACGCTATGTCCGACGGGTTCAGGGGGGGCCTACCTGCGGCCGGGGAGGCACAAATTAGAGGCAAGGTGCGGGGCAGCCATTTTTGTTGTTGGCCGCCTGGCAGCACCTGCCTGCGCTCCTGTCCCCGGCCTCCTGAACCCCCCACGGAGTGTCGGCTGCTCTCCAAGAGCCCAGCACTTCTCTTCGGTGCCGGGCTCTTTTGCCTGCACTCCCGATCTTCGGGGGCCCAGCTGGGCCCCAGATCGTGCTGCACAAGGCCCCCCCCCTTTAAGAAGGGGAGGAAGGCCTGCAATACCGCAGCACGATGTGCCGCAGCGTGTGGTGCTGTGGCACGTAGCACCACGATATTCACTCGCTGCGCCCCAAGAGGGATGCAGGGCGCCTCCAGTAGCGCCGCACTTCCCTTTGGGGCACAACCACTCAATTTCCGGTGCGGGGGCACGAATGTTTCCGGGGTGCTACTTTTAGTGCCCTGGCGAGGCTGGCGCCCCAAACAGGGCTATACTCAATTTCTCCCCCCAAGTCCTTCTCACAGAAATGCATTTTAAGTTTCGATTTCCCAAAGCTGCCTGCTTGTGCTGCAGAAAATCTTACAGGCTTTTGGTCACGAGGTGCGGATGCCATCTTTTTGGGTGCCCTTTTTAAAAATTGTCCATACAGGGTCCCTTTTATTAATAACCTTGGGGGAATGTGGGCATTTTGAGAACCTTACACTCCCCCCTGTGATACTAAAACTTGCTTGAAGTATCATCCTTACAAGGTGAGCAAAATTTCTGACCCTCCATAGTCGACCTTCCCCTGTAATTACCTACCTAACATACCAACGACACATGCACTTCCCATTCCGTGAAAATGTAGTGTACATAAGTATACATAGAATAATTACAGTCTTTTACATGCATCCAAGCATGGAGGGGGTCCAACACCCCTGCACCACTTGGTACACATATATCTTTATTAACAACGCGTCGCAAAATCTTTATTAAAAACAACAAAACAGAAAAACAACAATCTTTAATCAAAAATACAAAAAATTCAAACAGGTACATCTCCCTCCACCTTCACATAATGTTCCTTCCAGATCCTCTGGTTTCGGAATTCTAGTATCTGACCTTTTCCCTTGCACTGAATGCAGACTAGATACAACACTATCCCTAACTGGCAAACCACGAGAATGTGGGAAGCCAGTCTGATCCACGAAGGGACCTCTATGTTATTGAAAATGTCCCACCAGGGTGGAATCACAATATCCAATATCTTAGCACCTATCTCTACTGTTTTCTGCTCTAGAGTGTAAAAATGTTTCTGTGAAACTATAACGGCTTTGAGTATTTTGGTAAGGTGTTCTGGGAGAGGGGGAATTTCGTAGCCAAAATGCGCTACATACTTCTGCAGGTTGGTAAAATTCTCCTTTGCAGTGAGGTGAACAGTGGAGGGTTCAGGAATGGGGACAATTCATTCCTGGGCCACTTGAACTTCTGCCTCAGGTTTAAAACAGAAACTGCTGTCACTAACCGGACTCCAGCTATGCTGTCCATGCTGGTAGTGGGACGCAACTGTGGTGATGCAATATGTCCCACCTATATATGCTACCTGCGGGGGAACATGGCCTTGTGCCATTGCCTCCATGGTACAATTTATAGGTTTTGTGCCAGCAGCTCTGAACCCACACTGCGGTTTTGAATAGGCATTCAAGTGCTGGGGACACAGGATTATGTGTGATCCCCGGCTCCGGCACCCTGAGAGGTCAGTACCTGTCACAGCGTGCTCCCACTTTATGACGTAAGGTGGGACCGCTGTGAAACGAATGTGTGCACCCCCTTGAATGACTCCAATGTTCTCAACCCTGTATACCGGTGCGGGTCAGGCTGTCCTACCCATGACCGGCATCCTAACTACTACTCCCATGATCGTGTGGTTGGATGTCCACAATCCACTGGGACTGGGTAGGCCTCGGAGGCTAGCCTGAGTTGGCACGGGCTTAATGCATTTTCAAATGGATGGAGGGCTGCGAGGTGCTTGTTGCTGATCCAGGAGGGGACTAAACCCTGTTTAAAATCCTCCAGATTACTGCGGCCCCCGCCCAGCAACCACGCCCCATACAGCACGCACACCTCATTCTGCACAGCCTGGTCCGAAGCATTTCTGTCCTCCCTTATGAGGGCATTTACGGTCTTTGCGTGTTTTTCCAACTCCGCTATAATCTCTTTTAAATGGACCGTCATGGCCTGGTCCTCATGCAACTCCAAGCCCACTACTTTGTTCTCATCCATCAAGATTTTCTTTAACTGAGTTTTTAAACCGTTTATCTGGGTCTGTAGCTCTATTTCGCCCAGACTGTTGGTGACAGAGGACCCAGTATTAAATGCAGCAAAAACATAATTCCATGCTTCCCTTCTTTGTCTCCCTGCACTACCCAAAAACTTGTGGGGTGTGGTGTACAGTTCGGTTTTGTCGACATTGGCGAAATCGAACTCATAAAATTTCTTGAACATGTCCTTTAATAGGGCCTGGTATAGCTGCTCTGTTTCTTTGGGACACCACTCCGGTAAATGTACCTCGGTGAGATTTAAAATCACGGAGGCTACCGCGTAGTGTACCCCCTGGTACAGCACCTGATCTGTAGGCACTAGTACCAGCCCATTCCCTGGTCCCTTGTTGGTGGTGGGGCACCCCTCTCTGGGTAATCTCACTGCCTGCACCATGGGCAGGGGCTTTCGGGGGCGGGTCACAAGTTCAGTGGCATTGACTGGGATCGGGGAGAATGGGACTGCGCATGCCTTCAGGCTGGTATCCCACTTCATCCCCTCCCCGGCATCTTGCCACTGTCGGTGGAAAATGATAGATATGCTTGCAGGGCAGACCCCCTCTGACCCCCACATACAAATATAAATCCCTTGATCCGGCTCCCACCACTTGTCCCAACACACACTTAATCCCCCGTGAGTCCCTGTAATCGCCCGGTGGGTGTAGTTCCCCAACCGTTCCCACTCGACTGCGGGATTTCTCATATCTTTGCTCAGCTTTCTGAGCCACCACCACCTATCCAAAGGAATGTGTCCTTTGCACGTTAAACATACACGCTTCCCTACGGTGACGCTAACCCATGTTGTAACGACCCGTACCCTGGGGCACAGGAGTGAGGCCTCCCCGTACGTGAACCTGGTCTGGCTGGAGTACTGAGACAAATTAGGCCCCAGCCACCCTGGCTACCTTCCCTCGTGGACGTAGACGGCGATCTCCTCCACATCCCGTTCACCGCTTCCGTCGGTCACTATTGGTGCTCTATCTCCCGAGCACCCATAGATGTGGGATTCCTCCACGTCGCCCCTCCTTCCAAGGCTCAGTCCTATCAGGGTGAGTAGGATTATGCTCCCTTTCATCCCGAAAGTCTTTCTGCAACAGATACAAAAACATGCAGCCAGGTCCCCAAGAGACCTCGACTCAAATACACACTCTCTTAGCAGATTACGACTTAATTAAAACTACCTTACTTAACTTAAGCTTAACACCTAAATTTAACAATAACCAAAACTTAAATTACCTAGACTATGTACATCCGCCGCCCGTCTCCGGGCGGCCAGACTAATTCCTGGTTAGGCTGCGGCACACCGCTCCCTCCGGCATGGCCGCACCGTCCTGCACTGTTGGTCCCTCACCGCCCGTGGCTGCTGGCTGGGGACCTCTGTCCTTGGACTTCCCCCTGACTCGGGAGGCTGTCCCTTTAAACTGGGGAGCTGGTGACCATGGCTTTCTTGACTGGGGCGTCCGTGGGGACCTTCTAGGGATTTTGGCGGATGGGGTTTTCTTGGCCGATGGGCCTTTAACCCGGACCGCTGCTCCCTCCGGCGTGGTCTGTGGGCTTACCACTACCGCTGGCTGGGGATCTTCCCCCTTAGGCTTGACCTCTCCTGAACCTGGGCTAGGGGCAGGTAACTCTTCGCAGCCAGTTGCTGCAGGCTGAGATTCTCTGCCCCCAGGTCCCAAAACTGGGTCCGGGGCGGGGTTTTCGACCTCAGGTCCCTCCTCCTCTACACCTGGGTTAGGGGTGTAGGGGGGCATCCTTTACCTGGTTTATGGTAATTTACCTTCCTTTACCTGGTTTACGGTAATTCACCTGGTCAGGCAGCTTTTTGCTGCTGCACTCTGACCAATCCCAATCAGCGGTTTCGAATCGTTAAACCCACCCTTCTAGTTCTGACTGGAGGAACTTATAATTAATGATATATTAAAATGGACAAATGGTCTGGATGTGAGAAAGTCAAATTTTATTAAACAAAAGAAACTACACCACACGATTAAAGTAATCACTGTAAAATTGCTTAAATAGGGGAGGGAAAGAAACGGACACAACGAGGGAAAAAACGACTAAAATAACAATTCTTAACTAAATCCCCACTTTACCCCCACCCCTAAGCCTACCCTAAGTTGCCTTGTGGAAGGCCAGAAAAATATATGCTCACCACTATAGTGCCAGCTCCGTGTCCCACGAGATCTTCACTGCCCTGAAGTAAAGAAACACCCCAGTGTTTTAAAAGTAAACTGCTGGTGTTCTTACTTCTTCAGACAGACTCCCACACTGTAGAGGGCACATGGAGGCAAGCCAGAGAGAGAGAGAGAGAGAGAGGCCTCTGAGAAGCTATCTCTATATACCCCAATTTTGGGGCCGAAATGTTCACGCCCACATCCGGAGTTTTCTGGGCTAAAACAAAGGGATCCAAACCGTCCCCTTGTCTGGGATGGGTTTGAATAAAGTTGCCATTGTCTGTGATGGCTGTCGATAAAACTGCAGGGGTTTTGAATGTGTCTTCATTCTGGGGCCGAAATGTTCCCGCCCACATCCGGAGTTTTCTGGGCTAACAAAAGGGATACAACTGTCCCTATTGTCTAGTAATGGGTGATTCAAACCCATTCATTCTTAAACTGTTCCTTTTCTTAATCTAAAAAAGTCTCTTCCGTAGTTTAGGTGTGTTTCATTGTGTGTGATGGGTTTTGAATGGAGTTGGATTACTATGTAAACAGAAACCCATTCTCTTGTCATTGAAACTGCAGTCTCAAGTGGTTTAATCCCTTATGCAAACATCCTTGCAGTAGTTTCCTGTAAACAAACATCGATTGTCTCTGCTGGGAGGGGCTTCCTGAACTGCCTTTGATTGGCAGATTCAAATGGGCTACTCCCCAGTGTAAACAAGCAGCTGTAGGCTACCTGACCCTCCCAAATACCACAGGGTGATTGACAGCTCGGGCCCCATTCAAATGCTAATGGCCTGTCCTTTTTCCTGCTGAAAATTTTGTTTCAAAACTCAAAAGTACATCTTTATTTTTTTAATAAAATGTACTATCTTTAAAGTGTGCGATTTTCACAAAGTCCTTTGATTCTGGTGTCCAAATGCTGCTTAGCTCACGGGCTACTTAACGCAGCCTTTTGCGGTTCTGGGCACATTTAAAAAACCCAGAGATAATTTAAATTCTACAAGTCTTCGTCCACGATGTGGATTAATATTTCCCGATCTTCGGAGGCTGAGGGGATTTTGCGAACCCCTACAGGGGCGGGGTCTTCACCCTCGGGTCCATCCTCCTCTAGATCCCAGAAGAGTGGGGGAGTGTCCCAATTGGTGGGCGGGATGGCCCCTCCCCTTAAACAAGCCACAGCACCTGCCTGTGCTGTCTGTGAACTCGCTCCTGCTGCAGGCCGAGGATCTCTATCCTCAGGCCCTACCCCAACTGGTTGTTTTCTCCTCTCAGGTTTAAACAGTTTGCACTGATTAATGTGAAACCATTTTGTGCGCCGAGGCATCTTAATGGTGTATACCATGGGGCTGGCTTTATTTACAATGCTGTAGGGCTCCATGTATAATGGTTCCAGACTCCCTACCCGGGCATAGTTCCTTACCATGATCTGATCTCCTACCTCCCACTCGTGGTGTTTTCGGGGTTCAAGCAGCAATCGGTTACTCCGATGCTGTCTTCCCATGTTCCCAGCCGCCTGCTCGTGGACCTGTTTAAGGTGCTCAAAGAGGTTTCAGGCGAACCTCTCCCGGTCTATCTCTCTGAGCTGACCCTCTGTGAGCATGGGTGGGGTTCCGCATAACCCTGCCAGTCATCAGCTCGTACGGGGAGTACCCCGTGCTTTTCGACTGGTTGGCCCGGATCCCCATCAGAACCAACGGTAGGACCTCGGCCCATTTCCGGGGCGAGTCCACCGTCTCCTTCCTCAACCTTTCTTTTAAGGTCCTATTCATTCTTTCCACAATCCCTGATGACTGTGGGTTGTGGGCCACGTGCCACTTCCCCTCGATGCCTACCAGCATAAGGGTATTCTGCATCACCTGTCCAGTGAAGTGACTCCCTTGGTCGGACTCCACATACTGTGGTAATCCCCACCGCGAGAACACCTCCCGGACCAGGATCCTGGCAGTACCCAGAGCTGTGGCTGTTCTACAGGGGAAGGCCTCTACCCATTTTGTGAACACATCTACCAGGACTAGGCAGTACTTATAGCCTCCCTGGGCGGTGGGCAGGGGCCCGATGTAGTCGACCTGTATCGACTGCCATGGTCCCTCTACCCTCCTGATGTGTCCCATGGGTACCTTCCTTTTTGGAGGTCAGGGTTATTAGCAGCACACACAAGACAGCTGGCACAGAACTCGCGGACATCTTCCCTGAGTCCCGGCCACCATCCCGCCTGTTCTACCCACTGCCAGGTGGTCTCAGGCCCGGGGTGTCCCGCTCCTGGACCCTCATGGGCCAGTTGAAGGAATTCCCTCCGGTGCTGCCATGGCACACCCACTGTTCCCCCCGGAACAGCATGCCCTCTTTGACGGAGAGGGTTGCTGTGTCGTACGGACCCTCTACCCTTTTTCCCTCAGTCACCGCACTAAGGACTGCCTTGAGGACGGGGTCTTGGGCTTGGACCGTCTTAAGGTCCAGGGCTAACACTATCCCTGCACTCCCTTGGGTCCCGTCCCTACCTCTGACTGCCACCAAGGGTCTGGACCCATACGGGTCCCAGAAAGTGCCTGTGCGGGCACCCTCCTTGGCGAGCATGTCAGCCTGCTGGTTGCCTTGACTGCGGGGTTCTGTGGAGGAATGGGCTTTCACCTTGTGGATGAAAATCTCCCCTTCCTACCCCACTGCTGCTAAGATTTTCTCCAGCAGGGGTTTTACTGTGAGGGGTCTCCAGTCGGCGGAGGTGTATCCGCGGCGGGACCAGATGGCCAGGTACTCTGTACACAAATTGCACGTAAACATGCTGTCCGAGCAAATCGTGTATGGGGTAGGGAAGATTTCGGGGTGTGTAACGACATACACTACCGCAGATAGTCCAGCCTGCTGGGCGCTCATGGTGCTGGGGAGCTTAATCGCCAGGGCAATGTTTGCCGCTGGGTCATAAACTCCACACCCCGTGAAACGCTCACCAGCAGATACCGTGCTGGAACCGTCTACATAGATCTCGCGGCCCGTGGGATGTATCCCGGCCCGTAAACCTATGTTCACTTCCCAAACCCCTTCAATTGAACACCGGTGGGCTGCGAGCTCTGGCTCGCAGCGACCCTTTACCTTAAGATCCATCTGTGAGAGGAGCATGGTCCAGCGGGCAATGCAGGCACTGCTCACTGTTCCATCCTTGATCCTCCCATCCAGAAGCATCTGGGTGGGTGTGTGATGGGTGAGGAGGGTGATGGGAGAGGTACCTGTGAAGATCAGTGATCTCTTCACAGCCCAATGTGTGGCCAAAAGGTGTCGCTCACAGTTGGAGTAACTCCTCTCCACATCCGTGAGTATCCTGGAGGAGTAGACCACCGGCCTCAGCCGGCCGTGCCGCTCTTGGAGCAACACAGCAATCAGGCTGTCCCCGCTGGCTGCTACCTCCAGGAAAAGCTCTTTGCCCCCATCTATGGCCCCTAGAGCTGGTGCGGTCTGCTAGTCTTTCTTGAGCCTGACAAATGCTGCCTGGCAACCCTCATCCCAAAGCCACTCCACTCCCTTGTGTAGGAGTCGGAGCAGAGGGGCCGCTGTGGCTGCATAGTCCTCAATAAAGTCTCTGCAGTACCCGGTTAGCTCTAGAAATGACCTCGCACCCGTTACTGTGTTGGGGACCGGTAACTCTTGTACCACTTCCCTTCTAGCCTTATCTATGGCCCTTTCCCCAGCGTGTATGGTCAGGCCCAGGACTTTCACCTCCTGCTGGCCGATCTGCGCTTTCTTGGAGTTTACCTTGAAACCCTTCTGCCCGAGCAGCTCCAGCAGTTCGGCCAATAGTGGGCCATGCTCCTCTTTCGAATCAGTGAACAGAAGCAGGTCATCCACATATTGGACCAACTGTCTGGGCTGGCTAAAATCCTTTAAACTGTTTGCCATACACTGATGGAAAATGCTGGGGCTGTTGTGGAAGCCCTGAGGCAAGCAGTTCCACGTGTACTGTTTCCCCTTAAACGTAAAGGCAAACTTGTACTGATCCTCCCTCCTTAAAGGGATGGACCAAAACCCGTTGGAAATGTCCAGCACCGTGAACGTGGTCGCGGATGCTGGGATAAGAACATAAGAACATAAGAAATAGGAGCAGGAGTAGGCCAATCGGCCCCTCAAGCCTGCTCCACCATTCAATAAGATCATGGCTGATCTGATCCTAACCGCCAATCCACTATCACAGAACCATCTCCTGAATCTAACAGAATTAGACACACGAAATAGGAGCAGGATCAGGCTACACGGCCCCTGGGCCCGCTCCGCTACCCACAGGGCCATGACTGATCCGAACCTAGACTCATGTCCAAATTCCTGCCCGCTCCCCGTAACCCTTAATTCCCTTTACTTCTAGGAAACTGTCTATTTCTGTTTTAAATTTATGTAATGATGTAGCTTCTACAGCTTTTTGGGGCATCATATTCCATGGACCTACCACCCTCTGAGTGAAGTAATTCCTCCTCATCTCAGTTTTGAAAGAGCAGCCCCTTATTTTAAGACTATGCCCCCTAGTTCTAGTTTCACCCATCATCGGGAACATCTTCCCTGCATCCACCCGATCCAACCCCTTCACAATCTTATATGTTTCAATAAGATCGCCTCTCATTCTTCTGAACTCCAATGAGTAGAGTCCCAATCTGCTCAACCTCTCCTCATATGTCCATCCCCTCATCCCCGGGATTAACCGAGTGAACCTTCTTTGTACTGACTCGAGAGCAAGTATGTCCTTTCTTAAGTATGGACACCAAAACTGTACGCAGTATTCCAGGTGCGGTCTCACCAATACCTTGTACAACTGAAGCAATACCTCCCAATTTTTATATTCTATCCCCCTAGCAATGAAAGCCAACATTCCATTGGCCTTCTTAATCACTTGCTGCACCTGCATACTAACCTTTTGAGTTTTGTGCACCAGGACCCCCAGATCCCTTTGTACTTCAGTACTTTCCAGTTTCTTACCATTAAGATAATAACTTGCTCTACGATTTTTCCTGCCAAAGTGCATAACCTCACACTTTCCAGTATTGTATTCCATCTGCCAAACTCTGCCCACTTACTTAGCCTGTCTATGTCCCCTTGAAGGTTTTTTATGTCCTCCTCACTCACTTTCCCCCCCATCTTAGTATCATCTGCAAACTTTGATATGTTACACTCGGTCCCCTCCTCCAAATCGTTAATATAGATTGTAAAGAGTTGGGGACCCAGCACTGACCCCTGCGGAACACCACTAGTTACTGATTGCCAGTCTGAGAATGAACCATTTATCCCAACTCTCTGCCTTCTGTTAGATAGCCAATCCTCTATCCATGCCAGAATATTACCCCCAATCCCGTGATTTTTTATCTTAAGCAATAATCTTTTGTGTGGCACCTTGTCAAATGCCTTTTGGAAGTCTAAATACACTACGTCCACTGGTTCCCCTTTAGCCACCCTATATGTTACTTCCTCAAAGAACTCCAGCAAATTTGTCAAACATGACTTCCCCTTCATAAAACCATGCTGACTTTGTCCTATTAAATTATGATTATCCAAATGTCCTGTTACTGTCTCCTTAATAATGGACTCCAAAATTTTACCTACCACAGATGTTAGGCTAACTGGTCTATAGTTTCCAGCCTTCTGTCTACTGCCCTTTTTAAATAAGGGTGTTACATTAGCAGTTTTCCAGTCTGCCGGGACCTTTGCCGAGTCCAGGGAGTTTTGGAAAATTATTACCAATGCATCCACAATCCCTACCGCCACTTCCCTCAAGACCCTAGGATGTAAGCCGTCAGGTCCAGGTGATTTATCCGCCTTGAGTCCCATTATTTTACCGAGTACCACTTCCTTAGTGATTTTGATCGTGTTTAGCTCCTCCCCCCCTTTAGCCCCCTGTTTGTCCAGTGTTGGGATATTCTTAGTGTCTTCTACTGTAAAGACTGATGTAAAATATTCATTCAGTGTTTTTGCCATCTCCATATTTCCCACCATTAATTTCCCGGTCTCATCCTCTAAGGGACCAACACTTACTTTAGCCACCCTTTTTCTTTTTATATAACTATAAAAACTCTTACTATCTGTTTTTATATTTTTTGCTAATTTACTTTCATAATCTATCTTCCCTTTCTTAATCAATCTCTTTGTTATTTTTTGCTGTCTTTTAAAGTTTTCCCAATCCTCTATCCTCCCACTAGATTTGGCTACCTTATATGCCCTTGTTTTTAGTCGAATACTATCCTTAATTTCTTTACTTAGCCATGGATGGCTATCTTTTCTTTTACACCCTTTTCTTCTCAGTGGAATATATATTTTTGGAAGTTGTAAAATAACTCCTTAAATGTACACCACTGATCATGTATCGTCTTACCCTTTAATCTATTTTCCCAATCCACTCTACTCAATTCCGCTCTCATACCTTCATAGTCTCCTTTATTCAAGCTTAGCACGCTTGTTTGAGATCCAACCTTCTCACCCTCTAATTGAATATGGAATTCAACCATGTTATGGTCACTCATTCCAAGGGGATCCTTTACTAGGACATTTTTAATTAATCCTGTCTCGTTACACAGGACCAGATCTAAGGTTGCTTGCCCCCTGGTCGGTTCAGTTACATACTGCTCAAGAAAGCCATCCCTAATACACTCAATGAACTCATCCTCAAGGCAGCCCTGCCCAATTTGATTTGTCCAATTAACATGATAGTTAAAATCCCCCATAATTATAGATGTTCCCTTATTACAAGCCTCAACTATTTCCTGATTGATACTCCGTCCAACAGAGTTGCCACAGTTCGGAGGCCTATAGACTACGCCCACTAGTGTTTTATTCCCCTTATTATTCCTTACCTCCACCCAAACTGTTTCATTGTCCTGATCTTTTGACCCAATATCATTTCTATTACAGTGATTCCTTCCTTTATCAACATAGCCACCCCACCTCCCCTTCCTTCCTGCCTGTCCTTCCTGATCGTTAAATAACCTGGTATGTTTAATTCCCAGGCATTGTCACCCTGCAGCCATGTTTCTGTAATGGCCACAAGATCATACCCATATGTAGTTATTATTTGTTCCATTAACTCATCTATTTTGTTACGAATGCTACATGCATTCAGATAGAGAACTTTCAAAGATGTTTTGTGACGCTTAGTTCCTGCTTTTGCCCTTTTTATTACTTTACCTTTTACTCCATACCTTCTGCCCCTTCCTGACCTGCTCTGGTTTTTAATTTCCCCACTGCTACCTAAGTCTATGACCTTCTCTGTTGTCATTTGTATTATTTGCTCTCTAGGAACCTCCCCCCCACTAGTTAGTTTAAAGCCCTCTCTACAGCCCTAGTTATATGATCCGCCAGGACTCTAGTCCCAGCACTGGCCAAGTGAAGCCCATCCCAACGGAACAGCTCCCTCCTGCCCCAGTACTAGTGCCAGTGTCCCAGGAAGCAAAACCCATTTCTCCCACACCAGTCTTTGAGCCACGCATTTAACTCTCTAATTTTATTTGTCCTAGCCAAATTCTCTCGTGGCTCAGGTAATAATCCAGAAATTATTACCCTTGTGGTTCTGCTTTTTAATTTGGCCCCTAGCTGCTCAAACTCCCTCAGCAGAACCTCCTTCCTTGTCCTATCTATGTCGTTGGTACCAACATGGACCACGACAACTGGATCCTCCCCCTCCCACTCCAAGTCTCGCTCTCGGCTGCAGAGAACTCTATCTATCCCCCTAACGATACTATCCCCTACCACTACAACATTTCTTTTAACTCCTCCCACTTGAATGGCCCCCTGCTCCACAGTGCTGTGGCCAGGTTGCTCATCCTACCCGCAGTCCCTGTTCCCATCCTCACAGGGAGTAAGAGCCTCGAACCTGTTGGACAAGTGCAAGGGCTGCGGCTCCTCCAACACTACCTCCTGGATCCCCGTACCTGCCTCACTTCTAGTCACACCATCCTGACCCTGGCCACGGACTACATCTGAATTAATTAATCTAATTGGTGTGAATACCTCCTGATACACAGAGTCCAGGTAACTCCCCCCCTCCTTGATGTGTCTCAGTGTTTGAAGCTCGGACTCCAGCTCTTCAACACTGAGCCGGAATTCCTCGAGCAGCCAACACTTACTGCAAATGTGATCACCGTGAGCATCAATGGTGTCCACCAGCTCCCACATATTGCAGCAGCAACACATCGCCTGATCTCCCATTCTATGTAATTAATTAAATGTATTAATATTATTCTTAAATACCCTCTGCCTCGATTCTAGATGGTGAATATCACACCTTAGAAACTATAATCCAAAGAGATTTAAGCTTAAAAAGGGAGAAATACTTACCAACCAATCACTTACCCGGTTTCTGGTGACGTCACACTTGGATTACTTTTTACCTCTCTCCTTCCCTCTGAGTCCCCAGACTGGAGATTGGTAAACCCTCCTGGTCTCTGGGGCCTTTTATAGCCCCGCTCTGCCGCTGAAATTCCCGCCGACGCTGTGAGGCCTTACCTGGTCTCTGGGGCCTTTTATAGCCCCACTCTGCTGCTCGAGATTCCCGCCGACGCTGTGAGGCCTTACCTGGTCTCTGGGACTTTTATAGCCCCGCTCTGCCACTCAAGATTCCCGCCGACGCACTGAGGCCTTACCTGGTCTCTGGGGCCTTTTATAGCCCCGCTGCTGCTGCTGAAACACCTGCTGACGCACTGAGGCCTTACCTGGTCTCTGAGACTTTTATAGCCCCGCTGCTGCTGCTGAAACACCCGCCGATGCACTGAGGCCTTCCCTGGTCTCTGGGGCCTTTTATAGCCCCGCTCTGCCGCTCGAGATTCCCGCCGACGCTGTGAGGCCTTACCTGGTCTCTGGGGCCTTTTATAGCCCTGCTCTGCCGCTCGAGATTCCCGCCGACGCTGTGAGGCCTTACCTGGTGTCTGGGACTTTTATAGCCCCGCTCTGCCGCTCGAGATTCCCACCGATGCTGTGAGGCCTTACCTGGTCTCTGGGGCCTTTTATAGCCCCGCTCCACTGCTCGAGATTCCCGCTGACGCTGTGAGGCCTTACCTGGTCTCTGGGACTTTTATAGCCCCGCTCTGCCGCTCAGGATTCCCGCCGACGCTGTCGGGATACTTCCTTTCAGGTCGACAACTGCTGCTACCGTGGGTGCACAGGCTGGGATGCTACTATTGAGCACCCAATAGTCCACCGTGGCCCTCCAGGAATTGTCTAGCTTTCTAACCGGCCACAATGGAGAGTTTACGTGGGTGGCTATTGGCCTTAGAACTCCCTGCTGTACTAACGAGGACATGGCTGCTTCCATGTCCGGCTCCGCTTCCCTGGGGAAGTTATACTGTTTCTGTGGTCGGGCCATGGGGTCCCCATCTACGCTGACCTCAAACCCGTTGACCCTCCCGCAGTCGCGCTTGTGTGTGGCAAATGTGGCCAGGTGGGCCTGCACAAATGCCAGGAACTCCTGTGGGGTGTTACTGACCATAAGCTCGAGGTTATAACCCTCTTTGGGCTTCATGGTGCATAGGGTTTACTACTATCTCGCCATCCTTTCCTTTACTTGCCCCCTATAGGCAATGATTCCTCAAATCTACTAGGATCCCGTGTGTCGTGTATTGATTGCGAGTTTGACACCAGTCAATACGGTAATGTAATGTGCGAGTTTGACACCAGTAAATACGGTAATGTAATGTGCATTGCATTGTGGGAATTAACCGTAAAAAACGGCAGTCAGCCATTTTACACAATAAAGTGAACATCGCAGTTATGAGCCTGTCTGCCTGATTCTATGCTTTATTGCGTTCATACAACACCGTGGCCTACAATAAAGTCGGCCCCCAGGACCCCTCTTCCACCCTCCACTTCCCATTTCATCAGGACACAGGTCCAGTTGGAGCGGAGCGGTCCTAACCGAATGGCGAGCGGGATGGAAAACGAGCCGGCCTGTTCTTTGCCTGTGAACCCCGACAGACTGTATGGGACCCCGTTAGATAGAGGCAAGGTGGTGGGGTTAGCTGAATGGACCACGGTGAATGATGCCCCCGTGTCCAACAGATAGGTCCCTGTCACCTTTTCCACCTCCATCTCCACGAGGGGTCTTTTCCATTCAACGTACTGGAGAGAACACAGGTAAACAGGCTGCACTGGCTCTAGTCATGGCTGTGGGTTGGATGGGGCTGATGGGGTCAGAGCACCAGTAGCGGCTGCTACTCTCCCGTGGCCAGTCAATAAGGATCTCATGGTGTCCAAGAATGACTTGACCGCTGCAGGAGGGATTCCCGCCTCTGCCTTTTGGGCTGGGGCCATGGAATTCTTTCCCTTGTTGTCTTTCCAAGGGTTTTTGCACTCCTTCCACCAATGACCATCCTTCCCGCACCCGTAACAATTCGTCTTTGGGTTGGGGGGGTTATTCCCTTCCTGGTGCCACTCTTTCCTACCCGGTCCGGGTTTTACCTCATGCACCTTCCCCTTGGGTCGGTGTGCATTGGTTCCCCTACCGTTTTTATAGGTTAGAGTCAACTGTCTGATCACCGTAAGTTCGGTGGTCTGGGGGTTCTTGGGGTCGAACCAGACTTCTGCCTTGGCCCGGACCTGTGGCAAGCTGTTTGCCACCAGGCAACGGAGCCAATGGGCCAGGGGATCCCCGTTCAGGAACACCCAGTTCGGCGTCCCCGGACAGGCACTCCGGTACACCAGCCATAACCAGTGCGCGAAAGCTTGCAGGGTTTCCCCTGCGAGCTGGACCGTCTTCTCCACACAGGAGAAAGGACTTCCCTCATTCATCCCCATGGCCTCTAGAACCACATCCCTGAGCTCCTCATACCTGCTCTGCCCCTTCTTACACTCGTCAGAGAGGGACTGAAGGAGACTACACTCCAGGGAGAATAGCAGCATTTTGGCCTGCTCAGCGCCGTCGCAGTCATTGACGCTGGCTGCCTGCTCTACTTCCCTGAAGTGGATCAAGGGGTCTCCCTTTTCGGAGAGCTTTGGGATATGGCTCACCATAGCCCTAAGCTGTTGGGTGCTATAGGGTAATACGAACTGGTTTTGGAGGGGTCCCTCATCGTCGCCATTGACGGGTGGGCCGAACCTTTGATGCCGCGCTGGGCACATCAGTCCCGTCTCCGACCTTCCTGGCGGGAGTTGCTCCGCCTCTGCTTCCACCTCTGGCTCCACCCCCCCCTTGCTGCCAGACCTCGCTAAAACCTGGCACTACGGGTGGTGGTCGTGAGGTCTCCTGTCCTTCAACCGGGTCGTCCCTGGGCACTACCGGTGATGTCTGAACTATCCTCCCCTCGTTCCCCATAAAATCCGCCTGACCTGCCTTTGGGCTTATAAGGCATACCATGTCTTTTGCCTTCCTGAGGGCCAGGCTCAGATTTTCTATCCGCTGCTTGCAGGGGCCGTGGTCTGCCCCCTCAAACCCCGGTTCGCTCGCTAGCTTATAAGCTGCCTTTACCTCCTGTACTTTCTCTTCCTGTTCCCTAACTTGCCTTGCCAAGCGGGCATTCTTCTCCCGCAACCTTAACTCATTTCCCTTGGCTTCGGTGACTTGGCACTGTAGGTATTCCAACTGGGCCTTGTGTTCTCCCATTAAATACAACCTCCCCTGATTCAGGGCCTGCAATGCTACCATTAACTTCTCCCCTGCTAGAGCCTTACCCTGGCTCTCCAGGGCTGACTCCTTTAACTCGGCTGCCTTTGGTGCAACGAGCCTGTCCAAAAGCTGGACCTGCTTTTTGAAACACATCAGCCAGACTGCCTTCTCTAAGGACTTGTTGTGTTCCTTTCCCTCTGTCCACTTAGCTGCTGCATCTACCGGACGCCCAGCCCTTAACAGACCACTTCTTCGTGATATTCACTTTGCTAAACACATAATCAGAAATCCTTTCCTCCATCATGGTTTGCTCATCTGAACCATTGTCTACTGTATCGCAACCCTGTTGCCGGTGTCCTGCCGCGGTCGCCATTTTCTGTAGGGGGTGGCGTGTGCCCAGTCAGTTGTGCCCCTGACTGCCTGTGAGTGTTTCAAATCACTCCCACACCGGACTTAGGTACAGGCGGCAATACAGAAAATCGAGTAGACAAGTGGTTTGGTGTAAGAAAATCAAGATTTTATTAAAACAGAATAAAACACAGCCTTATGAGAAGTTACTGGTATCAAATACAGGCATAAACAATTACACTTATACAGAGAATGGGGAACACATGGCACATCGAGGGAAACCAACTACATTAACAATCCCCTATCCTTATCCCACCCCTATACCTAACTAGATTAAGCTATGAGGGGCCAGGAATTCATGCTCACCAATCCAAAACCTGTTGCTTTAACAGTTGTGAGTTTTGAGGTTTGGTCTCCTGTCCTTTGGGGTACTCCGTCGCCACGTGGTCTCAGGGCGCGGTGCTGGAGTTGTTGCTGCGACACACCTGCCCTCTCCTCAGCTACCATCGTCGTCTCGTCGCGATGGGTTCTCTTCTTCTCCCTCGGGCGGTCGTCGGCGGTAACGTTGCAGTCGTGGGGTTGTTGGCGGTTTTACTGCTTGTTTGATTTTACTACCCAAGCGTCAAACGTCAGCATATTCGTTGCGGCGTGGACACCGTCTAACGGCAGCTTATTCGCAGTGTTTAATAGCCAACTTATTCTCACTGTCCATACATACATACACTGCTAAATTCTTCCCCAAACCCCAGCTTATAACTAGGCGTTTGGTTTTTACCAATGCATCTTCTGCTGCCCTTCTCTGCTCTTGTCGGGTCTTTACTTTCTTCTTCGTCTTGTTTTGTTTTGTCTCGTTTCATGGCCCGTGTGTCCTGTATGACTTTGAACTCGGGTCTCGTTCCCCTCCCGCGTTTGGTATGGATGTCCTTGGTTGTAAAAAAAAATGCGGGGAGCAAGAAGAGAACCCGCCATGAGGACAGGGCACAAGTACGAGCGGCAGCAGCCCAAGACTGAACAAGAGGTCAGAGTCAAGAGCGATTGCTGCTGATAGGCCTCCAATTATACCCGTTTCTTCCGCTCCTTATCTGCGCGCCAAATCAGGTCAGTCCATTGTTTAACTTTTGGCGGGCTGTTTTAAATGATTATACCAATCTAAGTTAACTGGCTTTAGATGGCCGTTTATCGCACCTGATGGCCCCGGTGTCCGGGTTGTATTGTCATTAATGCATTTTAATCGGTCTGTCCAGCCTTGGTGGCTCCCTTGAGCTGTTTCCGATTATTTATGTGGACAAACTAATGGCCTTATGCTTAGGCCTAACTGGGCTTGATCTGTTTCGATCTGACGCAATGCATATTCAACGTTTGCCTAGCTGTCTGGCTTTTCAAACACAAAGTCCTTCTCACAGAAATGCCTTTTAAGTTTCAATTTCCCAAAGCTGCCTGCTTGTGCTGCAGAAAATCTTACAGGCTTTTGGTCACGAGGTGCGGATGCCATCTGTTTGGGTGCCCTTTTTTTAAATTGTCCATACAGGGTCCCTTTTATTAATAACCTTGGGGGAATGTGGAAATTTTGAGAACCTTACACTTCCAGCCCCCCCCCCCCCCCCCAAGCTTACCTGCTTCCCTGGCACCGCATCCCCCCCCCACCCCACCCATCGGGGTTCAGACCCTCCACATGCTCCCACTAGCAGCTGCAGGCACCCTAGCTGTGGTTGCAGCCCGCTCCGGAGAGCTCTCCACCCGACTGGGAGCCAAGCCTATCAATCAGGCTGACTACTGGGTGGGGATTCTGTTAAAGATACAGCTGTGGCTGATGCAACGGGGGAGGAGGCCATTTGGCCCATCGTGCTTCTGCTGGCTCTTTGAAGGAGGTATTCAGTTAGTCTCACTCCCTCTGCTCTTTCCCCATAATCCTGCAAATTTGTCCTTTTCAGGTATGTATCCAATTCCATTTTGAAAGTTATCATTGAATCTGCTTCCACTATCTTTTCAGGTAGCGCATTCCAGATCACAAAAGCTCGCTGTGTAAATTTATTTCCCCTCGTCTCGCCTCTGGTTCTTTTGCCAATTATCTTAAATCTGTGTCCTCTGGTTACTGATCCTCTGTTACTGGAATAACTTTCTCCTTATTTTCTCTCTCAAACCCCTTCAAGATTTTGAACACCTCTATGAAATCTTGACAGCACCTTGCTGCACTTCAGCAGGGCCACGAGGACCCGTTTCTGCACTGGAAGTCCTACTCCAGAGGACTTCCATGAAGGCCTGGTTTCTATGCTCAATAGCTGACCATCGCTCCTCAAGAGATGTCATTCTATTCTGAACAATGACCATGTTTTCAATACCCTGGCGACTAAGCTCCTCCATGGACGTAGCCATCCTCTCCACTACCGTAGCCATCCTCTCCTCCACGGTAGCCAGCCTTACCATGGAGGTAGCCATCCTTTCCACGGAGGTTGCCATCCTTTCCGTGGTGATGCATTCATGTGCCAATGCCTCCACAAAGGCTCTGCTCTTGTTCGCGATGGACTCCTCCATTCGCTCCACGCTCGCAGCGACCCTGGAGACAAAACCTGCCAGAGACTCCTGCACCTGTTCCTGGAGTTCCAGCACCACTCTCCTTCTGGATAGACCCGGAGGCACAGGGTCAACATGCAGTGGAGCCGAGCTGGGAGCATCCTGCGGCCTCCGACGAGAACTCTCCACTGCTGTCGCTGTCTCCACTTGTGATCTGTGATACACCGGTGACAACACTACTCTATCTCGCGAAGGTCCCACCAAGGTGTGAGTGTCTGCGCTGGTGCAGGGTGCACTGAATTCTGCTGACGGAGCGCCCTCAGAGGTTGTAGCTTCCTCTGAGGAGTCTGGAGGCTCAGGCTCTTCCTCCTGGACAGTGGGGATGGGGGCTTTCGATGGCTTTCGATGGTGGGGCAGTAAAGGAAAGAGTAAGAGATGTGAGATAAAGGTTGCATGCACCTTGAATTGTGCAGATGATCATAAGTCAATCTGTTAGAGCATCAGAATCATTGGGCCAGAAATTCGGGTCCCAACGCGTGAGTACGGACGGGGTACTCACGTGTGGGCCCGGAGGAATTGCCGGTTTTCAGCATGCACAGCGCATGCAGGGAAAACCGGCATTTCCTGTCCTCTGACCCAAGGGGTTAAGAGGCGGAACGCGTACGGATTGACAGGCAGCGCGTGTGCAATGGAATTCCTGTTTTTTGACAGGTTTGCGCGTGTGTAAGGGCCTCTCCTTTTTACGAATGTAAAAAGGAGACGCAAGGACTTCATTCTTGAAGGTAAGTGGTCTTTAACTTAAAATTATTACATTTTTTCCACAGCTTTATTGTTTTTAAGGACTTTACAGTAAGGTAAGTGTAGTTTTAGACCCGATTTATTAAAAAATTATTTTTTTCAAAAATTTTATTAATTGTTTAAAATAGTTTTTTAAAGTTATTCATAGTTAATTTAATTATTGGGATGTTTTTTAAAATTTTATTTAAAGTTTAAGTAGTGTTTTGGGGTGCCGTACTTTTAATGAGTTTGACAGTTCTTACTCTCAAACTGATGAATTAAGTTTCCCCTCCCCTGATTGGCTGAACAGTGCTCACCTGATCCCAGCCGGCACATCGCACTAACTACGCCGCTGGGTCAGGTTAGCACAGTGCGCTGACATCAGAACCGGGCCACTGAAAGGAAATTCACTGCGGGCCAGGTTTCAGACGTCGGCGCGCCGGGTAAGTGCACATCGGGGGCTTGCATGCGCGGCAAGCCCCCGACACCAAGTTCTGGGCCATTATCAGTCACTCATGCTGTTATGTCTTCTAGCGCTCGTAGTGCTTTGTAAAGACGCCTCTGGACTCGGTAGTTTGTAATTATAAACTACTATTTTATTTGAGTTGTAATGGCTGCCTGCCGCATGGTGCGGGGTGATATTTTCAAGTGCCTTTGCGGCGCCTGCGCACTACTTTCCCAGCACCGTAGTGCTGCTACACTTGATTTGAGTGTTAGTACACTTGTACAATGTAGTCCCAACATAACTATGTAACATCCCTCTTTCCCAACAAAACTAAGTGCATCAATTTTCTATTTTACAATGTTTCCAGTTGAATAACGTTAACAAAAATACAGAACGTGAGCTTTCTTTGCTCAATTTATATACAGATATTTGTCCATGTTGTTTTACTGTTCTGTGCGAATTATAATTGTATTTATAATTATTCGCGATACCGCTCAGGTGGTTGTATGTTACTCCTCCATCTTGTGGACTTGGCTGTAACTATTCCTTTCTGTGGTGTTTTGGTGTGTTCTTTTCTTGTTGCCGGTGCTGTCGTGTTTGGCTCTGGAGAGTGCATGTTTGCAGTTGTTGTATTTGAGGTGTTTGTTTCTGGCGTTATATTGTTTTCTGTGTCTGGTACCATAACTGCTGTTAATGTCCATTGTTTGACAGCTTCAGTTGAGGGTCTGATATGGATCCTGTTTCGCCTGTATTGGTTTCCAGGTTCTTTCTCTACCAAGTAAGATCTTGGAGTATCAGCTTTTCCAATAACCTTGGCTGGACTCCATGTTCTCAACAACGGATCTTGTATATGCACTGATTGCCCATTTAGCAGCTCCGGTACTGGTTTTGCATGCTTGTTGTAGTGTGTGCTCCCCGTAGCTTGTGTTTCCATTAGCTTCTGCCGAACGTCCTCTTGGTCCTGGGGAGGATATACCTTTGCTGGTAGAGTTGTTTTGTATTTTCTACTGTTTAGTAGTTCTGCTGGTGATTTCAAGTCTGCTCTCAAAGGTGTCGATCTGATTGCCGAAAGGGCGAGGTCTTGGTCTTCTCCCATCATCTTGCTTTTAATGAGAGCTCTTTTGACTGTTTGGATCTGTCTTTCAATAAATCCGTGTCCCCTTGGGTAATGTGGGGATGAGGTAATTATTTTAAATCCGTATTTTCCAGCCAGTGCTCTGAATTCGCTGGAGGTGAATTGTGTCCCATTGTCACAGATGACCTTCTCTGGAATGCCCTGTTCTGCGAATAAGTTTTTCGCAATTTTTGTGATTGTTGTGGCTCTCATGTCGTTTATCCTCCTGACAAAAGGAAATTTTGAGTAGTAGTCTGCTACTATGATGTACCACTCCTGGTTGCACAGGAACAGATCTGTTCTGACCGTGTGCCATGGTCTCGGGGGTACTTCCATTTGAATCATCTCCTCCTTCTGCTGTGTGTTTCGGTATTTCTGGCATATGCAGCATGTGGAGACCATTTGTTCTATGCTTTTGTACATGTCTATCCAGTACACAGCTGATCTGGCTCTTAGTTTACATTTCTCCATCCCCATATGGCCTTGGTGTATTATGTGGAGAAGTTCCGTTTGCATCGTTTTTGGTATTAATGATTCTTGAGCCAGCAAGGAGAACACCGTCCTCCACCGAGATGTCGTCTCTGATTGTCCAGTACTGTCGGATTTGGTTTTGGACCTGCTGGATCTTCTCCGGCCACCCCTGTATTACCTGTTGCATGAGTAGTAGCAACTCCTCTTCTTTACCAGTCTCCTCTTGAATTTGGCTAAGCTTTGTGGGAGTAACATTTACGAGGTTGTGTATTTTTACTGTCAGGCCCTTCATCTCGTGTTTTTCGTGTGGTGACAATCGAGACAGTGCATCTGCCAGTGCCATTTCTTTTCCTGGCCGGTATTTTAATTCGAAGTCGTAACTTTGGAGTCTTAACAGTAACCTTTGCAGTCTTGCTGGGGCCTTGCTTAGGTTTTTCTTGTAAATTTGTTCGAGTGGACAATGGTCACTCTCTACCTCGAATTTTCTTCCGTATAAGTAGGTGTGGAACTTTTCGCATCCGTATACTCTCTTTCGATGTTTGCGTATCTTGTCTCTGCTGATGTCAATGCCTTCGATGCGAAAGCTATTGGTTTTCCTTCCTGCACGAGGGCTGCCCCTAGCCCCCTGGTAGAGGCATCTACCTGTAGGGTGATAGGTTTTTTCTATCGTAATAAGACAGGCTGGTTTCTTTACATAATAATTCCTTTAGGTGTTTGAAGTTCCTCTCATGGGATTCTGACCATTGGTATTCGGTGTCTTCTTTTAGCAATTCTCTTAGGTTCGCTGTGTAGTCTGACATGTTCGGGATGAAAGAACTCGTATACTGGACCAAGCCGAGGTAGCTTCTCAGCTCCTTCTTGTCGTTTGGAGGTTTCATCTCTGCTATCGCCTCGACCGTTTTGGGATTAGGCTTGACACCCTCCGGTGTGTAGATCATGCCAAAAAATTTGCATTTCGTACTTTTAACGATGCACTTCTCGGTGTTCAGCTTGATGCCAGCCGTTCTGGTGTGCTCCATGGCCTCGTGCAAGTGCACGTCGTGGTCTCTTTCATTTGTTCTGTAAACTTGGATGTCATCAGCGATTCCAATGGCTCCTTCACAGCCTTTGTATGTTTCATCGATCTTTTGTTGGAAGATGTCTTGGCTGACTTTCAACCCGAATGGCAGCCGCAGGAATTTATAACGCCCCAATGGTGTGTTAAAAGTCATCAGGTTAGTTGGTTCTTCGTCCAGTTTTACGTTCCAGTAGCCGTTTCTGGCATCCAGTTTGGAGAAGACTTTGGCTCCTGCCAGTCCTGGTGTGATTTCTTCTAATGTTGGTGTGGGGTAGTGGTCCTGCTTTATTGCCTGTTTAAGTCTTTGGGGTCCAGACAGATTCTGAGCCGCCCGTTCGGCTTTTCCCGTACCACAATCGAGTTTACCCAGTCTGTGGGTTCAGTGACCTTTGCGATTATTTCTTTCTCTTCCATTTCTTTTAGTTCGGTGTATCATTTTTCTTTTAGCTCGATGGGTATTTTTCTTGGAGCGTGGATGACGGGTTTTACCTCTGGATCTATTGTTATATGGTACTTGAACTCCCCAAAGCATCCTACAGTGTCATCAAAACACTCTGGATACATGTCCATCAAATGTTTCGTGTCCATGATTTGTGGACGATTCTCCAGTGGGGTGTTGCTGTCGACTTTCAGTGATGTTTTTGTTAGTTCGTGGTTTACCGAGATTAACCCCAGCTTCTCGCAGCTGTTTAGTCCCAGGATCACCGGTCCCTCGGAGTCGGTCACATAGAACATGCAGTTGATGTTTCTGCTTTTGTGTGTTCCTTTTATACAGGTTGTTCCGAGTTGTCTGATCTCGCTCCCCCCATATGCTGTCAGCATGACGTCGTTTGCTTTTAAACATCCTCTTTTCGGGTATCTATCTTTGCCCAAGTTTTCGGGGAAGATCCTCTGGTATAGCCTCAGTGGAAGGATGTTGCTCTGCGCTCCTGTGTCCAACTTTACTTTTAGATTGACGGTTGTGGGCTGTCCTTCGATCCTCTTGTTAATCTGGATGATAGTGTGCCATTCTTTCTTTGGGGTGCTTTCCGCTCTGGACGTTTCGTGTAAGAGAACCTTTATGGTTTCAATGTTCAGAGCTTTGTCATACCCGCAGTCTTCGTCATCTTGCTCACCCATAGTATGGATTTTATTTTTCTTTTGTTGGTTCTGCTGTCCACCTCTGCTTTTGGTGTGTAGCCCCTCTCTTTTGCTCTGCACATCTTTTGCCAGTGGTTTGCTTTACTACACGTGTTGCAGCTTGTTCCATACGCTGGGCATTTTCTTCTGTCTGTGTAGTCGTGTTGTCTTCCGCAGTTTCTACACGTATTCTTCCCGCTGTCATATACTTGTTTTTGTGTGAGCCGTATGAGTATTCAGTGTTTTCATCTGTTGTTTTGTGGCTTCGTGAGCCCTTGCTGTATCTATGGCTTCTGATATTCCGAGCTTTTCTTTTCCTATTAGTTCTTTTTGCACTTCTGTATGTGCTGATCCCCATATTAATTGGTCTACCAGCCTTTCTTCTAGTTCCGTAAACTTGCATTTGCTGGCTTCGTTTTTTAATCTCGTCAGGAAATTGTCAGCCGTTTCACCAGGTTCCTGCCTTAAGCTTTGGAATGTGTATGCGGTGGTTTGATTTAGGCTCGAGATGGTTACTGAACTTTTCACAAATCTCCGTCGGGTTTGTTTTATCCTCTTCGGATAAACTCCAGCTGTTATAGAGATCTAAGCCTTTTTCTCCCACCCACAGTAGAATGTAGCTGACTTTTTCCTCATCGGAGGAGCCTTTCAGGAAACTTTTAAATGTAAGCGCACATTTTTGCTTAAATTTCCGGAAAGCTTCCACGATATCGTCGGCTTCCCAGTTCATGATGGGGAGCATATTCGCGGTCAGTGCATTGGACATCGCCATTTTAGCTGCCCGAACGATTCACGGTTAAAACGCTGCAGAGTTTACTTGTAAATTTATTTCTTCAATCTGATATCGTTTTTATGTGCGTAAGTTTTACTCACTTATACCGCTGCCACCATGTTATGTCTTCTGGCGCTCGTAGTGCTTTGTAAAGACGCCTCTGGACTCGGTAGTTTGTAATTATAAACTACTATTTTATTTGAGTTGTAATGGCTGCCTGTCGCATGGTGCGGGGTGATATTTTCAAGTGCCTGTGCGGCGCCTGCGCACTACTTTCCCAGCACCGTAGTGCTGCTACACTTGATTTGAGTGTTAGTACACTTGTACAATGTAGTCCCAACATAACTATGTAACACATGCAATGTCAATGAGAGAGATGTAAAACTATTCTGTCACCAGCTTGCTGTGAGGCGCCTGTCTGTCCGTCCCCCACTTGGGAATTCTCCTGCACTCCCACGATCTGCCGGGCCGCCTCCTCCGAAGTGGTGAGCTGGGCTACTGAGGGTGGCCCTCCTCCTGTCCTCACTCTTTCCCTCTTATTGTGGGCTCTCTTTTCCTGCAATGAGGGAGACAGGTGGAGTTTGAGTGAGAATGAAGGAGTGAGTGTAGAGAATCCATGGTATAGATGCTTAGAAGGAGACAAAGGGCCTGTGTGTTGTAAGTTGTTGTCATTGCATCACAGTGATAGGGAATGTGAGGGCTGCGTGGTTGAATAGTTAAGTGAATGTGACCACAGAGAGAGAGGGAATGGGTAAGGGTGCAGGGATGTAAGGGTCAAGTGGGATGTGGAGGAAGTGGTTGGCAAAGCAGAGTGCTGGTGAGGAGAGTTGATGGGGATGAGATTGAGGGTGATGGGAATGTCATACTCACTTTTCCTGTGTGGAGAAGGTCATGAAACCTCTTTCTGCACTGCAGCCAGGTTCTGCTGCACATAGAAATTGCATTTACCTCTTGGACCACTTGCAGCCACAGAGCTTTAGTCTGCTTGGGAGGCTTTTTCCTCCCTGAGGAAGGGAAGAGCTCCTTCCACCAGAGCTTGGAGGGAGGCCTCATCGAATCTTGGAGCACACTTTCGTCTACTGGTGGACATAATTGCTGAAGGAAGCGCTCAGAACAATGGGCATAAAGTTTAAAGGCTGAAAAAGAAGCAAGGCTGCTTGCAGGCCTTAAATCCACCAGCATTGATGATGTCATCGGAGGTGACATTCTGTATGAAAAGACTCACTGGGCCAGGGTTCCCACACGCTGGAAATCAAGTGCCCAATTAGGGCAGAATCGCACTTTTGTCCCACTTCACATCGGAGTCGGGATCCTGCCACGCCAACCACCTAACACGCCCCCAGCCTGCCCCCAATGGCAAAATCCAGCCCTGAGGGCGTGACTCCAGCCATCTCTGAATGAAATTGATTTACAAAGATAGAGGCCATTTCCCCCAGACCCTCCATTGAAAGTAAATCTTATGCCTTCAACACACCACAGGGGATGGCGCAAGGGGCAGTGAGAGCACCAGGCAAGAGCAGCAAGGATACCAGAATTAGTTTGATTTGGAAGGTGACCTCCCCCTCAGCGTTTCTTCCAAAGATGGCAGTGACTCCGAGGCTGACACTCCAGCCGTTTAATGAGCCACCAACTAATTTACATGAAGCTTAGGGTCCTAACGAACCTGACACACAGCTTGTCTGCAGGCTTTGAGGCTCTTTGCAGCCGCCATCAGCATTCAGGTGCGCTGGGCATCTCCAGTACACCGTAGGGCTCCGGCTTCCTTGCCCAATAACGGGGCACCCACAACCTTTAATGTTGTTCTTGCGTTTTTATAATTTTTATAATTCTCAATAATCCAACATCAAATTATAGAATAGTAACTAGATTTACCACATAACATGTAGGCATAATACAGGAGCAGCAGCAGCCAGGGCTACCACCCACCTCTTCAGACTGACCTCACCAGTCTGGTTCTAACTGGTGGATGTTAATTGAACCATCTACACTAACTAGTGTCAGAGAAATGCCTCTGAATTCTCAGGTTGCAACTAATATATCACTGCAACTAGGGGACGGCCCGTACTGTCCTCCTTGGCCCTCTGCCGAGGCCTCTCACTAAGCCCTTGTTTGATTATTGAATTCACATCATTGAAGTGGCCTCAGGAGCTAGTTTCATGGCACCAGTGTGTCAACAATACCATCAGCCTAGCATTATTTGGTTTGACTGGGACACTACATCACACGGGCCACGCTCTGTGAAGGGAAAGAATACCTATGATCCCGTATCGTAACTGTAGGGGCAATTTCAACACCCTCGGTCGGGTGGACTTCCTGCCCTTTTCCTGCCCTGCTGCCATTGACACCTCTTGATTTATTGAAACATAGAAACATAGAAGATAGGAGCAGGAGTAAGCCATTCGGCCCCTCGAGCCTGCTCCACCATTTAATGAGATCATGGCTGATCATCCAAATTCAGTACCCTGTCCCTGCTTTCTCCCCATATCCCTTAATCCCTTTAGCCTTAAGAAATATTGGGCGTTTGAGACACCTGCCTGACTCAGACTGGGGTCCTCATGATTTCATGTAAATCCAGGTCCTCTGATTGGATCCCCAGTGCGACTTTAACGGCCAACTGAGTGAAGCGTCCAGTGATACCTGGCGGACACCCAAGAGAGGCCCCCCCGCCACCGCCCCCCCCCACCTCCCCCCCGTCAGGAACGTTTAAAACTTAACTTTGTGGGGCCGAGCAGAGCAGGAGGGCCAGTCCCACCCTGGGTTCCTGGGCAGGCGAAACCCTCATGACCCCCCCGCTCCTCCCCCGGCGTGCCGACTTACCTCACAGGCCCAAAGCCAGCAAGTTGCCTCTGGACACTCAAGGCAGCAGCTGGTCGGTGGTATGTTAATGAAGCCCGAACATTAAAATGGACCAAGGCCTCACAGTGCAGCTCTCAGGTGGGTGTCCCACAGATCCCACCAGCTTTCCACCCAGGAGTTCAAAATCCCCACTTATAATATGTGTGTGTGTCTCCTCTAGATCTTTGGTCAAGTCAAATAACCTACTCGTATCTCTATTATCTATTTCTCCCAAAGATTTTCAACCTTTAAACTGCTGACAGATCCAGGAACATTCCTGTTTCCTTGAGCTGACACTCAAAGAATCTTACAGCACAGAAGGAGGCCATTCAGCCCATCGTGCCTCCGCCGGCTCTTTTTAAAAGCTATTCAATTAGTCCCACTCCCCTGCTCTTTCCCCATAACCTTGATAAGTTTTGTAAGTTAACAACTCAGGCACAACCACTGATATATGGAGAGGCTAGAGCAGCTGGGATTGTTCTCCCTAGAGCAGAGAAGGTTAAGGGGAGATTTAATAGAGGTGTTCAAAATCATGAAAGGTTTTGAGTAAATCAGGAGAAACTGTTTCCCATGGCAGAAGGGTCGGTAACCAGATGGGACAGATTTAAGATATTTGGCAAAACCAGAGGATTATCCAGAGTCCTTATTATTGCCCTTTCTCAACAAACAGGGAGACAAGCTTTTAGTTAATTATACCTTCCAGCAGCTAGTGTGTAAACTGCTGCCCCCTCCCCTCATCTACTGGATTACGAGATCAATCACTCTGAACTGTTACCGCTGACTGCCATATCAATCAGTTAGGTTGTTTTCAGATAGACTGCCACGCTGATGAGAGAGTGGAAGTGTGCCTCTACTTAGCAAAGACAGTAAAGACAAATGACAGCAGAATGAGGAACCAACCTATTGCTAAATTTGTGGATTTGCTTTAGCTACAGTCTTTCCAGCCCAAAGGACAAAGGCAAAGTTAACAGAAACAGTATCAATGTTTCTTATTGTAAAATAAAATTCTAGCACCCTGCCCTCATTATAATTCAAATGGAAAAATATAACAGTAAACTATTATCAGCTAAAACACCACGATCTCTCAATCCCCCACAAGCATTTTCCTTTATTTTATTGGGAGTGAATGTTCTCACCATTGTGACAGACACTGAGTTGGAGGCAGCGGCAACACTTTTGGTTTTCATTTAGAGAGCCTCTGAACTCATGACCAAAACTACAACAGTTTCCCCCTCCTTCTCCATTCGCACTGACTGTTCAACAGTAGCAAATTCAGCAAAGTATATAGTCATTAAAAAAAGTGGGAACAAGACTGAATCCAGGTCTGTGAACAGGACAGTTTTGATTCTCGGAATGAGTTTGGTTACTCTTTTTTCTTTTTAACTTTGTAACTTGACTGCTGTTCCGTTCTGTAGGCTCTGGGAAATCATGAATTTGACAATGGTGTGGACGGCCTCTTGTACCCCTTCCTTCAGAATGTTTCTTTCCCAGTACTGAGCGCGAATATAAAAGTTGATCAACAGCTATCGGCAACCCTCACTGGCCACTATCAGGCTTATAAGATCCTAAACGTTGGTGGACAGAAGATTGGTTTGGTTGGATACACCAGCAAAGAAACCCCGATGCTCTCAGACCCAGGTGGGTACATAAAAACATAAGAAATAGGAGCAGGGGTAGGCCATCTGGCCCCTCGAGCCAGCTCTGACATTTAGTAAGATCATGGCTGACCTTCTACCTCATCTCCACTTTCCTGCACTTTCCCCATATCCCTTGATTCCCTTAATATTCAAAAATCTATCGATCTCTGTCTTGAATATACTCAATGACTGAGCCTCCACAGCCCTCTGGGGTAGAGAATTCTAAAGATTCACCACCCTCTGAGTGAAGAAATTTCTCCTCATCTCAGTCCTAAATGGCCGACCCCTTATTCTGAGACTGTGACCCCTTGTTCTAGACTCCCCAGTCAGGGGAAACATCCTCTCTGCATCTACCCTGTCAAGCCCTGTAAGAATTTTGTATGTTTCAATGAGATCACCTCTCATTCTTCTAAACCCTAGAGAATGTAGGCCTAGTCTACTCAATCTCCCCATCCTAGGAAGCAGTCTGGTGAACCTTTGTTGCACTCCCTCTATGGCAAGTACCTGTATATCCTTCCTTAGGTAAGGAGACTAAAACTCTACACAATACTCCAGGTGTGGTCTCACCAGGGCCCTATATAATTGCAGTAAAACGTCTTTGCTCTTATATTAATATCCTCTTGTAATAAAGGCCAAAATAACATTTGCTTTCCTAATTTCCTGCTGTACCTACATGTTAACTTTCAGTGATTTGTGTACGAGGGCACAAACACCAACATTTCCCAATCTCTCACCATTTAAAAAATACTCTGCTTTTCTATTTTTCCTACCAAAGTGGATAACTTCACATTTCTCCACATTATATTCCATTTGCCATGTTCTTGCCCACTCACTTAGCCTGTCTATATCCCCTTGAAACCTCTTTGCATCCTCCTCACAACTTACATTCCCACCCAGCTTTGTATCATCAACAAACTTGGATATATTACATTTGATCCCCTCATCCAAATCATTGAAGTAGATTGTGAATAACTGAGGCCCAAGCATGATCCATGCGGTACCCCACTAGTTACAGCCTGCAATCCAGAAAATGACCCGTTTATTCCTACTCTCTGTTTTCTGTCCATTAACCAATCCTCAATCCATGCTGGTATATTACCCCCAATCCCATGAGCCCTAATTTTGTTTAAGAACCTCTTGTGTGGCATCTTATCGAATGCCTTCTGAAAATCCAAATACACCACATGCACTGGTACCCTCTTATCTATTCTACTAGTTACAACCTCAAAAAACTCTAACAGATTTGTCAAACATGATTTCCCTTTCATAAATCCGTGTTGAATCTGCCCAATCCTATTATTATTTTCTAAGTGCCCTTTTACCATGTCATTAATAATAGATTCCAGCATTTTCCCTACTACTGATGTCAGGCTAACTGGCCTGTTGTTCCCTGTTTTCTCTCTCGCTCCTTTCTTGAATAGCGGAGTTACATTTGCTACCTTCCAGATGACAACCAATCTATAGCCACCTCTTTCAAAACCCTAGGATGTACCATTGGAGGCTGAGATTCACTGTGTTACGGAGCTCTGAAACGGCCACCAAATATGTTTTTTGAACTGCAGGGCCGCATCTAATCTTCGAGGATGAGATTGAAGCCGTGCAGCGTGAAGTCAACAAACTCACCACTCTGGGGGTTAACAAGATTATCGCCCTGGGTCATTCAGGCTTCAAGACGGACAAACAAATTGCAAAGAAAGTGAGGGGAGTTGATGTTGTGGTGGGAGGACACTCCAACACTTTTCTTTACACAGGTAAACTTTTCATCCAACTCTCTCTGTCAATCGTGACTTAATCATAGAATCACACAGCACAGAAGGAGGCCATTTGGCCCATCATGCCTGTGCTGGCTCTTTGAAAGAACTGTCCAATTAGTCCCATTCACCAGCCCTTTCCCCATAGACATGCAAATTTTTCCTTTTCAAGTAGTTATCCAATTGCCTTTTGAAAGTTACTATTGAATCTGCTTCCACCGCCCTTTCAGGCAGCGCATTCCAGATCACAACAACTCCTGTGTAAAAAGAAATTATACGCAAAAGGGTCTTCCAATTACACATTCCAAGCAGCGCGCTAGGTGAGTGCCGTCCAATTACACCTCGCCCATTCCCCCCCAGCCGAATTCCCCCGCCCATTCCCCTCACACATTCCCCCCCTTGCCCATTCCCCCCCGCCCATTCTCTCCCTCGCCCATTCCCCCCCTCAACCATTCCCCTCGCCCAATTCCCCTCGCCCAATTCCCCCCGCACATTCCCCTCGCACATTCCTCCGGCCCATTCCCGATCGTCCATTCCCCTCGACCATTCCCCTCGCCCATTCCCTTCCCCCATTCCCCCCTCACCCAATCCCCCCACCCATTCCCCTCGCCCATTCCCCTCACCCATTCCCCTCGCCCATTCCCCCCGCCCATTGCTCTCGACCATTCCCCCCGCCCATTACCTCCGCCTATTCCCCCCACCCATTCCCCTCGCCCATTCCCCCCGCCCATTCCCCCCGCCGAATCCATTCGCCCATTCTCCCCCACCCATTCCCCTCGCCCATTCCCCCTGCCCATTCCCCTCGCCCATTCCCCTCGCCCATTCCCCTCGCCCATTCCCCTCGCCCATTCCCCTCGCCCATTCCCCTCGCCCATTCCCCTCCTGCATTCCCCTCGCCCATTCCCCCCGCCTATTCCCCTCGCTCATTCCCCTCGCCCATTCCCCTCGCTCATTCCCCTCGCCCATTCCCCTCACCCATTCTCCCCGCCCATTCCCCCTGCCGATTCCCCCCGCCAATTCCTCTAGACCATTCCCCTCGCCCATTCCCCCTGCCCATTCCCCCTGCCCATTCCTCTTGCCCATTCCTCTTGCCCATTCCCCTCGCCCATTCCCCTCGCCCATTCCCCTCGCCCATTCCCCCCACCCATTCCCTCCTCGCCCATTCCCTCCTCGCCCATTCCCCTCGCCCATTCCCCCCGCCCATTCCCCCCGCCGATTCCTCTCGCCCATTCCCCCTGTCCATTCCCCTCGCCCATTCCGCACCTCCATTCCCCTCGCCCATTCCCCCCGCCCATTCCCCCCACTCATTCCCCTCGCCCATTCCCCTCGCCCATTCCCCTCGCCCATTCCCCTCGCCCATTCCCCCCGCTCAATCCCCTCGCTCATTCCCCTCGCCCATTCCCCTCGCCCATTCCCCTCGCCCATTCCCCCCGCCCATTCCTCTCGCCCATGACTCCCGCCCATGACTCCCGCCCATTCCCCCCGCCCATTCCACTTGCCCATTCCCCTCGCCCATTCCCCCTGCACAATCCCCTCGCCCATTCCCCTCGCCCATTCCCCCCCACCCACTCCCCCTGCCCATTCCGCCCTCGCCCATTCCCCTCTCACACATTCCCCTCGCACATACCCCCGTCCATTCCCCCCACCTGTTTCCCCGCTTCCCATTCCCCCCGCCCATTCCCCTCGCCCATTCCTCCCCCGCCCAAACCCTCGCCCGTTCTCCTGGCCCATTCCCCTCGCCCATTCCTCTTGCCAATTCCCCCCTCCCATTCATCCCGCCCATTTCCCCCTTGCCCATTCCCCATGCACATTCGCCCCTTGCTCATTCCTCTCGCCCATTCCCCTGCCCATTTCCCTCAACAACTCCCACCGCCCATTCCCTTAGCCCATTCCTCTCACCCATTCCCCCCACCCATTACTCTCACCCATTCCCCCCGCCCATTCCCCCCGCCCATTCCCCTCACCCATTCCCCCCGCCCATTCTCCCTTGCCCATTACCCCCGCACATTCCCCCCTCGCCCATACCCCTCGCCTTTGCCCATTCCCCCCGCTCATTTCCCCCTCGCTCTTCCCCTCGCCCATTCCCCCTGCCCATTCCCCCCGCTCATTCCCCCCTCGCCCATTGACCGCTCGCCCATTCCCCCCTCGCTCATTCCCCTCGCCCATTCCCCCCTCCCATTCCCCCCTCCCATTCCCCCCTCCCATTCCCCTCGCCCATTCCCCCTGCCCATTCCCACACCCATTCCCACACCCATTCCCCTCGCCTATTCCCCTCGCCTATTCCCCTCGCCTATTCCCCTCGCCCATTCCCCTCGCCCATTCCCCTCGCCCATTCCCCTCGCCCATTCCCCTCGCCCATTCCCCCGCCCATTCCCCTCGCCCATTCCCCCCGCCCATTCTCCTCGCCCATTCTCCCCTGCCCATTCCCCCTGCCCATTCCCCCTGCCCATTCCCCTCTCACTCATTCCTCTCGCCCATTCCCCCCCCGCCCAAACCCCCCCGCCCATTTCCCCCGCACATTCCCCCGCCCATTCCCCCCACCCATTCCCCCCACCCATTCCCCCGGCCATTTCCCCCTCGCCCATTCCCCCCGCACATCCACCTCGATCATTCCCACCGCCCATTCCCCCATTGCCCATTCCACATGCCCATTCCTCCCGCCCATTCCACTCGCGCATTCGCCCCGCCCATTCCTCCGCCCATTCCTCTCGCACATACCACACCCGCCAATGCCCCTCACCCATTCCCCCTGCCCATTCCCCCCTTGCCCATTCCCCCCTCGCCCATTCGCCCCTCGCCCATTCCCCCTCGCCCATCCCCCCCACCCATTTCCCACTCGCCCATTCCACCCTCGCCCATTCCCCCCTCGCCCATTCCCCCTGCCCATTCCCCCCTCGCCCATTCCCCCCTCGCCCATTCCCCCCTCGCCCATTCCCCCCTCGCCCATTCCCCCCTCGCCCATTCACACCTCGCCCATTCCCCCCTCGCCCATTCCTCCCTCACCCATTCCCCTCGCCCATTTCCCTCGCCCATTCCTCCCCCGCCCAAACCCTCGCCCGTTCCCCTGGCCCATTCCCCCGCCATTCCCCTCGCCCATTCCTCTCGCCCATTCCCCCCTCCCATTCATCCCGCCCATTTCCCCCTCACCTATTTCTCCCCCACCCATTTCCCCCTCACCCAGTCCCCCGCACATTCCCCCCGCACATTCCCCCCGCCCATTCCCCTCCCCATTCCCCCCGCCCATTCTTCTCGCCCATTCCCTTCCGCCCGTTTTCCCTGCCCATTCCCTTCCCATTCCCCCTGGCCATTCCTCTCGCACATACCACCCCGCCAATGCCCCTCACCCATTCCCCCCTCGCCCATTCCCCCCTCGCCCATTCCCCTCGCCCATTCCCTTCGCCCATTCACCCTGCCCATACCCCCCTCACCCATTCCCTCGCCCATTCCCCATGCCCATCCCCCTCTCATTCCACCTGCCCATTCCCCGCTTGCCCATTCCCCGCTTGCCCATTCCCCGCTTGCCCATTCCCCGCTCGCTCATTCCCCGGTCGCACATTCCCCTCGCCCATTCCCCTCGCCCATTCCCCCCGCACATTCCCCCCGCCCATTCCCCCTCACCCAGTCCTCTCACCCATTCCCACCCACCCATTCCCCCCACCCATTTCCCCCACCCATTCCCCCTCGCCCATTCCCCCTCGTCCATTCCCCCTCGCCCATTCCCCCCACAAACTCCCCCTCACCCAGTCCTCTCGCCCATTCCCACCCACACATTCCCTCTGCCCATTCCCCCCGTCCATTCCCCCTCACCCATTCCCCCTCGCCTATTACCCCCACACATTCCCCCTCACCCAGTCCTCTCGCCCATTCCCACCCGCCCATTCCCTCCGCCCATTCCCACCCGCCCATTCCCTCCGCCCATTCCCACCCGCCCATTCCCTCCGCCCTTTCCCCCTCGCCCATTACCCCCACACATTCCCCCTCACCCATTCCCACCCGCCCATTCCCTCTGCCCATTCCCACCCGCCCATTCCCCCCTCACCCATTCCCCCCCTGCCCATTCCCCCGCCCATTCCCCTCGCCCACTACCCCGCCAATTCCTCCCGCCCATTCCCATTGCCCATTCCCCTCTCGCCCATCCCTCTCGCCCATCCCTCTCGCCCATTCCCCTCGCCCATTCCCCCCGCTCATTCCCCCCTCGCCCATTCTGCCGCCCAATCCCCCCCGCCCATTCCCCCTGCACATTCCCCTCGCCCATTCCCCCTGCCCATTCCTCTCACCCTTTCCCATCGCTAATTCACCCCGCCCATTCCCCCCTCGCCCATTCCAGTCGCTCATTACCCCCGCACATTCCCCCTCGCCCATTCCTCTCGCCCATTCCCCCCGACAGTTCCCCTCGCCCATTCCCCCCCGCACATTCCATCCTCGCCCATACCCATAGCCCATTCCCGCCTCGCACATTTCTCTCACACATTCCGCACGCCCGTTCCCCCCGCTCATTTCCCCCCGCCCATTCCTCTCGCACATTCCCCCCGCTCATTCCCCCAGTGCATTCCCCCCGCTCATTCCCCCCTTGCTCTTCCCCTCACCCATTCCCCCCGCCCATTCCCCTAAACATTACCCCCTCCCATTCCCCCACCCATTCTCTTCGGCATTCCCCCCGCCCATTCCCCCCCTCACCCATTCCGCCCGCCCATTCCCCCTCGCCCATTCCCCCTTGCCCATTACCCCCGCCCATTCCCTCCGCCCATTCCCTCCGCCCATTCCCCCTCGCCCATTACCCCCACACATTCCCCCTCGCCCATTCCCACCCGCCCATGCCCCCCTCACCCATTCCCCCCTCACCCATTCCCCCTGCCCATTCCCCCGCCCATTCCCCTCGCCCACTACCCCGCCAATTCCTCCCGCCCATTCCCATTGCCCATTCCCCCCCTCGCCCATTCTCCCTGCTCATTCCCCTCGCCCATTCCCCTCGTCCATTCCCCCCGCCCATTCCCCTCGTCCATTCCCCCCGCCCATTCCACTCACCCATTCCCCCCGACCATTCCTCTCGCCCATTCCCCCCGCCCATTCCCCCCGCTCATTCCCCCCTCGCCCATTCTGCCGCCCATTCCTCTCGCCCAATCCCCCCGCCCATTCCCCCTGCACATTCCCCTCGCGCATTCCCCCTGCCCATTCCTCTCACCCTTTCCCATCGCTAATTCCCCCTGCCCATTCCCCCCGCAAATTCCCCCCTCGCCCATTCCAGTCGCTCATTACCCCCGCACATTCCCCCTCGCCCATTCCTCTCGCCAATTCCCCCCGACAATTCCCCTCGCCCATTCCCCCCGCACATTCCCGCCTTGCACATTTCTCTCACATTCCCCCCTCGCCCATTTCCCCCCTCGCCCATTTCCCCCCGCCCATTCCCCCCGCCCATTCCCCCCGCCCATTCCCACCGCCCATTCCCCCCGCTCATTCCACCCTCGCCCATTCCCCTCCGCCCATTCCCCTCCGCCCATTCCCCCCGCCCATTCCTCTCGCCCATTACCACGGCCCATTTTCCCGGCCCATCCCTCGTGCCCATTTCCCCCGCCCATTTCCCCCTGGCCCATTCCCCCCTCGCCCATTCCTCTCACACATTCCCTCCGCCCATTCCCTCCACCCATTCCCTCCCCGCACATTTCCCCCTCGCCCATTCCCCCCTCACATTCCCCCCCCGCCCATTCCCCCCGCCCATTCCCGCCGCACATTTCCCCTCGCCCATTCCTCTCGCCCATTCCCCCGCTCATTCCCCCCTCGCCCAATCCTCTTGCCCATTCCGCCCACCCATTCCGCCCGCCCAAACCCCTTGCCCATTCCCCCCTTGCCCATTCCCCTCGCCCATTCCCCCACCCATTCCCCTCACCCACTATCCCCGCCAATTCCTCTCGCCCATTCCCACCGCCCATTCCCCCCGCCCAATCCCCCTGCTCATTCCCCTCGCCCATTCCCCTCGCCCATCCCTCTCGCCCGTTCCTCCCGCTCATTCCCCCCTCGCCCATTCCTCTCGCCCAAACCCCTCGCCCATTCCCCCCGCCCATTCCCCCCGCCCATACCTCTAGCCCATTCCCCCCCGCCCATTCCCCTCTCGCTCATTCCTCTCGCCCATGCCCCCCCCGCCCAAACCCCCCCGCCCATTTCCCCCGCACATTCCCCCCACCCATTCCTCCCGTCCATTCCCCTCGCCCATTCCCCCCGCCCATTCCCTCCGCCCATTCCCTCCGCCCATTCCCTCCGCCCATTCCCTCCGCCCATTCCCCCGCCCATTTCCCCCTCGCCCATTCCCCCCACACATTCACCTCGATCATTCCCACCGCCCATTCACTCCGCCCATTCCCCTCACCCATTCCCCTCGCCAATTCCCCCCCGCCCAATCCCCCCACCAATTCCCCCATTGCCCATTCCACATGCCCATTCCTCTCGCGCATTCGCCCCGCCCATTCCACCCGCCCATTCCTCCCTCGCCCGTTCCCCCGGCCCATTCCCCTGCCATTCCCCTCGCCCATTCCTCTCGCCCATTCCCCCCTCCCATTCATCCCGCCCATTTCCCCCTCGCCCATTCCCCCGCCCATTTCCCCCTCACCCATTCCCCCCGCACATTCCCCCCTTGCCTATTCCCCCGCCCATTACCCCCGCCCATTGCCCCTCATCCATTCCCCTCGCCCATTCCCCCACCGCCAAATCCCCCCTCGCCCATTCCCCCCTCACCATTCCCATCCCTATTCCCTTCCGCCCGTTTTCCCCGCCCATTCCCTTCCCATTCCCCCTGGCAATTCCTCTCACACATACCCCACCGCCAATGCCACTCGCCCATTCCCCCCTCGCCCATTCCCCTCCCCCATTCCCCTCGCCCATTCCCCCCGCACATACCCCCCTCGCCCATTCCCCATGCCCATTCCCCCTCACCCATTCCCCCCGCCCATTCCCCCCGCCCATTCCCCCCTCTCATTCCACCTGCCCATTCCCCGCTTGCCCATTCCCCGCTTGCCCATTCCCCGCTTGCCCATTCCCCGCTTGCCCATTCCCATTGCCCATTCCCCTCGCCCATTCCCCCCGCACATTGCCATCGCCCATTCCCCCCACAAATTCCCCCTCACCCAGTCCTCTCGCACATTCCCACCCACCCATTCCCTCTGCCCATTCCCACCCGCCCATTCCCACCCACCCATTCCCTCTGCCCATTCCCCCCCGTCCGTTCCCCCCGCCCATTTCCCCTCGCCCATTCCCCCTCGCCCATTACCCCCACACATTCCCCCTCACCCAGTCCTCTCGCCCATTCCCTCCGCCCATTCCCAACCGCCCATTCCCTCCGCCCATTCCCCCTCGCCCATTACCCCCACACATTCCGCCTCGCCCATTCCCTCTGCCCATTCCCACTTGCCCATTACCCCCTCACCCATTCCCCCCCGCCCATTCCCCCGCCCATTCCCCTCGCCCACTACCCCGCCAATTCCTCCCGCCCATTCCCACTGCCCATTCCCCCCTCACCCATTCTCCCTGCTCATTCCCCTCGCCCATTCCCCTCGCCCATCCCTCTCGCCCATTCCCCTCGCCCATTCCCCCCGCCCATTCCACTCGCCCAGCCCTCTCGCCCATTCCCCCCGACCATTCCTCTCGCCCATTCCCCCCGCCCATTCCCCCCGCTCATTCCCCCCTCACCCATTCCCCCTGCCCATTCCTCTCACCCTTTCCCATCGCTAATTCCCCCCGCTCATTCCCCCTGCACATTCCCCCTCGCCCATTCCCCTCGCCCATTCCCCCCACACATTCCATCCTCGCCCATACCCATCGCCCATTCCCCCCGCACATTCCCGCCTCGCACATTTCTCTCTCACATTCCGCCCGCCCATTCCCCCCCGCACATTCCTCTCACCCATTCCGCCTGCCCATTCCCCCAGCTCATTTCTCCCCGCCCGTTCCTCTCGCACATTCCCCCCGCTCATTCCCCCAGCGCATTCCCCCCGCTCATTCCCCCCTCGTTCTTCCCCTCACCCATTCCCCCTAAACATTCCCCCCGCCCATTCCCCCCCACCCATTCCCCCCGCTCATTCCGCCCGCCCATTCCTCTCACCCAATCCCCCCCGCCCATTCCTCCTGCACATTCCCCTCGCCCATTACCCCCATTCCCCCCGCCCATTCCCCCCGCCCATTCCCCCCGCCCATTCCCCTCGCCCATTCCCATCGCTAATTCCCCCCGCCCATTCCGCCCGCTCATTCCCCCCCGCACATTCCTCTCACCCATTCCGCCCGCCCATTCCCCCCGCTCATTCCCCCCTGCCCATTCCTCTCGCCCATTCCCCCCGCTCATTCCCCCAGCACATTCCCCCCGCTCATTCCCCCTCGCTCTTCCCCTCACCCATTTCCCCCGCCCATTCCCCCTAAACATTCCCGTCGCCCATTCCCCCCGCTCATTCCCCCCTCGCCCATTCCCCCCCGCCCATTCTCCCCGTCCATTCCCCCCGCCCATTCCCCCCGCTCATTCCACCCTCGCCCATTCCCCTCGCCCATTCCCCCCTGCCCATTTCCCCCGCCCATTGCCCCCACCCATTCCCCCCGCCCATTCCTCCCGGCCATGCCCACCCATTCCCTCCACCCATTCCCTCCTCGCCCATTCCCCCCGCCCATACCTCTCGCCCATTCCACTCGCCCACTATCCCCGCCAATTCCTCTCGCCCAATCCCCTTGCCCATTCCCCCCTCGCCCATTCCCCCTGCTCATTCCTCTCGCCCATCCCTCTCGCCCATCCCTCTCGCCCATTCCCCTCGCCCATTCCCCCCGCCCATTCCTCTCGACCATTCCCCCCGCTCATTCCCCCTGCACATTCCCCTCGCCCATTCCCCTCGCCCATTCCCATCGCTAATTCCCCCCGCCCATTCCCCCCTCGCCCATACCCATCGCCGATTTCCCCCCCGCACATTCCTGCCTCGCACATTTCTCTCACCCATTCCGCCCGCCCATTCCCCCCCGCTCATTCCCCCCGCACATTCCTCTCACCCATTCCCCCCGCCCATTCCCCCTAAACATTCCCCCCTCGCCCATTCCCCCTGCTCATTCCACCCTCGCCCATTCCCCCCCCGCCCATTCCCCCCACCCTTTCCCCCCCGCCCATTCCCTCCGCCCATTCCTCTCGCCCATTCCTCTCGCCCATTACCCCGGCCCATTTTCCCGGCACATTCCTCGCGCCCATTTCCCCCTGGCCCATTCCCCCCTCGCCCATTCCTCTCACCCATTCCCTCCGCCCATTCCCCCCGCCCATACATCTCGCCCATTCCCCCCGCACATTTCCCCTCTCCCATTCCTCCCTCACATTCCCCCCTGCCCATTCACCCCCGCCAATTCCCCCCGCACATTCCCCCTCGCCCATTCCCCTCCCCATTCCCCCCCGCACCTTCCCCCCCCGCCCATTCCCCACCCACCCATTCCCCTCGCCCGTTCCCCCCACTCGTCCATTCCCCCCGCACATTCCCCCGCCCATTCCCCCCGCCCATTCCCCCCCGCCCATTCCTCTCACCCGTCCCCCCCCCGCCCATTCCCCCCGCCCGTTCCCCTGGCCATTCCCTCCGCCCGTTCCCCCCGCCCGTTCCCCCCGCCCGTTCCCCCGGCCATTCCCTCCGCCCATTCCCCCCGCCCATTCCCCCCGCCCATTCCCCCCGCCCATTCCCCCCGCCCGGTCCCCCCCGCCCGGTCCCCCCGCCCGGTCCCCCCGCCCGTTCCCCCCGCCCATTCCCCTCGCCCATTCCCATCGCTAATTCCCCCCGCCCATTGCGCCCGCTCATTCCCCCCCGCACATTCCTCTCACCCATTCCGCCCGCCCATTCCCCCCGCTCATTCCCCCCTGCCAATTCCTCTCGCCCATTCCCCCCGCTCATTCCCCCAGCACATTCCCCCCGCTCATGCCCCCTCGCTCTTCCCCCCGCCCATTCCCTCCGCCCATTCCCCCCGCCCATTCCTCTCACCCATCCCCCCCCGGCCATTCCCCCCGCCCATTCCCCCTGCCCGTTCCCCCCGCCCAGTCCCCCCGCCCATTCCCCCCGCCCATTCCTCTCACCCATCCCCCCCCGCCCGTTCCCCCTGTCCAGTCCCCCCGCCCACTCCCCCCACCCATTCCCCCCGCCCACTCCCCCCGCCCACTCCCCCCGTCCACTCCCCCCGCCCATTCCCCCCGTCCATTCCCCCCGTCCACTCCCCCCGTCCGTTCCCCCCGCCCGTTCCCCCCGCCCATTCCCCCCGCCCATTCTCCCCGTCCACTCCCCCCGCCCACTCCCCCCGCCCACTCCCCCCGCCCACTCCCACACCCTTTTCATGTTTGCGATGAGCTCTGCTCCCACCACCACAGCTGTTACCACATTTCATGCCCTGCATAAAATAAATTCTCCAAACCTCTCGGTTCATCTTCGACGTTATTCATAAATTGATGCCTTCTAGTTACCGACTCACCAAATGGTTTGTCATGGTTTATCAAAACTTCTGAAAATTCTGAACAATCTTTATCAAATCTCCTCTTAACCTTCTTTGCTCCAATGAAGAATCTCCTGATTGTTCCCCTCCCCCAGGACTCACCTGCTGTCCTCAGCCAGCCGACCAAGCATGCTGCCCCCCGCGGTCAATAAGCTGCCTCTGGGCCGTAACTGGCACCCGCAGCCCACCGATAATATGCAAATTAGGTCAGCGAACCAATTTCCTGTGGTGCTGCCGGCTGTCACCACGCCTGAATCACACTTGAATTTGACCGCAATCCATATTCTAGGCATATGTCTTGATGTTCTCTGACCACTATAATGTTAGCCACACTTCAGTGCCATTCGTTGGTCAGTCAAATGTCCGACATGCACAGCAACCTGGCAACCCATCACCAGTGTTCGCTTTAAGCTGCGCAGCCCTCTGCAGCTCCCACGCAGCCACGCAGCACTCTGGAGGTCCCACGCAGCCACACAGCACTCTGGAGGTCCCACGCAGCCACACAGCACTCTGGAGGTCCCACGCAGCCACGCAGCACTCTGGAGGTCCCACGCAGCCACGCAGCACTCTGGAGGTCCCGCGCAGCCAGCTCACCGGCTATCAAATTAGAGGGAACATTGCCAATCACCATCTCTAATCGTGGGCAAAACTGTGGCAGATGAATCTCAGTGTGGAGAGATGTGAGCTCATCCACTTTGGGCCAAAGAGAAATAGATCAGAGTATTTTCTAAATGGTGAGAAGCTAGGAACTACGGAGGAGTCGAGAGGTTCAGGGGTCCCTAAAATCACTAAACACTAGTGGACAGGTACAAAAATAATTTAAAAGGGGGTTGTAATACCAAAGGGTGGCGCACCTTGGCAATTTTTAAGTGTATTTTTTAGCACCAAACATAAGTTATACTGTAGCTGGTGCCAAGTTGAGGTAGAGTGTGGAGTGGGGGGGTGGTAGTCTCACGCATGGCCTGGTTTTAGTGTGCTCAGCTGGTAGATGAGTTATTCTGCTAACTTTCATGTCAATGGTCACTTGAAACTGTTTCCCGTCACTGCAGAGTGGCAGCATAACTGCCCCCTAAAGTAGGGTATCTGATTTCTCAGTTGTTAATCCCAGATGGATAGATAGGACAGTGCACAATAGAAGCCAGGCATCTCGCACATTGAAAAATGGGAAATCAAAGGGTGAGCCAACTTGAGATACTTTCTGTCCTTGGCTCAGTGGTCGTGCTGTCGCCTCTGAGTCAGAAGGTTGTGAGGACATAATCTAGGCTGACTAGTACTGAGGGAGTGCTGCACTCTTGTAGATGCTGTCTTTGGGATGAGATGCTGAGCCGAGGCCTCTGAGTTGAATGTAAAAGGTTACAAGGCACTAATTGTAGTTCTCCCTGTTGTCCTGGCCAATATTTACCCCACAACCAACTTCACTAAAACAGATGATCTGGTCATTATCACGTTGCTGTTTGAGGGCCCTTGCTGTGCGCAAATTGGCTGCCGTGTTTCCTACATTACAACAGTGACTCCACTTCAGTATTTAATTGGCTGTAGAGCGCTTTGGGATGTCCTGAGGATGTGAAAGGTGCGATAGAAATGCAAGTCTTCCCTTTCTTTCTCCTGATGTTTGCAGTGAGTTATCGACCTGCTTTCTTGGTTGTGGAGTTCAAGGATCAAGTGAGGGAGTAAATAACTGTTAGAAACTGAGAAAAGCATACGGGATCTTTGGCTTTATAAATAGAGGCAGTACAAAAGCAAGGATGTTATGATAAACCTTTATAAATCACTGGTTAGGCCTCAGCTGGAGTATTGTGTCCAATTCTGGGCCCCACACTTCAGGAAGGATGTCAAGACCTTGGAGAGGGTGCAGGGAAATTGACTAGAATGCTACCCAGGGATGAGGGAGTTTAGTTATGTGGCAAGACTAGAGAATTTGGGCTTGTTTTCCTCAGAGCAAAGGTTATGGGGAGATTGAATAGAGATGTGCAAAATTATGAAGGGTTTTGATGGAGTAAATAGGGAAAAACTGTCTCCACTGGCAGGGAGGGTCAGTAACCGATGGACACAGATTTAAAATAATTGGCAAATAAGCCACAGGGAGATAAGGAGGCTTTTTTTCTTACGCTGCGAATTGTTGTGATCTGGAATGTGCTGCCTGAAAGGGCAGTGGAAGCAGATTCACTAGTAACTTTCAAAAGGGAATTGGATAAATACTTAAAAATGAAAAATGTACAGGGCTCTGGGGAAAGAGCAGGGGAGTGAAACTAACTTCAAAGCGGCGTAATGGGCCGAATGGCCTCCTTCTCTGCTGTAAGATTCTATGAGGGAAAATAAATAGATGCTAACTTTTGCTGTCCACATCTGTCTGCAGTGCTTACATTGTTTGTTTTAACTTGACAGGCACTGCTCCTTCCAATGATATCCCAGCTGGTCCTTACCCGTACATGGTACGGTCAGACTATGGCAACGATGTTCCTGTCGTTCAGGGCCCTACGCATACGGAAAGTACCTTGGACATCTAAAAGTGACCTTCAATGATGAAGGAATGGTGACCAAAGCTGTGGGAAATCCAATACTGTTAGATAGCAGTATTGCTCAAGGTAATGGGGCACCTACACATTGATTGGGAGATGTTTCATTGCAGATAAAAGAAAGTTTTTGGAGCAACTTTTCTAAATAGTGCGTTTTGTGTTGTGAAAAAGTGCAAGTAAAATAATTCAACCAGATTGGATTTAAATGCTGATTGATCGAAGTTTATGCTCAGTATTGTTGGAGGAGGGTTGACTTTGGTTAATTATTAGTCTTCAATCTCGAGGCACCATCATTCAAGCTGTCCACAGTTTCACAGTCCGACCCCTGTGTGTATTAATGGTCCCTGTAGGCTCCACCATGTTATTTGACTTTCCCTTCATATTTGAATTTTATTTCCTTTGTATTTAAGATGCATATAGTGGTGCTGGTTGAGGGATAAATATTGGCCAGGGCACCGGGGAGAACTCCCCTGCTCTTCTTCGAAATAGTGCCATGGGGATCTTTTACTTCACCTCAGTTTATACATTGTCATTGTTGTTTATGATAAAGTGCATCTGAAAACTAGCTTCCTCAACGTCCTTTGCTGAATGAATAGGCTAGTATTGAGTTTGAGGAGGCTGCTTCATCAACATTTCCACGGTTCACTGCTTGCACCTAGAATGGTGCCTGTTGCTGTGGCTCAGTGGGCAGCCCCCTCTCTCCTCTTAGTCAGAAGGTTGTGGGTACAAGTCCCACTCCACAAACTTCTGTACATTATCTAGGCTGACACTTCAGTGCAGTACTGAGGGAGCTCTGCACTATCAGATGAGATGTTAAACTGAGGCCCCCGTCTGGCCTCTTAGGTGGTCGTAAAAAGATCCTTTGGCATCCTCTGATATCTCTGCGCTCCTCCAATTCTGGCCTCTTGAGCATCCCCCAATTTTAATCGCTCCACCATTGGTGGCCGTGCCTTCAGCTGCCTGGGCCATAAGCTCTGGAATTCCCTTCATAAAACTCTCTGCCTCTCTACCTCTCTCCTCCTTTAAAATGCTTCTTAAACCTATCTGTTTGACCAAGCTTTTGGTCATCTGTCCTAATACCCTCCTTACATGGTTTGCTGTCTGATAACGCTCCCTGTGATAACGCTCCCTGTGAAACACCTTGGGACATTTTACTATGTTAAAGGCACTATATATAAATGCAAGTTGTTGTTATTTGGAAGAAGAGCAGGGGAGTTTTCCCCAGTGTCCTGGCCAATATTTATCCCCGCAACCAACATCACTAAAACAGATTATCTGGTCATTATCACATTGCTGTTTGTGGGAGCTTGCTGTGCGCAAATTGGCTGCTGTGTTTCCTACATTACAACAGTGACTCCACTTCAAAAGTATTGAATTGGCTGTAAACACTTTCGGATATCCTAAGCAATGTTCCCTCTAATTTCTTTTGAACTGAGCAGGCCATGAACTCCTTTTTGTCAATGGGCAAATTTTACAACAACAACAACTCAAAAGCATCTATCTATCTATCTATCTATCTTCTATCTATCTATATATATAAACGGATACTTCTTTCTGTCTGTCTGTCTGTCTATCTATCTGTCTGTCCTCACGTGTACGTCTGTCCGGCTATGCGCTCGAAAGTTATAGGGCGTACCTATGCGTGCGTTACGTCGAAAGAAAGCTTACCGTTCGAAACGGTCGTAAGCGTATTTACGTTTCGGC